>NC_139217.1:39012559-39612559 GCF_055691185.1 Crinia signifera
TTAAGCAGCGGGACATTGCATAAGAGGTATGGAAGATTTGACGCCACTGCAAAGGGGAAAATGTTATGCCAAGATCTGTTTCCCATTTCACGTGGGGGGACGTTTTGGAAAAGACAGTAGGGGTTACCAAGGCCCTGTACCAAAAGGAGATGTTGCCTCTAGTACCTATCATGAAAGGTCTGGACAGGAGTGTCAGAGATGTAGCGTATTGGGCGGTATAGGAAGGAAAGTGGGCCTTCCACCAATGTGCTATTTGTAGGTAATGGTAGTGTTCAGAGGGGGGAATAGAGTGTTGACGTTGTAAGGTGGGAAATGGTAGCAGGGAATGGGTTCCTAATATATCTCCTAGAGTGTTGATACCAAGAGCCTTCCATGGGCCAAATGTAATAGGGGGCCTTATTTTGGTTCGTTCTTTCTGACAAAATTCTTCTTAGATGGGCAAAACCATGTGCACTGCAGGTGGGGCAGATGTAACATGTGCAGAGAGAATTAGATTTGGGTGGGGTTTTATTTCAAAGTGAGATCTATATTGCAGTGTAAAAATAAAGCAGTCAGTATTTTCCCTGCACAGAAACAAAATTACTCACCCAAATCTAATTCTCTCTGCACATGTTACATCTGCCCCCCCTGCAGTGCACATGGTTTTGTCCATCTAAGAAGGATTTTGTCAGAAAGAATGAACCAAAATAAGGCCCAGGGTGAGAGTTTCAGAAAGTGAGAGATTTTGGGAGAGTTTTCTTATGTTTTTTAAAGCAGCAATCAATTACACTGCAAAACCAGGTTGATTATGCCATGTAATTGATTGCTGCTTTAAAAAACATGGGAAAACTCTCCCAAAATCTCTCACTTTCTGAAACTCTCACCCTATTACATTTGGCCCCATGTGTTTAAGTTGAGGTTAGGGATTAGTTTCACTACGGTTGTAATGGGGATGTTGTGTATAATGTTTACCGGGCCAGCAGTTGGTCCCAGGCTTGTAGGGATGCCTTGGTGGATGGGAGTAGTGATAGGTGAGTGGGTCTAGCTTGTTTTGGGATTCTAAGTAGATCCGCAAGGGGAATATGAGGGGTCGAGGCTTGTTCAATGGATACCCAGCCTGTGGGGGAATCAGTGTCAGTGTAATTTTTAAGAGGGGCTAGGAGGCACGCTGTATGGTAACTAGCCAAGTCAGGGAGGTCCAGTCCACCAAAGGCTCTAGGTAATGACATTTTGGAACGGGCTATCGCTGGAGGCCTGGACGACCACACATACTTTGTCAATATAGTCGTGCCAAGTTGCAGGTATTTCTTAGGGATTGTGTAGGGGATGGTGCGGAACAAGTACATTAATTTAGGGAGTAAGGACATTTTGAAAGCAGCCATACGTCCCATCCAGGAGATATCGTAAGACACCCAGGATTTAGTTAGAGTGGCCAGCGTTGCGAGGAGGGGGGTGAGGTTGACATTAAAGACATTGGATGTATTCGAGGGGAAGTGAACGCCCAGGTACTTTATAGCTTCTGTTTGCCAATTGTATTTGTAAATTGATTTTAAATGGGGTAGGAATCTCGAGAGATTAATCGAAAGGGCATCTGTTTTGGTAGTGTTTAGTTTGTTATAGGAAGCTGCGCTGTAGGAGTCTAAGATCGTATGAAGACATGGGAGTGTATTAACAGGGTCGGTCACGAAAAGTAAAACATCGTCAGCAAAAAGACTTAACTTATGACATTGGGGGCCTATCTGCAAACCGGAGAGGTTGTTATCGTTGCGTATAGTAATGGCTAGGGGTTCTATTGAGAGAACAAAAATTAAGGGAGATAGGGGACACCCCTGTCTAGTGCCATTTGTGATACCAAAGGAATCAGATAGGAAGCCGTTGCTAAACACCCGAGCCGTGGGGGAACTATAGAGCGTCAGGATCGAATTGAGAATTCGGTCTCTGAAGCCAAAGCGTGTGAGCACTTCTTGCATATATTTCAAATTCAGCCTATCAAATGCTTTTTCAGCATCGAGGGATAGGAGAAGGAGGTCTTGCTCTTTAGAGAGGGAGTCGATCAGGTTGAATACTCTCCTTGTTTTGTCGGAGGCCTGTCTTCCCGGAACAAAACCCGTCTGGTCCGGGTGCACCAGCAACGGAAGGAATTGGTTGACACGGAGGGCCATTAGTTTGGCGAACAGTTTAATATCACAATTCAAAAGTGCTATAGGGCGATAATTCTGGCAGAAAGCCGGATCTTTCCCCAGCTTGGGGATGGTCACTATACGGGCTTCTAGTAGTTCTGTTGGGGAAGAGCCCAGGGAGGATTGCTCATTAAAAAGGTTTGTTAAAAGTGGCGTTAATAGATCTTTGAATGTGATATAGAAATCAGTTGTGAAACCGTCTGGGCCTGGAGCCTTGTTGCGGGGGGGGGGGGGATTTAATGGCTGATTGGATCTCCGTAGCGGACCTGGGAGCGTTAAGGGCATCTAGTTCTACCGGCATTAGGGATGGGAGCTGTATCTTGTCCAGAAAGGAGGATATTGTAATCTTGGTGGGTTGTGGTGAGGAGGTATCGGAGGCTAAATTATAGAGCTGGGAGTAATACTTAGTAAATTGGTTAACTATGTCTTTGGGGTTTATAAGTTTCTCTTTAGTGGGTGTAATGATATGTCTGATTCTATTTTTGGATTGTTGAGAACGCAATTTACGGGCAAGCATTATGCCTGATCTGTTGCTGGACAGATAAAATTTATGACGCATTCTGTTCAGGGCTATCTGGGTACGGGCTAGGAGGAATTTTTGGAGTTGGCTACGTATGCTTGATATTTCTAACGTCAAGGTTCAAGATGTTTTATTTTGGGTTTCTAGCTCAGATAATTTTGTCTCTAGGTCTTGCTGGGTCTTAATAGTGCTACGTTTGAGGTAGGAGCCAGCCTGTATAGCAGCTCCTCTTGTAACACCAGTGATTAGTGATAGACGTATCCTGTGGGGAATTGTTAGAGAGATAGGAGTTAATGGAGTTTAAAATGGTATCTTTAGCTGTAGGGTCTTTTAGCAGGTGGGGGAAGAGATGCCAAGGCCTCGGGGGATTTGTTGATGGGTTGGGGCACCACTTCCATGTGACAGGAGCATGGTCAGACCATGTGATCGGGAGGATATCGACATCTATGGTGTACTGTAAAGACCACTTATCGCAGAGGATGTAATCTATTCTGGAATAGGAATTGTGTACCGGGGAATAGAAGGTGTAATCGTGGCCAGATGGGTTTTTAGTCCTCCAAATATCATATAAGTCGAACTTTAGAAGGAGATTACGGAAGGATAGGGATGGGCCAGATACCTGGGAGTGGCGGGATGTTGTTTGTTGGGATTTGTCTAGTTTGGGGTCCAGGGCTAACTTGAAATCTCCTAGAACTATCAAGGAGCCACTATAGGTTTTCCGGATAAGGAGAAATAGTTTGCGTAGGAATGAAATTTGGTTGGTGTTAGGGGCATATAGACATACAATAGTAGTTGGTTTGTCCTCTAAGAGACCTGTCAGTATCAGGTATCTGCAATTTTTGTCAGGAGTTTGAGATAGTAGGACAAAGGAGGTATGTTTATTGAACAAAATGGCAACTCCATTACGTTTGAACGGACCACTCGCATAATAACCTATCGGTTAGTTCACATCTTTGAACAACAGTGGGTTAGTGGAGTTGAAGTGGGTCTCCTGGACAGCAACCACGTCTGCCCTCTGCTTGTGGAAGTAGGAGAGGGCTAGCCTTCTTTTATTGGGGGAGTTTAACCCCTTAGCATTTAAAGAGAGAAATTTAGGCATTTTGAATTTAGGAGGGGTGACAGGGGGAGTCTAGGCCTTATCTCGAGAGATACCTTATGCCAGAGTAGTGCTACTACAGCTTCCACCATTACCCTAGGGGTAGGGTAGGAGGGGAAGGGGAGACAGGAGGGGGAGAGAGGTGCGAGGAGAGAGATGAAAGCATAGGGAAAGGTAAAAAAAAAGGGTCCGGTATATTGGACCCGCATGACTACTGCAGGGGAAAAAAGGGGTCATGCAGTAGTATGAGAGAGGTTGGGGGTGGCTCGGCTCACAGAAAGGGAGCGGCCACTCACCAGCAAACTCACATAAACTATCCTATGGTATGGGAAATCGAACAACTAGTAAATATAACATTCTAGACATATACTATAACTAGGTTCAGGGGAACAGAACCAAAAATATTCAGCAAAACAACAAATGCAAACAGAGTGAACTGGATGCCAAAAGTCCTGCACAGTGAGGTATACAAACAAATAAGATACTTAGCGTTTGGGTCCCATCCCGGTGGAGGGGAAAGCAGGAATGATCACTCCCGCGTCCAGGGAAGATACGGAATTTGTGGTGTCTTCATAGTAAATAATTAGTTTGACTGGGAACCCCCAGCGGTACCTGATGTCGTGGGATCTGAGTGCAGCGGTGATAGGGGTAAAAGCTCTTCTATTGGCGATGGTTGCCGGAGAGAAGTCTTGAAAGATTTGCAGGCCCCCCAATGTGTCGGAATTTTTTGATTCCCGAGCAGCTCTAAGGATGCGTTCCTTGACCGTAAAGAAATGGACCCGTAGGAGGGTGTCTTTTGGCAGGTCAGCAGAGACTGTTCTTGGTCTAGGGAGGCGGTGTATGCGGTCAATCAGGAAGTCTTTGGGATCCGTTGTAGGAGGTAGTTTGCGGAACAGAGTGGTAGCGTAGTCTTCAAGCTCTGAAATAGCCACTGAGTCAGGGATACCTCTAATTTTCATGTTGTTATGTCTAGACCGGTCCTCCAGGTCTGCCAGTTTAGATTGAAACTGGGCTATATCGTGTTGTTGGCGGTCATAGGAGGATATCAGGTCATTATGCGAGGCAACCAGCTCCTCCATTTTACGTTCCAAGTGATCAGTTCTGTCCCCTATAGCGACCAGCTCTGTCTTGACTTAGCGGATGGCCGATTTTAAATCCCTGGACATCTCAGCTTGGAATGCAGAGAAGACCTGGCACAGGGACTTCACTGTCACCGGCGCATCTGACTCAGTGTCCACTCCAGCCATCACGATGGGAGAAGAAGACACCATCGGGTTCCCGAGGGGGAGGGGCAGCTGTTTCGGGGGACTTGCGTTAGTTAGGGGGGGGGGGGTTGTGAAGGTTTCCTGGCGGGGAGGGAGATCCTGGACAGCACTACATCCTTGGCTTTCCTGGAAGGCATAGCTATGTATGGGAGCACTTATTAGAAGAGCTGAAGGTGCACACACTTTGGTACCGGGGGGGTTGGGTAAAGGTTTTGCTACAGCATTTTAAGTGTGTGAGATCTTCACATTCTTAAGCTCCTGTGGGGGGGGGGGGTCACCAGTATGTTCTCTCAGATGTGGTATCCCGTGACGTGCGGTCTCAGATCAGTGGTCTGCGGAATATCGTCACCCCTGAAATATATATGTAATTGTGCAGGGTGCAAGCAGTGAGCAGCTGCAGCACAGAGATCCCAGAGGTTGGGCAGCAGTGTGCAGAAAGCTCTATATAGAAGAGCTTGTCAGAGGGGGATATGCAGTACTGTGGCTGAAGGGGTTAAGTGACAGGTATTAGTTAAAGAGGAACCCCACTGGGGGGTGAGATTTATGTAGAGCGTCTCCTAGGGCTGAACTCCCCAAGATGGCGGTGGGGAGACAGCAGCAGTGATGCCCAGCACAGCTCCCGCTGGCGGGTCAGCTCAGGTGCCCCCCTGTGTGCACTTACTACAAGTCTGCCTCAGATGCTGGTGGGCGGCAGGTGAGCAGCGTTCCCCCAGCCTCCGTCCCCGGTCTCCGCTCAGCGAGGGGTGATGACAGGCAGCTGTCTGGCGGGTGCTGGATTGCAGATGCACGGCGGGGTCCGGGAGGAGAGCCGCGATGAGGGGGTGAGTCAGCCTCCGCTTCCTCCTGCCTCGGGGTGTCCCGCTCTGTATGTTCGGAGGGGTCCGATGGTCCACCTCCGGGCGGAACTTTAGGTCCCAGCTCCGGCATCGCGACCAGGCCGCAACCCGCAGGAGCACTAAGAAGTGCTCCCTGGCTCTGCGGCGGGGGCCAGCAGCACTCAGAGCACGGGTGCAGATGATTAGCTTTGGGGTGGAAGGAAGAGAGAAGCACTGGGAATGGGGAAATAGGTATTTTGGGGCAAACTGAGCAGGAGCTTCAGGTAATTGCTTCTACTCAGCAAGCTCGCCAGGCCACGCCCCCTTGACTGACATTTTTCATCCCCCCATCGATGGGTGTGGTATGGTGGCCCGACAGTAAGGATTCTGATGGTCAGGAGACTGACATCGGACTCCGCTCCCCACAGGTTCTATTCTCCCTCTATGGCCCCTGTCAGTTTGGATCCCGGCGGTTGTGCAGTTGAACAGTCGGTATACGGTACTTATGTAGTAACTGGGCTGCCGATTTTGAAATCGGGTCCATCGCATCGCATCGCACCCGACCATATCGCATGCGATGCGATGCGATGCGATGCGATGGACCCGATTTTTCCATAGGATTCAATGTTAAAATGGACTGAGTTTAACATAGAATTCAATGGGAAAAGGGGTCCTTTTCATACCCCTACTATCCAAGTGGGCATGGAGTTGGATATAAACCTGTGGCGAGCGTAGCGAGCCACCGAGCCCGAAGCGTGGCGAGCGTAGCGAGCCCCGCGAGGGGACACAGAATACCGTCCCCTCGCGGGGCTCGCTTCGCTCGCCACGCTTCGGGCTCGGTGGCTCGCTACGCTCGCCACAGGTTTATATCCAACTCCATGCCCACTTGGATAGTAGGGGTATGAAAAGGACCCCTTTTTCCCATTGAATTCCATGTTAAAATGGACTCAGTCCATTTTAACATTGAATCCTATGGAAAAATCGGGTCATCGCATCGCATCGCATCGCATGGTCGTATGCGATGCGATGCGATATCGCATCGTATCGCATCTGATTGTATGCCTTAACTTAAGGCATACAATCAAAAAATCGGCAGCCCAGATACTACATAAGTACCCAACTAATAATCTGCTGTCAATCGTTGGCAGATGTAAGCACAATGAATTTATATATTAAATAAGTTAATTACCCTAGACAGACCATTGCATGGACCCCAAACCTATAAACGTCTAAAATCCTGGGATGAACTGTCAATATTCCACCTATAATAATATCTCCATCCTGGGAATATTTATATTCAAATCCATGTTGAACTACTGGAGAAAAATGACATCCAGGCTCTGGGAAGACAGGTCTGCAGGCTGCGATGCTCAGGAGGAACAACCAAATCATTTGGTGCAAAATATTAAATGCAGTTTCACACGGTGGAAAATAAATGTTTCTTTTCATCTTTTCTTTAACTGTCAGCTGCATAAATCTAATGAGAAATGTAAGAAACAGGTACAATGAGGACAATAATACACCCAAATCTAACTCTCTCTACACGTGTTACATCTGCCTTACCTGCAGTGCTAATGGTTTTTCTCCTTTGAATGCTTTTTTACTTTACTAACAAGGCTGAATGGCCCCTAGTGAAGTGCATGGAAAAATAGGTGTAGCATCACAGGCATGTCTGTTAAGAATAGTGATGGTCAAGGGTGCTGACAGTTTCGACCAGGGGCATGGCCACGTCCCCGTTAAAAAAAAATAAACCCATAATTTGTACGGGGTGAGGGATCCTCCTCCACACACACAGATGGAGAGAGATGACAGGCTGCTGCTGCAGCTGTCTTTCTCCCCAGCTCAGCACATGGCACTGAGCAGCATGTGCTGAGCTGGGGAGCGAGGCTGCCCAGCTCCCTGCAAGGAGAGAGGGCGGAGCAGGAACCTGCCCCCCCAGTTGACCCAGGTGCTCAACCACTCAACTAGGAAGCCATACTTGTAGGCAGAAGATGCAGCTACTATATAATAGGGCTTGTGCAAGTTTGGATTATGTATTATGTATTTCAGTGCCTACAGATGTCTCAGTCCTCGCACATTCAGATGCATGGATGTACTCCAGGAGAGAACTTAGAATTGTCATTTGCATAAAGTCAGAGCAATCAATGTCAGACTTGATGGCTTCCCATACTGCAGTGCTATATGTAATTCTCAATGATAACGCAGGTGCATCGAAGCCTGCATGGAATGGGCGCCTGACGTCACATGACCATTGAATGATTTTTTTGTCGGAACGCCCGCATGCAAATGGATGTGTCAGCATACACATTCATTCGCATGCCGGTGGGGACATTTGTGTGGCAAGTGTGGGGATTCGCTAAACAGAGAACACTTCTGGGTCACTTTTGACTGGTGAAAATGTGAACTGTTGGTAGACCTTGAGGACCAGTTTCGCCACCCATGATCGTTTGCTATGGTCCTAAACCGCTGTCCTCCAGCAACACCAACAGTCCTGTTTGTATATATATATATATACATATTTAGACAAAGTTGACTAGATTATACCATCTGTGAATAAGCAGGGATAACCATAAAACATGTACTGTTGGTGTGCCTTGAGGACCACTGATATACTGCATTTGGTAAAGTTACATAGATATTTTGTCAGACAATGGGGCAATGGATACTCTGTGTTTCCCTGGTTATGCAGCATGACATTATACTGTACTTACAGTACACAGATTAAACGGACCCTCTGTAACTTTGTGGAAATGTCCTTGAATGTCAGTTGAATGATCCTTCAATAAAAATATCTTCCCTCTAAGCTGTTTTAAACCATATTCCTTGTTCAAAAGGTGACAGCCAGGTCTGGCATTCCTTGTCCCAGATCTGCAGAGTGTCACACAAAGAACAAATAACCAACAGAAAAACAGTAAAAGAGCACAGCCATTGTTACAGACAATCAAGTGCATCTGAGATGGTTTCTCCTCTCCCCTATCCCAGCACTGACAGTTGCACAGGAGTAGTATGAAATATGCAGGTAAGGGTTGAGTCACTGGGATCTTTATATTTTTTT
Source organism: Crinia signifera (assembly GCF_055691185.1). NCBI lineage: Eukaryota > Metazoa > Chordata > Amphibia > Anura > Myobatrachidae > Crinia > Crinia signifera. The sequence continues at coordinate 39,021,470 of NC_139217.1, forward strand.
TCTCTAGTCTAGAGCTAATAAAAATAGCAAAGTATAAACAGAACTGTAAAAAGGAAAAAAAAAAAAAACAGACACAACACAAGGGGCCACTATACATGTACACTAATTTATATTTATTCATAGTAATAATAATCAATATCATAAACACCTGCACCCATAAAAATAATTAAAGCGGAACTAATGTAAAGTAATAAGGGAAAAAAATCATCAAAATGCATTATGCTGATACCAATGTTCCTGAGCAATAACAGCATGAAATAAAATGCTAAACTTTTTGCACTTCTATTAGGGTCAAAGTGGAAACTGGTGAGTTGGATAAATCTCTGAGCATGAATGGTTTTCAGGGTGGCAACTGGATGGCAAAAATATTTTAGTGTGATAACTGCAATAAAGTACCATCTGTGGACATTAAAAACCTCATTTGTTTTATATAAATAGACCTAAATGTGTGGCTCGATGCTTTGGATTTTTCAGGAATGCAAGAAGACAATGGGTGAATTGTAGTAAGGTGCAAATTTTTGGACAAAGTCAGAATTCAGCTGTACGAAAGGTTTGGAAGAAACTTCTCACGAGGCGCACTTAAAAATAAAACCTGTGTAGGTTGGTTAAGTCCAAAGTCAATTCGTGAATCTGGATGTATTCTTTCCTTTTGGAAAAGGTTCCGTGTGAAAGTGTTTCTCAATAAAGTTAAAAGGTGCACATAGAGTGAAAAAAATTAATTTATCGTTAGATATCGGCCTGTGTGTCTTATCATAGGCCGCTCTCACCCATAACTACTGTACCACTGTTACTGACAGATTTTTTTAAGTGCATGCACTGTCACTTAGGTTATATGCTTAAAGCAAGGTTATTTCTGAAATTTCCATGCTGCTTAAGTACTATAGCGCTACAACAGACTTAATTGTCAGTTCAACTCGGAAGACATGAAGGTCATTTCGAGACAGCTGCATTTTGAGTTAAAATTTAGCAGGAGTTCCAGGATTGAGCTGTGCAAAAAGGACAGTGTGAAACACAAAAGACTGAAATGTTTGAACCAAATTTACTAGACCATCCTCTTATATGTATTTTTTTTTATTAAACTGTTCAAGACTACCCCTAGGATATTAACTCTATTCAGAGAGTGCACCAATAAGCTCTAATAAAATAGCAAATGGGACACCATTAGTAATGTAAAGCACCTTTAAGCTTTACCTGAATCTGAAATAGAGATTTACCCATGTATTCCATGATACTACTGCATTGTTACATTTGGCGTCACGGACAGGATGACAACATGTCATCTGACGAACAAGCTCCAGGTGAAACATCAAATATGTATCCAATCATATGCCACAAAAAATGACACAGTCACTTCTCAAGCGCCAAAACAAAAAAGTCCTGCAGCTGATTGTCCTCAAACAATAGTACAACTGTATACTAGACAAAAAATTGGAAAAAATAAAAAAAAGTTTTTTTGAGGCTTTCACACAGTGCCAGACCCTTGGAATCAGTATAAACTGGATGGTCCTTGTTTCCAAAAATTAGTGCAGTCAAATCTTCTTTATGAATTTGCAAAAATGTATTTATTCAAAAAAGCATGAAAAACTCCACATCTAAAATACCAAAAACGGCTTCCATATACAATAAAAAATGCAATAAAAAATGCAAAGCAGTTCTTCATATAACACAGTCACTGCATCATAGGGAAACTGGGGATTCTTGATGTAGCAAACCAGACCTTTTCCGGGTAACTATGCTATGTCAAAAAAACATTAGTCTCATAGGGAAAGCTGTTATTCCCGGGTGTCTCCTATGAGGCTTCAGGGCCGGCGCCACCACTAGGCAGGTTTAGGCATTTGCCTAGGGCGCCGGCCACTGGAGGGCGGTAGTGAGCTGCAGGAGGAGCAGCAGCAGCAGGAAAGCTACGCAGAGGAGAGCAGGAGGAAGGAAGCGAAGCTGCAGCTGCTGTCAACTTCTAGCACTCAGCTACTCGGTGAGTGATTTGTGCCCTCCCTCCCCCGCTCTAGCCTGCCCGTTTTAAACTTGCTGCACCCATCCCTGGCTGGTATTCAGCCACCAGGCCCTGGCAGCAACCCCCCCCCCTATCTAACATACATCCTTGATCCTTCCTATTCCTATGATGGGGCCCCCCTCCCCCCATTTGCGGCACCCGCGACCCCCCCTCCCCCCATTCGCGGCACCCACGACTCCCCTCCCCCACACAAGCTACCCCCTCATGCTCTCTCTCTCCTCACGACCTCAACCCCCCCTCCCCCCATTCGCGGCACCCGCGACCCCCCCTCCCCCCATTTGCGGCACCCGCGACCCCCCCCTCCCCACACAAGCTACCCCCTCATGCTCTCTCTCTCCTCACAACCTCAACCCCCCCTCCCCCCATTCGCGGCACCCGCGACCCCCGCTCCCCCCATTCGCGGCACCCGCGACCCCCCCTCCCCCACACAAGCTACCCCCTCATGCTCTCTCTCTCTCCTCACGACCTCAACCCCCCCTCCCCCCATTCGCGGCACCCGCATACCCTCCAACATTTCCAATGAAAAAATCGGTACAGGCCAGGGGTGTGGCCATATATAGAGGCGTGGCCATTTGTAAAGGGGTGTGGCCATGACCCTTTTATTTAACAATACATATCACACTTAAAAATACATCCCGGGCTGGCTGTCCCTACCTAGAACAGTCCCGTCGGCTGTGTCCGGCCGGAAGAACACAGGTTCCATTACTCCCCGCTGTCAGTTTATCCATGCTGCGGCAGATCAGGCCGCACGTTGGTGACGTCACGCTGGTCATTCTCTGATCCCGGCAGCAGCGGCTTGTGCTTTGGTGGATGGGGGGGGGGGCAGTGTGTGGAGGGGAGAGCACTACACATTCAGTCACTGGCTCCCCACAGCCATGACGTCCCACAACAGGAGTCTCTGAGCAGGGGGAGGCGGGCCTGCCATGTCCCACCGCCGTTCACCCTGGGAGATGTAGTCCTGGCCGGCTGCTCTCCCACGCTCCCTGGGAAGCAGCCAGCGATGTTATGAACTACATCTCCCAGAGTTCGCCAGAAAATCGGTACAATCGGTACAGTTCGTTTTAGCCGGTACAGACTGTTAAAAAACGGTACTGTACCGGCTAAAACGGTACAGTTGGAGGGTATGCACCCGACCCCCCCCCCTCCCTCACACAAGCTACCCTCTCCCCCAAACAGGCTACCCCCCTCATGCTGTCTCCTCCCAAACTCAACCCCCCCTCCCCCATTCGCGGCACCCGTGACCCCCCCCTCCCCCACACAGTCTACCCCCCTCATGTTCTCTCTCCCCTTACAGCTCTAAACCCCCCCATTCATTGCACCCACGCCCCCCCTCCCCCACACAGCCCCCCACAGGTTACCCCCTCATGCTCTCTCTCCCCTCAAATCTCCAAACCACCCCTCCCCCCCCATTTTTGGCACCAGCAACTCCCCCTCCCATCCCCTACACAGGCTACCCTCTCCTGCCTCCCCTTCACAGCTCCAACCCCCCCTTACCACAGGCTACCCCCCTCATTCTCTCTCTCTCTCTCCCCTCACAACTCCAATCCCCCCCACTGGCTACCATGATATTTTTTGTCTCCTAACAGCTCCATACCCCCCTACACACACACTGCGTTGCCCTCTAATGCTCTTTCTCACCTAACAGCACATCTGCGGAACCCATGACCCCCACATGGGTTACCTGGTTACCCTATCCTGTTATTTCTCCATCCACAGGTCCAACCTCCCGTTCTTGTATTATTAACAGTGTTCTGACAGCAGTCAGAATGCCAGCGTCAACATAATGAACACCAGGCACTATATACTGGGCATTACCATGTGTGACATACTGTAATGTGTAATTAGCATTGTGGAGTGTGGTATAATGTGCAATGGTGCAATATACTGTGTGTGACATATTGTGTTACGGACATTAAGGTGTGTAACATTCTGTAATGGGCATAACGATGTTTGACAGAAACTTTTTGCCTGGGGGAATCCAAATGATTAGTTATGCTGTACTAAACACCGCTCCTACCAATATCAACCCTGCCTGGACAAGTGCACATCACCGCAGACAGCACCGCCGACAGACGGGGGTGCTATTGGCAGGAGCAGTGTTTGGGGGAAGGGGGTGCTGGTAGAGATGTCTGCGGAGGCATTAGTAGGAACGTGGTGTGTGCTATCAGTAGTGTCTGTAGTGGCAGTGTTCAGGAATGGGAGGGTTGCTGGTGGCAACGGTGATGTCCCGGGCAGCTATGTGTTGAAGGTGGGATATGTTTTGGTCACGGAGGGTCCCTGCAAAGTTTTTTTCTTCAGCAGATGCACCTTTCTAGTGCCTCAGAGGTGTTGGCTGCCTAAAGATGGCCATATCTATAAATCACATACACTATACACTGCATATTTCTGTGTATATACTGTGTGTGTGTGTGTGTGTGTGTGTATATGTATGTATATATATATATATATATATATATATATATATATATATAGTGATTCCAGATGCCCGGCACTCCTGTGGATGTCGCTTGTGATGACCCGGTGCCTTCCTAATGGACTTGGTAAGTCCTAGTAGAGTCTGGATTGGTGGTAGGCGGCACTCACGGATTTCAGTGAAGCATAAGCAAATTTATTGTGACTCCAACATGTTTCAGGCGTAGCCCGTCCTCAGGGAACCAGTTCCGTCCTCAGGGAACCAGTTACGCCCGAAACATGTTGGAGTCACAATAAATTTGCTTATGCTTCACTGAAATCCGTGAGTGCCGCCTACCTCCAATCCAGACTATATATATATATATATATATATATATATATATATATATATATATATATATATATATATATTAGTGTTGTTTAAAGGGGGGGGGGGGGGCGTCTTGCAGAATATTTGCCTAGGGTGCTGAGAAACCTTGCACCGGCCCTGTGAGGCTTTTTAACACAGTCTCACAGTGACCTTTTCAAAGGCTTGGAGCAGAAAAAAATAGAAAAAAGGAGAACACTCTCACCCTTCCGCTGTAGCAACTGTTAGGGACCTCTCCTTTCTGGTCTGGGGACGTCACAGGCTCACACACTGCCACTGTGGTTACCCGTGTAACCCCCTTTCCTCCGTATACCATCTTTTCAGGAGAGATGTTATACTCAGAGGTTGCTCTGCCACTGCAACTCCTGGTTTCTCCTGCCTCCCAGTGTTACTGACTCCACTTGCGGTAAATAGTGCAGGAGCCAGAGCGCAGATCACAAACAGCTACAATCAGCTGTGCGCCTCCTGCTCTCGCCGCATCTGGTAGTCAGGTTACTTTTAGCGGGTGGGTGGTCTATTAGCGGGACTGTCCATGCGCTTGTCAACCAAAGTCCTACAAGCGCCGCTCAGCTCACCGCGTCCAAGTGCTCTCTCTCCTTTCCTCCTGCAATCCCCTTTAATCCTTATCTGTGAATGCAGTGATCCGACAAAACTCCAGGCTGCTGCCACCAACGCGTTTCTATGCATCCAATCATGGCAAGCATAAATCCAATTATTTTGCCCTAGTATTCAGGGTTTCAAAAGAAAGAAAAACTGCAGGCCTCATCATGAGCAGACTACCACATTTGACACAAATACACTGTCTGAACTTAAAATGTCATTTTAAACAAGAAAACAGCAGCCAAGGGAAATGCTGCATGATGTTGTTATCAGTATATGTGAGGCCATGCAAGCACTTAAAGTTTTCGATACAGCAGAATTTCAACCAACAGATGAAATATTGATCAATAAATTTATTAATGGGTTCCCATGATGAGATAGTGAAGGCTTTACTGCTTGCCTGGTAGAGGGTGGAATCAGGCTGAAGAAATGCTGGTTTCGAAAGAACTACACTTTATATACAAGCTGAGCTGGCCTGTTTTCCCATACATCTTCAATGACAGGTACTTCTAGTAGATTGCACAATTAGCTTAAGCTCATTAGGAAAAGACACATAGGGTGACATTCTATGGATTGAGATAAATGCGCATGTTTTTATATCGCACCACATCGCACTTTTGAAAATCGCAAGATTGGCCCGTTTTTCGCATATTTAATGAGATGCGAAAAATGGGCCAAATAGTGCGAATAGGTGCGATTTGGTGTGATTTCTTTAGTCCTGAAAATGTGCGATTTTCAGGTCTGAAAATCGCACGTTTGCAGGAAATCGCAATTAAAAAAAAAAAAACAGCGCGGGGTCCCCCGCCAGTACATAACCAGCCCCGGGCTCATTGAGCCGGTGCTGGTGACATAAAATCAGGGTCCCCGACAAATAGGGGTCCCCTTGATTTAATGAAACCAGCACCAGGCTCAAGGTCCGGCGCTGGTTCCCGAAATACGAGGGACAAAATGACTAGGGGTCCCCTGTATTTTAAGAACCAGCACCAGACCCAACCAGCCAGCAGTTTAATGCCACAGCCGGGGGACACTTATTATATAAGGTCCCGCGGCCAAAGCATTATCCCCCTGGCTGGTCAGCATGGGCAGGGGACCTGGGGAAGTGGGGACCCCCCCAATGAAGGGGACCCCCCCCCCAGGACTTACCAGCCCATGCTGAAAGTCCGGGGCTGTCCCCGATGCCCATGGGCGGTGGGCATCGGGCTGATGCAAAGTGTAAAAAATAGAATAAAAACTATTGTTTTCTACTGTAGAACTATGAGTCCCAGCAAGCCTACCCCGCATGCTGGGACTTGGAGAACCACAAGTCCCAGCATGCGGGGCATTAAAGGGCCCGCTGGCACTTGTAGTTCTACAGTACAAAAAATAGTTAAATAAAACACACTGACACCCTGAAAAATAAAAGTTTAATACACACATAACACACCTACTCACCTGGTCCCCCCGGGAGCAGCGCGTCTGCCGGAGAGGATGCCGAGGTTGTCGCCGAGGACCAGGTGAGTAGGATTTCCTTCCTTAGGAACCCCTTTTGGACTACTTCGGATCCTGGACCCCGGAGACATCAGCCCTGGAGCCCAGGACCCCGGACCAGCCCTGGAACCAGGACCAAGGCCCGGAACCGGACTCTTCTGTCCAGGAGCCCCGGACCCCGGACCCAGGATCCAGGGACCGACCTACGGGCTCAAGGTAGGTAAGTATCAGTGTGTGTGTTATGTGTGTATTAAACATTTATTTTTCAGGGTGTCAGTGTGATTTATTTAACTATCTTTTGTACTGTAGAACTACAAGTGCCAGCGGGCCCTTTAATGCCCCGCATGCTGGGACTTGTGGTTCTCCAAGTCCCAGCATGCGGGGTAGGCTTGCTGGGACTCATAGTTCTACAGTAGAAAACAATAGTTTTTATTCTATTTTTTACACTTTGCATCAGCCCGATGCCCACCGCCCAGGGGCATCGGGGACAGCCCCGGACAATCAGCATGGGCTGGTAAGTCCTGGAGGGGGGGGGGGGGGCCTTCATTGGGGGGGTCCCCACTTCCCCAGGTCCCCTGCCCATGCTGACCAGCCAGGGGGATAATGCTTTGGCCGCGGGACCTTATATAATAAGTGTCCCCCGGCTGTGGCATTACCCTGCTGGCTGGTTGGGTCTGGTGCTGGTTCTTAAAATACGGGGGACCCCTAGTCATTTTGTCCCCCGTATTTTGGGAACCAGCGCCGGACCTTGAGCCTGGTGCTGGTTTCAGTAAATCAAGGGGACCCCTATTTGTCGGGGACCCTGATTTTATGTCTCCAGCACCGGCTCAATGAGCCCGGGGCTGGTTATGCTCTGGCGGGGGACCCCGCGCTGTTTTTTTTTTTATTTTAACTGTTTAAACTTTTTTTACACCAGAACCCTGCACAGATCATTGCGATCTGTGCAGGGTTCTGGCTAATTCGCCCATCAGAACCTGGTCTGATTTTTGGCGAATTATAGACACAGTTTATACAAATCGCATACCATTAAATTTGCGATTTGTATACTTTTTAATGTGAAAACATCTGGATGCGATGTGCTGCGAAAAGCAGCCATCGCATTTCCAGTGTGTCCAACTTGTTGGCCAAAATCGCACTTTTTTCACATTTTCGCACCTCATTAAATATGCGAAAATGGAAAAAAATGCGATTTCGGACGTTTTTGCGAAAAAAATCGCCAAAGTCAGATTATCTCACTCCATAGAATGTCACCCATAGTTTCCCCCAGCACACTGAATGATATCAATAACCAGATTTAAATACTACAGATGGGGCATGAGCATCTCACATGCAGCCAGGTTCCCAGCTGCACTAAAATCACACTGGAGACGCATACCTCCCAACAGTCCCGATTTTATCGGGACAGTCCCGATTGTCAGGGCCTGTCCCGCTGTCCCACCCGCGGGCGGCAGTGTCCCGCGGTGTGGGGGGGCTGTTGGGAGTCCCCCCGTCAGATGCTAAGCAGAGGGGAATAAACGCTGTGCGCATGCGCACAGCGTCTATTCCCGCAGCCAGGGGGCTGGGGGCATGGCTAGAGGCTCACAGAGCCTCTGGGTCATGCCCCCATAGCGGCAAAATGGGGGCGTGGCCTCGCGGGAGATCAGCGAATATAGGCCACGCCCCCAAATTAGGCCACGTCCCCCGAAAATTTTGACGCGCCTGCGGCGCGCAGCAGCAGCGTCCCATCTGCTGCCCGGCTAAAGTTGGGAGGTATGGAGACGGGACAACTCAGGTAAAATAAAGCCAGTTTGTACAGGATCTTCCATATTGCCTTTTTTCCTGCCAGTACATGGCAGACTGTCTGACATGCCATAACACATTGTGTTATGATTTTGGTGTGAACTCACAGCCGTGACCGCTGTTTAGGATGCAAATGGAAATGGGTGTTTGCAAATAAAGTGCACGACAACGAGGTACATCAGCTATTGATAATCACCGAGTGTCATGTCAAATCAACCCTCAAATGTGAAAATCTGAGAATGTGAGTGGTTTGTGAGACCACCCAGCGCTACCCTCGCATGTTCACAGACACATGAATGAAATCATACATAACTTTGAATGAGGTGACTGCCAAATGGTTTTCAAAGGATCAGTATTTCACCTAAAATGACAAAAATGTCATAATGCAGACAATGGACATACTGGGTGATAAAAGGAGATCTGTATTTAGTATACACCACACTTCTGAGGAAGGACATCTAGTCTGAAATGCATTAAGTGTGGTGTGCATTTCCTGTAATTTCCTGGCTAGACAATCACCCCCGCACTTTCCCTGGACCCAGAGGACTTCAAACATGGGTAACTGGAGCCCCATTTTCCAAAAAGGTCTGGGATTGTGCGGATGTTGTGGTAGAAGTCCTTACCATGGATATGTGATTATATGCTTGATTTTATATACCATTGTGAGTTTTTTGTACATATTAAACCATTGTTAATACCGAAATACTGCACAACACCTCATGTCATGAATGGGTGTGGTATATGGTTCCAAAAGTCGGGATCCCGACAGTCATTAGCCTGACGTCGGGATCCCGACTGGCCGAACTCCGACAGCATGGGGAGCGCAACAAAGCCACTTGCGGGCTCGCTGCGCTTGACGTGATTTGGGCACAGTGGCTCACTACGCTCACCACCTATTCTATTCTCCCCCTATGGGGGTTGTGGACCCCCATGAGGGAGAATAACCAGAGGCCATCGGGAACCCGACTGTCAGGACCAGGTTCGGCACCCTTCATGAATCCCAACATTTGGGAAAGGGGTTGTAATTTGTATTATTTAAGATGAAATACTTATCCTTTGAAAACCATCAGCCTAAGGAATAGGCAAAAATGCCCATGATTGAACACTGAAAGGTGAATCTTTGCCATTTTTTTCACCTGGTGAAAAGCTCAGCCAAAATTTGAATACCTCCTTAATGTAACTTTAAATCTTCCTTAAATTACATACATTTACTTTTGGCCATAAACTGTATGAAGCAAAATTATTTTGGCAACCTCAGCTGCAGATTTGATGTACATAGAATCTAGGTAATATTTGTGTCCAGGGGTTAAATTGAGCTGGAACAAGGCGGAACTGTGTTCTGTCAGTTCTATATTGTAGGTGGAATGGTCCCCCGTCCATCCGGTCACCTTGCCCCATTGTGTCTGTACCTGCTTGCAACTTAGCTATAAAAGAGGCAGCTGGGCAGAGCGGTGTAAACCTAGCTGTCTCTCTTGTCCATCCCCACATGCAGAGGCAGAACTCTGGGAGGCAATGGAGTCATCTGCCGCCGGGCTCCTGCTCCCAAGGGGGCACCTCTCTATCTATCTATCTAAACAGAAATATATATTTTATATAAGGTTATATAGGGTTGTATGTATGTGTGTGTGTGTGTGGGGGGGGGGGGCACACCAATATATATCTTGCCTCCGGGCAACTGGAACGAACTTACGCCACTGCCCACATGCAACCCCGCTATGTCATTTTAAATAGCTGTGCCGGACCTGGCTCACGGCCCGGCAGCCAATAAGGCAGGTTGTGATTCATGAGCCAATAGGAGCTACTGCTGCCTGATTGGCTGCCAGGCCATGAGCCAGGCCCAGCACATCATTTCAAATAGCTATGCTGTGATGCAGAGCCCACAGAGATGGAGACTTCTGTATCTATGAGTACAGTAGCATGTTACCCCTGGCACATAACATGTTACCCCTGGCACCGTGCATGTTACCCACCACCTCACCAGGACCACTTTAAGCACTGAATGTGTCTCTTATTAAACAGATGATCTGTCAACCCTATATGCAGCTTCACACAACCCTATTACATTAATCTCTAATCCTTATTTATTCTTAATTACTATGATTAACACTTAAGTTAAATTAGTAGAATACCTTTCTGATCTGCTAAATGACAATATCCTGCATTATAAAATGGAAAAAAGCCCATTAGGAAAGAAGTGACAATAACTATCTACTGCATTCAGCATAATATTACAGTTACATACTGTAGATATTTTATGGGGCAATCCATATTTGCCTGGTTAAGCCACATGACATTATAATGTACTTACAGTACACCAGTGACACACACAGGGGGGTTTCTGAGTACCCAGAAACCCCCCTTGATGGATCAATGGTTTTTTTGACACAGATACAGTTTGGTCTCCGTCTCTGCAGAATCATAGGGAGGGTAGTTCTTGCCACGTGTAAATTTCAGGAGCCACAAAGGTCACCAGGCGCTGCGCAAGTCAGGTTGTCTCCCTCACTTGCCGTCAGCTGCCTGCCAGCAGGGGTTCCGAGAGGGGAGGGAGCAAGTACAGTTTACCCGGGCCCAGGCCTGTCAGGGGGGCCAGGGTCTGGACACACAGTTTTTTGGTGGCGAGTGTGCTGGGTCTGAGTGTCCCATAGTCAACTTTTCAGCAGCGGCATTAGGAGTGCGGATGTGGGCGGATGTGGGCCGGCATGGGGGCAGCAGGTTCATAGAGGTCCTTCCGCTTTCTGACTCCAGGGCGTGCTGAGAGCCAGCCACGTGATTTGGGAGTTTACTCCTGGCAGAGCATGTTAAACCCTGTTAGAGCATGTAACTCTGGGCAGAGCATGTAACCCCGTGCAGAGCATGTAACCCCTGGCAGAGCATATTAGTACCATGGCAAAGAGCATGTTAACCCCGGGCAGAGCATGTAACTCCGGGCAGAGCATGTAACTCCGGGCAGAGGATGTAACTCTGTGCAGAGCATGTATCCCCTGGCAAAGAGCATGTGAACCCCTGGCAGAGCATGTTAACCACTGGCAGAGCATGTTAACCCCTGGCAAAGCATGTTACTCTGGGCAGAGCATGTAACCCCTGGCAGAGCAGGTTAAACACATGGCAAAGAGTATGTTTACCCCTGGCAGAGCATGTTAACCCTTGGCAGAGCATGTAACTCCGGGCAGAACATGTAACTCATGGCAGAGCATGTAACCCCTGGCAGAGCATGTAACTCCAGGCAGAGCATTTAAACCCATGGCAACAAGCATGTAAACCCCCTGGTAGAGCATGTTAACCCCTGGCATAAAGCATAAAGCCCATAGCAATGAGCATTTAGGTAAGTGGAACTTACAGTATGTGGCATAATATGTGTGGTATTATATGTAATAGACATTACAGTGTGTGGCATAATATGCAATGAGCATTACGGTGTGTGGAATAATGTGTAATGGGCATTATGGCATGTGGTAAAATATGTAATAGGTATTACAGTGTATGGTATAATGTGTACTGGCCACTACGGTGTGTGTGGCATAACGTGTAACGAGCATTATGGCATGTGGTATAATATGTAATGGGTGTGTGACATGCGTAATAGGCATTACGGTGTAAATTTTTGTCCCTGTATCCACCTTGGAAGCAGTGGCGTAACAAGAGTCAACAGAGTGTGCGGGGAGCTCCGTCCATCGGGGCCCCAGGGAGTTGTTATAACGGGGCCCAGGATTCTCTTGGTGGCCCTGCCTGCCAGTGGTAGGCTGGCAAGAGCCGCTGATTGCATCTCATGTACTCCGTCAGATAGAAGCTCCAGTCTGGCTGTTCCATTAAGCAACAAACTTATCACTTAAAAATATAGCAGTAGGGAGCTGGTTTCCTGCAGATGATTCCGCAGCAGCAGGAGTCCAAGATGCAAGGGACTCGGAACTGAGAGCAGCCAATCAGTAGCGCTAGTTCTGCATAGCAAGCAGTCAGAGTGTGCTCTTCCTCCTTCAGTCCCTGCTCCTCCTTCCTGCTTCACAGGCGGGGGGCTAGCTGTCAGCCAAGCAGCATGACAGTGATTACTGATCATATAGCTCAGCTGCACAGGAAATGTAAGTTTACATGTGTGGGGTGGGAGGGGGGTGTCATATATATTAGAAGGTGACTGTGGGGAGGGAAGGGGGAGTAATATATATTATAAGGTGACTGTGGGGGAGGGAGGTGTATTATTTACATTATAGGGTGACTGGGGGAGGGAGGGGGTATTATTTACATTATTAGGTGACTGGGGGAGGGAGGGGGTATTTTTTACATTATAAGGTGACTGGGGAGGTAGGGGGTATTATTTAGGTACAGATAGCGCAGGGCTTGTCTTTGCTGGGGATGGCGGAGGACTCGCCACCCGCCATCCCCCGCCCCGCGCCATCTGTATGTCGGAAGGGGACGCGCGTGCACGAGGTGCACGCGCGTCCCGTTCCGACGGAGCTTTTGCCCGGGTCCCCGCCGGCTTCCCCGGGTCCCCGCCGGTCCACACCGCCCCCCCGCAGCCCCCCGCAGCCCTGCCCGTCTCCCTGAAGCTGGAGACGGGCAGGACTGCACCCGCCGCGCCGCCTCGCCGCCCGGCTATTGAGACGCTCGTGCGTGGGAGACGCACGAGCGTCTCATTCAGCCAGAGCGCCAGATTGCTGGCGGATCGCCAGGGACACGGTCCTGGCGCTCCGCCAGCAATAATAAGCCCTGCTCCATCTGTACTTGTGTATTTTGGCGGCGCCCATCGCATCGCATACCATTATGCATGCGATGGTATGCGATGCGACGCGATTTCTTTCTTTAGTGTACGATGGCATACAATTTTCAATGCCATACAATGCGATGCGATGCAATTAAACATTGTATAAGCACCCTAATGGGTGCTTACAATGTTAAATGCACCCCCACGCCACCCCCCCACTGTAAACGTGAACCCGAAGCCTGGCGAGCGCAGCGAGCCCGCGAGGGGCGGCGGTACGCGTCCTACGACCTTTTCATACCCCCACTATCCACGTCGGCGTGGAGTCGAGAATAGATTAGTGTGGCGAGCGCAGCGAGCCCGAAGCGTGGCGAGCGCAGCGAGCCCCGCGAGGGGACGCGGATACCTGTGAAGCCCGCGAAGAGACGCGTTTACCTGTGAAGGTATCCGCGTCCCCTCGCCACGCTTCGGGCTCGGTGGCTCGCTGCGCTCGCCACACTAATCTATTCTCAACTCCACGCCGACGTGGATAGTGGGGCAATGAAAAGGTCGTAGGACGCGTACCGCCGCCCCTCGCGGGCTCGCTGCGCTCGCCACGCTTCGGGTTCACGTTTATAGTTGGGGGGGGCGTGGGGGTGCATTTAACATTGTAAGCACCCATTAGGGTGCTCAAAAGCACCCTTTAGGGTGCTTATACGATTTTTCATCGTATAGGGGGTCAAAATCGCGTCGCATCGCATGCCATCGGGTACATGGCATGCGATGCGATACGATACGTTCATCGTACGATGCTGAAATCAGGCGCCGCCAAAATACACAAGTACCTTATTTACATTATAAGGTGACTAGAAATCTCAAAACCCCCCTTTGCACATCCTGCATTTGCCTCTGCAGACCATTGCGCACCCTTTCCTTGTTACTTTTCTTAGAGGGGCTTGTGTAATTGCATGTTAGTTTTTTCCTTCACTACATGTCCCACTTCCAATAATATGAGATGCATGTAGATCAGCAGGGTGCCGGACGGGGTCCCGAAAGTCAGGATCCCAACAGGCATTTACCCGACATCGGGATCCCGACTGTCAAAACACTGACAGCCGGGTTCCCGATGGCCACCGGCTATTTTCCCTCCTGGGGGTCCACGACCCCCATAGAGGGAGAATAGAATAGGTGTTGAGCGTAGCGAGCCACTGTGCTCGCAGCGTGGCGAGTGTAGCGAGCCCACAAGGGGCATAGTTACTCTCACCATGCTGTCTGGGTCCGGCCAGTTGGGATCCCGACATCGGCAGGGGCTGGCTGGCAACTTTTAGCCTAGGGGGCAAGTCCAGAGCACTGGCCCATAATCAGCCAAGTCACCGTCGGAAGGAATGCTTTTGCGCGCCGTAGGCGCGCCGAAAAATTAGGGGCGTGGCCTATCATAAGGGGCGTTGCCTGTACCATGATTGTATTGTGTACCTGCAGATTGCACATTTTAGCGAACCTTGTAATACCCATTACACATAAAGCCACATGCCGTAATGCCAATTACACATTATGCTGAACACCATGATGCCAGTTACACATTACGCCCAACACTGCGATGCTAATTACTCAATACACCGCACACTGTGATGCTAATTACACATTATGCTGCAGCACACCTTGATGCCCATTACACCCCATACTGTGATGGCAATTACCCAATGCTCCCCACACCGTAATGTCCATTACGCCCCATACCATGATGCCCATTACACCGCACAATGTGATGTCCACAGTGCCAGATATGCCCCCACAGTGCAAGATATTCCGCCACAGTACCAAATACACATATGCCCCCACAGTGCCAGACACAAATGCCGCCACAGTGCCAGATATTCTGCCACAGTGCCAAATATGCATATTCCTCCACAGTGCCAGATATGCCCCCAGAGTGCCAGAGACACATATGCCCCCACAGTGCCAGAGACACATATGCCCCCACAGTGCCAGAGACACATATTCCCCCACAGTGCCAAAGACACATATGCCCCCACAGTGCCAGATATGCCCCCACAGTGCCAGAGACACATATGCCCCCACAGTGCCAGAGACACATATGCCCCCTCAGTGCCAGAGACACATATTCCCCCACAGTGCCAAAGACACATATGCCCCCACAGTGCCAGATATGCCCCCACAGTGCCAGAGACACATATGCCCCCACAGTGCCAGAGACACATATGCCCCCACAGTGCCAAATACACATATGCCCCCACAGTGCCAGACACATATGCCCCCACAGTGCCAGATACACATATGTCCCCACAGTGCCAGATACACATATGCCCCCACAGTGCCAGATACACATATGCCCCCACAGTGCCAGATATGCCCCCACAGTGCCAAATACACATATGCCCCACAGTGCCAGATACACATATGCCCCCACAGTGCCAAATACACATATGCCCCCACAGTGCCAGATACACATATGCCCCCACAGTGCCAGATACACATATGCCCCACTGTGCCAGATACACATATGCCCCCACAGTGCCAAATACATATATGCCCCCACAGTGCCAGATATGCCCCCCACAGTGCCAGATACACATATGCCCCCACACAGTGCCAGATATGCCCCCACACAGTGCCAGATATGCCCCCACACAGTGCCAGATATGCCCCCACACAGTGCCAGATATGCCCCCACAGTGACAGAAACACATATGCTGGGGTGAGGGAGGGGGGGGGGGGGGAGCGCTTACCCACTCGCTAGCTGCGGGCCGTGCTGCGGCTGGATCAGCTTCTCCAGCCCTCCTGCGCTGGCCGCGGCTTCCAGAACACGGCCGCGGCTACAGGAAAATGGCCGCCGGCCTCCTGCACTGAGAACATGTCCTCAGTGCAGGGGGCCGGCGGCCATTTTCCTGTAGCCGCGGCCGTGTTCTGTAAGCCGCGGCCAGTGCAGGAGGGCTGGAGAAGCTGATCCAGCCGCAGCACGGCCCGCAGCCAGTGGGTGGGTAAGCGGCCCGGGGGGCATATGGCACTCTGCCCCCCGGCCCAGCCCGCCCCTGGACATCGGCATAATGACTGTCAGGATCCCGACTGTCGGACCCCTGTACCACACCCGATCAGCATAGTATAAGCTCGTTCTTGGATCAGGGTTATCCTTGCAAAGAACAAGTTCACCCTTTTTATTTTTACACGGACTATGTTGAATTTCTTTTACCTTGTCATCAATGTACATATGTGTATTGGGGTCCTAGGCGTATACAACTTCTTTGATAAGCCCCTCCCATTTTTTACTCAAGTCATTATATTCCATCATCCAGCAATGTATACATGTCATTATCCTGGGTTTTGTGATTCATCAATAGTCTCCTATCTGTACTTGGGAATGAATGAGCACTTGCACCTTGCTGGGCTTGTTGAGCAAGATAGGCGCTTGGTTGATGCTGCCTAGTATGAAAATCCATTTATTTATATATGCAAAGTATATTTAATTTATTCATGTCGCACGCGATCAATAAGCGAATATCCAGAATTATAATCAATGAATATTATTTATGAATGTAAGCAGATGAAACTGGAGTACGGATTGTACAATATAACAATACAGATATTATAATTAATACGATTATTACACCAGCATCCTTAAATACAGTTAACCTCAGTGTTATATATGTGTATGTGAATACAGTGCGGGAGGCGTGGCTATACAGTAGCATGAAAGAACCTGATTGTCGGCCATCTTGTAGCCAGATCACATGTTGGTATCCAGCATGGCGTCGGTCATCTTATACTAAGCCTTATGTACCACAAAGGTAACACAAAGCACTGGGCCTCAAGATGCCGCATGGCATTCTGCCATTTTATGGTAGACAATGATGAACACCAACCTGCATCAAGCAACACTCACAATCCGAAATATAACTTGCACATTCAGCAAACACACTAAACCTGCAGCATACACAATTAACTATTATTAAGCAACCATATACTCGCTAAATAGTGGACCCAAATGGCACTATACAATCCAAGGCCTAGCTATACCATAATCACATCACATGGCATTACACTCGCCATCCGAGCACATGCAAACGACACTTATTACATTCATATAGGTTTTATCCGCCAGTTTATCTAGATATTCTCACTGGATATTACACAAAGCATTCACACACTTAGGTGGAAACAGTTCAGAGCTAATCCATTCTGGGACATAGACACACACTATTGATGCAAAGAATCCAGACAATAGGGGACTACACTCACAGCACCATTATCAATGTTCAAACACACAGGACCGTAACTACGGATGTTAACTTATTGCAATGCACACTGTTCCTGTGCTTATCATGAACCGTTGCTGGAATCGTCTATCTACACAAAGCAGATAATCTGTATGCCGAAGCGTGAGCACATGTTTACCAAAGAAATTCCAGGCCTCATTCTGCCTAACCCTCTGGTATGATACAGGATAGTATCTCAATCTAACAAGCCAAACATATCCTCTCTTAACAGATCAAAACACCACACTTCCAACACAATAAACCTCCATATGTCCAGGGTCAAAACATCACACCAAGATCCTGCTGATCTACATATTCTCCACTCACGATTCATAATTACAGGCTAATAACACAGCACGTTTCAACCATCAGATCTATGTATGATATATATTATTACAATGCCTTATCTCAATGATCCTAGCTAAACATTATTCACACAGGTCACTCTCAAACACAGACACAAGCTTTCTTTGTGTAACTGTATGTAAATATACTCTGGGCCTAAGCACATGTTAATATCCGAAGATAACAAAGATTGGAAGTTAACTGCTCCTAAATTTTCTAACATAATCCATGTTCCATAACCGTGGGTCCTATTTCACAATTAATCAGTCCTACAAATATACTTAACACTTCCTGCAATCCATGTAGTAGACGGCCACTCTTCCCGGGGAATCTAAGTCCATCTTATCTGGTCAGCGTTCCAATAGCAACTACCTGTAACTATATATTTTACTTCCCAAGAAAACTCTCTTGGGGGACTCCATTCATCACTGGCACACCCCTTTGTTTACGGTATCCTGTGAATGGTTCAGGTGGGTCCTTTTGTCTTTCCAGGGACCATTCATCACATTCTATCACTAGCCTGCAGACACGCCCCTTGTTACTGTATTTTGAATCTATAGTGTAAACTTATAACTTGTAAAAGATGTGAGTGCAACATGATATGAAATTCTAATAACTGTCATCTGATAGCTATAATGATTCCAATCATTTAGAGACTAAACGTGGCCTATGAGCTAAAATATGTAACTTGATATGCAATATTTTCCTGGCTTATGAGATAAAATAATATTTATCTCAGACTATATTAATGTTATGGGCATGGTTAAAATCTTAATTATGGAAATTATATGCTGGGGAAAATTAGGCATTGACACTAGATAAAGTCATTGCTGCGGGAAGCATGTGTTCTACAGAAACTGGGTCATCTGTGCTCACTGTCTTAGCCAGCATTGCTTGTGTTCCTTAGGGGGACCATGCAGAGTACTCTTGTGATGTATTTGACATGTCATTTGTGCCACATAAGCCTCGTGTGTTTATATTTAGATGTTTCTAACAACAATTTATAGGAATGCCATTCTTCCCTACGTTTTTCTATTTTACATTTCAATCATTTCCATATGTCTATATTAAAAGGACTCTATCAGTGGTATGTCAGGGTATTGTGATTGCCATTTCCTGAGAAGTTTCTCACACACACATGTCTCTGATACATCACATTTGATGGACTGCTGTGCAGGATTGTCTAACATTGGAGATTCCCTGCTCACTAGAAAATGTACTTGTACCATTGGAAAGGCTTATTTTTATTTTAGTCTGTCCTTCACCATCCAATAGAATGGTAACAGGCTCTCCCCCACATTAAGAAAAATTACTACACTTATAAAACTTATCACCTTGTCTGGACAGCCACTTGTGTTCCACACTCTGCAAAGCTCAGCCTTATAGTGTAATGGTGTAATATACTGTAGTTCTATCCAGTGTAAGGGAGTTTACCGGAGCCTCTCCCTACCTGGTCCTTGTCCAGACTTTTACCTTTTGGCCACAGTTGAGGCAAGCACCCTGCTCTAAGGCCTCCTTACATTTTTGTATGTCAATGTTATGTTGATATCAGTGATAAACCTCCAAAAATTATACAGAATTAATAAAACCAGTAACAATTAAGACTTTTTGATGATGTATTGCAGCGGTTCTCAAACTGTGGGTGCCGACCTTCTCAGCTTGGGGTCATGACTCCATGTTGCTGACCATCAGGCTGATGACTTTTGTAATCTTGGTTAATGATTCAAGGAGTCTAATAGATCTGTTGACTTTTAGTCTGTTATTTTAGACTCCTCCCATCACTCTGTGCCTCCACAATGCTGCCATGCATGTGCTGTCTGCTGACTACACGTGTGATCTGATGGGTTATGGTATATCAGACTCCTCCCATCACTCTGTGCCCCCACAATGCTGCCATGCATGTGCTGTCTGCTGAATACACCTGTGATGTGATGGATTATGGTATATCAGACTCCTCCCATCACTCTGTGCCTCCACAATGCTGCCATGTATGTGCTGTCTGCTGACTACACGTGTGATGTGATGGGTTATGGTATATCAGACTCCTCCCATAACTCTGTGCCTCCACAATGCTGCCATGTATGTGTTGTCTGCTGACTACACGTGTGATGTGATGGGTTATGGTATATCAGTCTCCTCCCATCACTCTGTGCCCCCACAATGCTGTCATATATGTGCTGTCTGCTGACTACACATGTGATCTGATGGGTTATGGTATATTAGACTCCTCCCATCACTCTGTGCCTCCACAATGCTGCCATACATGTGCTGTCTGCTGACTACACGTGTGATCTGATGGGTTATGGTATATCAGACTCCTCCTATCACTCTGTGCCCCCACAATGCTGCCATGTATGTGCTGTCTCCTGACTACACGTGTGATGTGATGGGTTATTATATATCAGACTCCTCCCATCACTCTGTGCCCCCACAATGCTGCCATGTATGTGCTGTCTGCTGACTATACATGTGATCTGATGGGTTATGGTATATCAGACTCCTCCTATAACTCTGTGCCTCCACAATGCTGCCATGTATGTGCTGTCTGCTGACTATACATGTGATCTGATGGGTTATGGTATATCAGACTCCTCCCATAACTCTGTGCCTCCACAATGCTGCCATGTATGTGCTGTCTGCTGACTACACGTGTGATGTGATGGGTTATGGTATATCAGTCTCCTTCCATCACTCTGTGCCCCCACAATACTGCCATATATGTGCTGTCTGCTGACTATACATGTGATCTGATGGGTTATGGTATATTAGACTCCTCCCATCACTCTGTGCCCCCACAATGCTGCCACATATGTGCTGTCTGCTGACTACACATGTGATCTGATGGGTTATGGTATATCAGACTCCTCCCATCACTCTGTGCCTCCACAATGCTGCCATGTATGTTCCGTCTGCTGACTACACATGTGATGTGATGGGTTATGGTATATTAGACTCAGTCTGTGCCCCACAATGCTGCCATGTATGTGCTGTCTGCTGACTACACGTGTGATGTGATGGGTTATGGTATATTAGACTCCTCCCATCACTCTGTGCCCCCACAATGCTGCCATGCATGTGCTGTCTGCTGACTACACGTGTGATGTGATGACCTTCTGCACTGACTTGCTGCACTGACATACTTTTTTGTCTGATGGGGTCCCAGAGCCAAATAGTTTGAGGACCCCTGATGTATTGCTACACAGTCAACAAATTTGATTCTTCATGAGTCAATGAAATAACAATTAAAACAGTATATAAATTATTGCTATATCATTCATGTATCATAATGAACCAATCAAAAATGGACACAATAGAAAAATTCCAAACATTACAATAATGCTTCTTGTGATTGACTAATTGTCAGGACTTGTGGATTTTGTGAGTCTGTTTGCAGACCAGGAGCTATGGGGCACACTGAGGGTTGGAAGGTAGCAGGCTTAATATAAGTCTTACGCATAGGCTAAGATGAATAATACCATTTATTGAAATATCACAGTCTCAGGTATTAATACTGATAGCTATAATGATTCCAATCATTTAGAGACTAAACATGGCCTATGAGCTAAAATATGTAACTTGATATGCAATATTTTCCTGGCTTATGAGATAAAATAATATTTATCTCAGACTATATTAATGTTATGGGCATGGTTAAAATCTTAATTATGGAAATTATATGCTGGGGAAAATTAGGCATTGACACTAGATAAAGTCATTGCTGCGGGAAGCATGTGTTCTACAGAAACTGGGTCATCTGTGCTCACTGTCTTAGCCAGCATTGCTTGTGTTCCTTAGGGGGACCATGCAGAGTACTCTTGTGATGTATTTGACATGTCATTTGTGCCACATAAGCCTCGTGTGTTTATATTTAGATGTTTCTAACAACAATTTATAGGAATGCCATTCTTCCCTACGTTTTTCTATTTTACATTTCAATCATTTCCATATGTCTATATTAAAAGGACCCTATCAGTGGTATGTCAGGGTATTGTGATTGCCATTTCCTGAGAAGTTTCTCACACACATGTTTATGATACATCACATTTGATGGACTGCTGTGCAGGATTGTCTAACATTGGAGATTCCCTGCTCACTAGAAAATGTACTTGTACCATTGGAAAGGCTTATTTTTATTTTAGTCTGTCCTTCACCATCCAATAGAATGGTAACAGGCTCTCCCCCACATTAAGAAAAATTACTACACTTATAAAACTTATCACCTTTCCTGGACAGCCACTTGTGTTCCACACTCTGCGCAGCTCAGCCTTATAGTGTAATGGTGTAATATACTGTAGTTCTATCCAGTGTAAGGGAGTTTACCGGAGCCTCTCCCTACCTGGTCCTTGTCCAGACTTTTACCTTTTGGCCACAGTTGAGGCAAGCACCCTGCTCTAAGGCCTCCTTACATTTTTGTATGTCAATGTTATGTTGATATCAGTGATAAACCTCCAAAAATTATACAGAATTAATAAAACCAGTAACAATTAAGACTTTTTGATGATGTATTGCAGCGGTTCTCAAACTGTGGGTGCCGACCTTCTCAGCTTGGGGTCATGACTCCATGTTGCTGACCATCAGGCTGATGACTTTTGTAATCTTGGTTAATGATTCAAGGAGTCTAATAGATCTGTTGACTTTTAGTCTGTTATTTTAGACTCCTCCCATCACTCTGTGCCTCCACAATGCTGCCATGCATGTGCTGTCTGCTGACTACACGTGTGATCTGATGGGTTATGGTATATCAGACTCCTCCCATCACTCTGTGCCCCCACAATGCTGCCATGCATGTGCTGTCTGCTGAATACACCTGTGATGTGATGGATTATGGTATATCAGACTCCTCCCATCACTCTGTGCCTCCACAATGCTGCCATGTATGTGCTGTCTGCTGACTATACATGTGATCTAATGGGTTATGGTATATCAGACTCCTCCCATAACTCTGTGCCTCCACAATGCTGCCATGTATGTGCTGTCTGCTGACTACACGTGTGATGTGATGGGTTATGGTATATCAGTCTCCTCCCATCACTCTGTGCCCCCACAATGCTGTCATATATGTGCTGTCTGCTGACTACACATGTGATCTGATGGGTTATGGTATATTAGACTCCTCCCATCACTCTGTGCCTCCACAATGCTGCCATACATGTGCTGTCTGCTGACTACACATGTGATCTGATGGGTTATGGTATATCAGACTCCTCCTATCACTCTGTGCCCCCACAATGCTGCCATGTATGTGCTGTCTCCTGACTACACGTGTGATGTGATGGGTTATTATATATCAGACTCCTCCCATCACTCTGTGCCCCCACAATGCTGCCATGTATGTGCTGTCTGCTGACTATACATGTGATCTGATGGGTTATGGTATATCAGACTCCTCCTATAACTCTGTGCCTCCACAATGCTGCCATGTATGTGCTGTCTGCTGACTATACATGTGATCTGATGGGTTATGGTATATCAGACTCCTCCCATAACTCTGTGCCTCCACAATGCTGCCATGTATGTGCTGTCTGCTGACTACACGTGTGATGTGATGGGTTATGGTATATCAGTCTCCTCCCATCACTCTGTGCCCCCACAATACTGCCATATATGTGCTGTCTGCTGACTATACATGTGATCTGATGGGTTATGGTATATTAGACTCCTCCCATCACTCTGTGCCCCCACAATGCTGCCACATATGTGCTGTCTGCTGACTACACATGTGATCTGATGGGTTATGGTATATCAGACTCCTCCCATCACTCTGTGCCTCCACAATGCTGCCATGTATGTGCCGTCTGCTGACTACACATGTGATGTGATGGGTTATGGTATATTAGACTCCTCCCATCAGTCTGTGCCCCACAATGCTGCCATGTATGTGCTGTCTGCTGACTACACGTGTGATGTGATGGGTTATGGTATATTAGACTCCTCCCATCACTCTGTGCCCCCACAATGCTGCCATGCATGTGCTGTCTGCTGACTACAGTTGTGATGTGATGACCTTCTGCACTGACTTGCTGCACTGACATACTTTTTTGTCTGATGGGGTCCCAGAGCCAAATAGTTTGAGGACCCCTGATGTATTGCTACACAGAGTTAACAAATTTGATTCTTCATGAGTCAATGAAATAACAATTAAAACAGTATATAAATTATTGCTATATCATTCATGTATCATAATGAACCAATCAAAAATGGACACAATGGAAAAATTCCAAACATTACAATAATGCTTCTTGTGATTGACTAATTGTCAGGACTTGTGGATTTTGTGAGTCTGTTTGCAGACCAGGAGCTATGGGGCACACTGAGGGTTGGAAGGTAGCAGGCTTAATATAAGTCTTACGCATAGGCTAAGATGAATAATACCATTTATTGAAATATCACAGTCTCAGGTATTAATACTGATAGCTATAATGATTCCAATCATTTAGAGACTAAACATGGCCTATGAGCTAAAATATGTAACTTGATATGCAATATTTTCCTGGCTTATGAGATAAAATAATATTTATCTCAGACTATATTAATGTTATGGGCATGGTTAAAATCTTAATTATGGAAATTATATGCTGGGGAAAATTAGGCATTGACACTAGATAAAGTCATTGCTGCGGGAAGCATGTGTTCTACAGAAACTGGGTCATCTGTGCTCACTGTCTTAGCCAGCATTGCTTGTGTTCCTTAGGGGGACCATGCAGAGTACTCTTGTGATGTATTTGACATGTCATTTGTGCCACATAAGCCTTGTGTGTTTATATTTAGATGTTTCCAACAACAATGTATAGGAATGCCATTCTTCCCTACGTTTTTCTATTTTACATTTCAATCATTTCCATATGTCTATATTAAAAGGACCCTATCAGTGGTATGTCAGGGTATCGTGATTGCCATTTCCTGAGTTTCTCACACACATGTTTATGATACATCACATTTGATGGACTGCTGTGCAGGATTGTCTAACATTGGAGATTCCCTGCTCGCTAGAAAATGTACTTGTACCATTGTAAAGGCTTATTTTTATTTTAGTCTGTCCTTCACCATACAATAGAATGGTAACAGGGTCTCCCCCACATTAAGAAAAATTACTACACTTATAAAACTTATCACCTTGTCTGGACAGCCACTTGTGTTCCACACCCTGCGCAGCTCAGCCTTATAGTGTAATGGTGTAATATACTGTAGTTCTATCCAGTGTAAGGGAGTTTACCGGAGCCTCTCCCTACCTGGTCCTTGTCCAGACTTTTACCTTTTGGCCACAGTTGAGGCAAGCACCCCACTCTGAGGCCTCCTTACATTTTTGTATGTCAATGTTATGTTGATATCAGTGATAAACCTCCAAAAATTATACAGAATTAATAAAACCAGTAACAATTAAGACTTTTTGATGATGTATTGCAGCGGTTCTCAAACTGTGGGTGCCGACCTTCTCAGCTTGGGGTCATGACTCCATGTTGCTGACCATCAGGCTGATGACTTTTGTAATCTTGGTTAATGATTCAAGGAGTCTAATAGATCTGTTGACTTGTCTGTTATTTTAGACTCCTCCCATCACTCTGTGCCTCCACAATGCTGCCATGCATGTGCTGTCTGCTGACTACACGTGTGATCTGATGGGTTATGGTATATCAGACTCCTCCCTTCACTCTGTGCCCCCACAATGCTGCCATGCATGTGCTGTCTGCTGGCTACACCTGTGATATGATGGATTATGGTATATCAGACTCCTCCCATCACTCTGTGCCCCCACAATGCTGCCATGTATGTGCTGTCTGCTGACTACACGTGTGATGTGATGGGTTATGGTATATCAGACTCCTCCCATCACTCTGTGCCCCCACAATGCTGCCATATATGTGCTGTCTGCTGACTACACGTGTGATCTGATGGGTTATGGTATATTAGACTCCTCCCATCACTCTGTGCCCCCACAATGCTGCCACGTATGTGCTGTCTGCTGACTACACGTGTGATGTTATGGGTTATGGTATATTAGACTCCTCCCATCATGTTGTGCCTCCACAATGCTGCCACGTATGTGCTGTCTGCTGACTACACGTGTGATGTTATGGGTTATGGTATATCAGACTCCTCCCATCACTCCGTGCCTCCACAATGCTGCCATGTATGTGCTGTCTGCTGACTACATGTGTGATGTGATGACCTTCTGCACTGACTTGCTGGGGTCCTGTCAATACTTTTTTGTCTGATGGGGTCCCAGAGCCAAATAGTTTGAGGACCCCTGATGTATTGCTACACAGAGTTAACAAATTTGATTCTTCATGAGTCAATGAAATAACAATTAAAACAGTATATAAATTATTGCTATATCATTCATGTATCATAATGAACCAATCGAAAATGGACACAATGGAAAAATTCCAAACATTACAATAATGCTTCTTGTGATTGACTAATTGTCAGGACTCGTGGATTTTGTGAGTCCGTTTGCAGACCAGGAGCTATGGGGCACACTGAGGGTTGGAAGGTAGCAGGCTTAATATAAGTCTTACGCATAGGCTAAGATGAATAATACCATTTATTGAAATATCACAGTCTCAGGTATTAATACTCTAAGCATAGAATAAGTCCAAGGAACAGAAGTACACACTGGGAGATCACTGGAGCAACAAGTTCATGGAACAGGAGTACACACTGGGGGATAACTTGAGCAATCAGTTCATGGAACAGGAGAACACAATGGGAGATAACTTGAGCAATCAGTTCATGGAACAGGAGTACACACTGGGAGATTACTTGAAGCAATAGGCCAGAGGATACACAGAGGTGGAAGCACAGGTGTCAGGATACACTGGGACCCAATGGAACAGTATAGCTGGAGACTCACGGATGCGGCAGCGCCGGTGCAGGTACACGCTGGGAGATCAGTGGAGCAGCAGAGCTGGAGACACACGGATGCGGCAGCGCCGGTGCAGGTACACACTGGGAGATCAGCGAAGCAGCAGCTGGAGAGACACGGCTGCGACAGCACCGGTGCAGGTACACTGGGAGATCAGCGGAGCAGCAGAGCTGGAGACACACAGATACGGCCTTTGGTGCAGGTACTCAAATGGGAGACGGATAGAGCACAGTCTTGGAAGCACTTAGGCGTGGAGACTCTGGTACAGGTACTCACAGGGGGACGATTGAGCACAGCCTTGGAAGCACACAGGTGCTGAGATTCTGGTGCAGGTGCTCACAGAGGGGACTTGGAAGCAGGCGCTCAGAAGCACACAGGTGCAGAGATGCTGGTGCCGGTGCACACTGGGAGATTGAGCACAGTATTGGAAGCACACAGGTGCTGAGACTCTGGTGCAGGTACTCACAGGGAAGACTTGGAAGCAGGGAGCTCAGAAGCACACAGGTGTGGAAACGCTGGTGTTGGTACACACTGGGAGATCTTGGAAGCAGGGAGCTCAGAAGAACACAGGTGTGGAAACGCTGGTGCCGGTACACACTGGGAGATCTTGGAAGCATGGAGCTCAGAAGAACACAGGTGTGGAAACGCTGGTGCCGGTACACACTGGGAGATCTCGGAAGCAGGAGCTGGTTCAGCAGCACACTGGTAAGCACAGGTCGCAGGTTACCTCCTGGAAAGAGATAGCGAAGCACTGGCATCTGCTGAGTCTCAGGTGAGGGATTAAATCCCCCGGGCTAGCTCTTGATTGGACGAGCACAAATGAGAGAGAGAAAGCCATTGGGCGGCCACGGGAAGATGGCGGCGCACTGTGAGACACAGGGCCAAGCCAACATGGCGCCCGGGAATGGAGACCCACAATGCTAGGCAGGTGATGACAAGCACGGCCGCTGGGATACACCCGCAGGACTCCTCCAGCCGGTACCAACATGAAGGGACCTAAGACCCCAACGCTGGACCCGAACTGGTAAGCGCCGCTTGTGTCCAGTGGTCGTGACACTAATACAGTTACAATATAGATTAAAATGTCATCTAATTCCAACAGTACTTACAGTTCTCTATAGGATGCTAGCTAACCACTGTGATCTTTAACTATATACAGTCAAAATCGACAGTGCAAATTGCACCATGGGTACACAGCATAACAAATGAACAGTTCAGCTTCCATTTTGTTGTTCAATTATCCATATCATATGAATTGTATGTGTAATATGAATTGGCTAATGAACATAACAGTTGCCATAGGCACATTTTTATTTATTTATTATTTGTTAAATTTTTTATGGTCTGGTTTAAAGAGGTAATACAGAGATGTTCACATTTTAAAGTGCTGAATACATTATGAACATTGTGACAAGGAATCAAATACAGAGGATAAGATGAAGTATTGATCTTTAATTTGTATCAGGTTAACAGCATGTACAGGTGTCACAGCATGGTTCAAACTCCTCACAATGTTATAATGGTCCCTACTGTAGCCCACACCCTCGGCCTATCACCAGGCCAGCTATTCCACCATCAGGAACATTGGCCCTCTGCCCTGGAAACACTTATATCAGGAAAGCACAGGTGCTGCTAATCAGCCTAACCCCGATCGGTACTTGTGTATTATCACGGCACCCGGCTACGCTACGTTTTCTTTTTTTTTATATTTAAATCTTTATTTGGTTTTACAAAAGGGAACATTTACATAAAAAAACATACACTTAATAACAACACAATACGTAGGTACATACACTCATAAACTCATTAATTTCCAAGGGATTCACTAAGGGAGAATTGCGTGGGTCATTACCCCTTAGACTTCTCAGTTTGTATACTAGATCAGTTTTTATGCTTTATTTTTCTTACCCTATGTGGTTTGTGGGGGAGTTCCACTACTTTTACCCCATCTCTCCTCGCCCTGCCCTTTCTGTCCTAGACAGCATATCTGTTCTTTCCTTCTTCCTCCTTCTGTTTGTTTCCTTTCCCTCTTTCCCTTTACCCTCAGCTATTGGTTATGATAGGGGTATACTAGCTGATTCTACCTGGTTCTATCGCTGTGCCTGGTCGTCCCTTTGTTTTCCTGTTATCCCCTCAGTTATTTCTCTTCTCTAGTGCTAGTGTTCGTGTTCCTAAGTGTCAACAAACATGCAGTCTTTTTTGTGCCACTAAACTATTGGTTGTCCTTATCCTATCCAGTAAATATATATGTATATATATTTTTTTTTAATATTCTTTATTATTAGTATACTTAGTGTAAATTTAGTTTCCTTATACAGAAGTGATTATATGTTTATATATTTGTATATTTATTTATTGTGATTTTAAGTTATTATTATTATTAATTTTTTTTTTTTTTTTTTTTTCCCGTTGTAATGTAAATTAGTGTAAATTAATTTCCTTGTACAGGGGTGATTGTATCCAGTGATTCCAAATTTTATAGTATTTACTTAATGTGTTGCGGGCATGTGCTAAGTGTTTCTCCTGTTCAATAACATAGTTCACTCGTGACTTCCAGGCTTCGTAATCTGGAGCAGCATTGGACATCCATGCTCTCCCTACCATTACCTTTGCTATCGCGCACAGGTCATTGACATACATTCTCTCGTTTGGCCCACATCTACCTGCCACTACTCCTAACAAACAGCACCTCGGGGAGAGAATCGCCACTGGGATCCCAGTGGTCACTATAGCTTGAATCACTTTATCCCAAAACTCGGCAACCAGTCTACACTCCCAAATTAAATGTATAAATGTCCCTGGAAGAGTTCTACATTTGGGACAGTAAGACGATGCTCTCCCCGCAAATTTGGCAAGTTTCGTAGCAGACATATAAGATCTGTGGAGAATGAGGAGTTGGGTCTGTTGAATACGGAGCGAGTTTGTGGCTTTTGCCACTCCCGCTTTTGCTGCTGTCCATTCCTCATCGCTTAATTCCCCCAGGTCCTCCTCCCATTTTCCCCTTGATAAACTTAAGCCTTCTATATGCTTAATTTTCCCCAAAGTTCCATATATCCTTGACACTAGTTTTTTTTTATCTAATGATGTAATAATTTTTTTAATAGGGGATTCTCCGAACTCGGGGGGGGATTTAGGAAAATGTGCCTCTAAAGTGCTCTTTAATTGTAGGTAGCGAAAGAAGTATGTCCTCGGTAGATTATACTCCTCTTTTAACTGAAGAAAAGATTTAAGACCCCCTATATCATAAACCTGAGTAAGGGTGGTCACTGAAAAGGGAACCCAGACTTCTCTGATCTGTAGGGATTTAACTTCCATGGGTGTAAGCAGATCTTCTATTCTAAATTCCTTGTCTAAAAATTTTATTCCCATATTTTTGTTGACTTCCAGCCATATTTTCATTGCCTGTGTGACTAAGGGTAAGTCCCCAGAGTATTTATTTCCTCGGATAATCCTATGTAGAGGGCTTATATCTGGTGTGGAAACTGCTACCAATGCTCTGGCCATGTAACTGCCATATTCCTCCTCTCTTAACCAAGATCTTAATTGTGCAGCCTGTGAAGCGATGTAATACCTCCTAAAGTCGGGGAGCCCCAGACCCCCATCCGACCTTGTCCTCATTAAATTGTTTAGTTGAATCTTCGGACGGGTTCCGTTCCAAATGAATGACGATATAATGCTGTTAAGTTTTCTAAACAATGATTTCGGGAGATGTATTGGTGATTGTTGTATAATATATAAAAATTTGGGAAGAACTGTCATCTTCACCAGGTTGACCCTTCCAGCCGCGATCAATGGCAGTTTACTCCAAGATTTTATTTTTTTCCCCAACCACTCAAGCAGTGGTTGAATATTCAATAAAATGAACTCTTTGGGGTCCCGGGACACATAGACTCCAAGATACTTAAATTTTATAACCCACTGTAGCGGTGAAGGAGAGGATAGAGGATAATTCCCTGGATCTCCTACTGGGAAAATAATTGTTTTAGTTTTATTAATCCTGAAGCCGGTGAAATCACCAAATTCCTCAATCCACTGCAATATTAAAGGGACACTTATATCAGGAAAGCACAGGTGCTGCTAATCAGCCTAACCCCGATCGGTACTTGTGTATTATCACGGCACCCGGCTACGCTACGTTTTCAATGTATCTAAGGTACATTGTCAGCGTAGCTGGTGCCATGATAATACAAAAGTACCTATTAGGGGGCGGCGGAGACCTCTGTGCACGGGGATGGAGGAGGGAGATCCTTACCCTGCTCTGCTCCCCACTATGCGCCGCTCCCCACACTTCAGGCTCTTTATAAAATTAACTCCACGCCAACATGGATACTGGGGGTATGACGTGGACACTGGGGATATGACATGGATAGTGGGGATATGAACCATTGTGTATTATCACAGCTCCTGAACAAGTTACGCAAGTTACATAGTTTACGTAGCACAGCTCCTGAACAAGTTACATAAGGTACGTAGTTTAAGTAAGTTACGTAGTTTACATAGCCAGCATAGTGGTGAATTGGTATTCTCAATACACCACTACGCAAACTACGTAATGGTCGCCATGATAATACACAAGTACCCCCCAATCACATCAGTTTTCCTGATGCTGCTGCTGCTCTAAAACCTGGATTGGATCCACCACATTACATTCACATGGAGGTATGCTGTCCCTGCCACAATATAAATACTGTATGCTATATTTGATTGTGGTATAAATGTAAAGCCCCATACACTGTAGAAGATAAAGTGAAAGATATTGTTAATAAACAACATTCTGAGTGCTATCTTTCACAATATTGTCTAGTGTGTACACTCACAATCGGTAACAATCCCTTCCGCCACGTGTCGTTGTTGATGATAGATATCTACTAACCATGCAGGTCAATTTGTAAATATAGCCAAGCGACTTGAATGTTTAGCAGGCCGTGGTGATGTCACTGAAAGAAACCGGAGGCAGATATTGTTCAGTGTGGATGCACAATATAAGCTGCCTGTGATGAAGGCCAATATGGTTAACCATATCAGCCCTGTTGGCTAATGTATATTCTGCTACAGTAGTGTGTGACTCAAGGTGTAATTGGATCGTTATACCGTATGTGTAGGAATCTGCTATATCTACATGTGCTTCTTTTATATGTAAAGTTTCGAATCATGGGAGCATGTATCAAGCATTGGAGAGAGATAAAGTAAAGAAATTGCCCATAGAAACCAATCAGCTTTGATAATTGCTCTAGCACAACCTTAAATGTGGCAGAAGCTGATCTTATCTAGACATGATACTCTACACCTTTTCATGTTGTCTTCAGGTGTAAATACAGTATATATATATATATATATATATATATATATATATATATATATATATATATATATATATATATATATATATAAAGAAAGGAGTTTCAGAGTGCGCTCTCAGAGATTAATAGACAATTTTTAAATTACATACAATTTAATAAAAAGTGCCTATTCAAGGCGACATATAAAACAAAAATACTTTTTACAGCATGTAATGATTGGCTCTTAGTTATTTGTATTTGTTCTTTTGGTGAAGCAGGCCCAACGCGTTTCGTCAGAAAAGTGACTTCATCAGGGGCTTATAAGCAGAGAACTTTTACAACCAAGTGGCACTGTAAAATTCAATACAAACATTCAATGAATAAGAATAGAGGAAAAAAAAAATCCCTCTTAACATTATTAAAATCAACATACAATCCGATGAAGAGGTAGAGAAATGGACATGAGGATGAGGAAGAGGAGTGATGATGGAATACATAATAAAAAAGAAGTGATCATGGAATAAGTGAATATGATGGTATAATTGTATAGTAATGTTGTACCGTTTGATTACCTACGGACCATGACCCGATCCGTGAATAACAGAATTAGAGTGATAAATACTAGTAGATGTAGTATTTGTTCATATAATCGCGAGTGAATGTTTAAGATCATTTATAGTGAGACCATGTTATTGGGTGAAAATAACATATTTTTGCTTTTTAAAGAAGAAGTGGGTTTAGTGCCCGTAATTTTTCATATAGTGCGTAAAAGGTCCACCATAATTTTCCATATAGTGCGTAAAGGTGAAATCCACCATTAAAAGGCTCCCCCCTTTTTTTTCTATAAGACACACATATAAACTAAGTACACAAAAGTGGAACACCCACAATAGAATGCACAGACATTATGTGATATTAAAAAATCCGGAACCATAGTTGAGGATCCACTCCAAGTTCAATATAGATCAATAAGGGTTATCAGCGGGGAAGACGTTCAAAGACGCCTTCCGCCAGAACTAAGTAAGGGCAGAGACAAGACGGATGAGCGGAACGTCACTTCCGCTGTAACAAAAACGGAGTACGGAGAGAACTCCGTTATTTCGCTTGATCAAGCTCCGCTACCAACACAAGGGCATTAAACACCTGGCCCAAGTACTAGAGCCATATAAGAATTATTGTTTACTTAGTCACCTGCGTTTTTTCAAGTATATTCCTCCGATGTTAAAACAAAAATGGCCGCCATTTGGAACGCACGGCGCGTCAGCCTTGCGTTCCACCACTATATTAAGGTTTTTAGCACAATAGACACTTATTAGCTTGTAAGAAAAGGGGGGAAGAAAAAGTACTCTCCTTTGTTAGGGGGCACGCTTTTATAGAAAATTTGTATTGTATAATGGTTTAATTTAAAACGTAGCTTTTATTAGAATATTTTAGTAAAAAAGTGGTTTAAAGACAATGACAAACACGAACAGATTACACATAACAAATAGAATTGGTTGTAACAACCAATACAGACGGCTCAAAAGAGAGTCCCGTCTCCAAAATGCTGACGTTTGAGATAGAAATTACCAGTACTACCTGAATAGATGTAGAATAGACCTAACTAGTAAATAACCTTCAATGGGTGGGTCTATTAATGCTGGTGTATATCTCAAAAAGATTAATTATATGCGAAATTAGAAAAACATTAATTTTGGTTCACACCAATTTATTGTATGGTGTGTACCCACATGCACGTTTCAGGAAAAAGATAATTTACAATTTTTAACACCAATTACTCCTGAATTTTAATGTAAGCAGGAAAGCGGTGACAGCCACAATTGTAACAAATGTCTTTTTAAATGGAATCAGAATATATTAGTGACATCTCAGTCTCTGATTAATGAGGTCAGATATTAGGCAAAAAAAGGAGTGATAAAGTTTATGAGCATCTGCTTTCCCTTGCCCCCGGACAAGGTGCCCTGTTGGTGAAATGCCAGAGCAGGGTCTAGCCGAGACCCAAGGGGTAGGGTTGGGAGTGCTGCTGAAAGAAAAGTGTTTAAAAGTAAAGTTTAGAATGTGAAAAGAGACGGTTTATATCCGGTGGATTATAGTAGGCTGCTGCTTCCCATTTATCCAAACATTGGTGGGAAGTGAGCGGTACACACCACCAGATAACGTTAGGGGATAGTAAGGGATAAGTCCCACTCCTTCATGCAGGAAGTATGGTGCCCTGTTGCGCAAAGACAGTGCAGGGTCCTGCCAAATCCTGTATGTAGTATGTGGGGAATCCCTGGGAGGTATGTCAAGAAGACCAAGAGTAAGAGAATAGTAAATAGTGGATATCCTACGGTCAGATGGTGTAGGCTGACATTTACATAAATTAAGTGCAATGTATACCGCCCATATAGTTAAGACACTTGTTCCTCAAATGGAAAACATTAAACATTTGTTATGCCTGGAAACAATTTATGGACAGACAGATACAGTCACAGTGGCTGTGATATATTAAATGTGCCACTCGGCGGTGGCTACAGTAATCCTGGTCGGTGTGGCTAGCACCGCTTACCCGCCTGCAGGAGGGCTCCGAATCCTCCGTGAGCCCTCAGCATGTGTCCTGAGCAGCGCGTATAACGGCGTCTCTGTCAGCCGGCGCCTCAGGTATCAAATGAGCAGACAGCTGTTTCGCCAAGGAGCTTCGTCAGTGCTGACGTGTAGGTCCCACGTCAGGGTATTAAATAGCTGCCCATGTTATTGGTTAATGCTAATGGGCGTTTGTATAATGATTATGTGTTGGAGTGGCTTTGTGGCAGTGTAATAATTAGTTGGTTGTCAGAAGCGCTAACTGCGCGATCTCTCAAATGAGGGAGATGAAGGGAGGTGATCCCTTGTGTTTTATTACTTTGCGCAACATGCACATATATAAAGACAAACAGGTATTTCCCATTTAGGACATTTAAGCATGCATACGCGTTAATTGTAAGAAAGGCAATAATTGACGGAAAACGGCTTGTATTCCTTCAAAGAGGGAACTATAAGAAAATGTTCCCTACATGTATGGAAAAAATTATGTGTAATGATCTGTATATGTATAATGATAATAGTAGGATACCATTATTTATTTATTTATTTTCTACTTTTTGCGTGACAGTGGGGAAAAGTAGAAAATAAATAAATAAATAATGGTATCCTACTATTATCATTATACATATACAGATCATTACACATAATTTTTTCCATACATGTAGGGAACATTTTCTTATAGTTCCCTCTTTGAAGGAATACAAGCCGTTTTCCGTCAATTATTGCCTTTCTTACAATTAACGCGTATGCATGCTTAAATGTCCTAAATGGGAAATACCTGTTTGTCTTTATATATGTGCATGTTGCGCAAAGTAATAAAACACAAGGGATCACCTCCCTTCATCTCCCTCATTTGAGAGATCGCGCAGTTAGCGCTTCTGACAACCAACTAATTATTACACTGCCACAAAGCCACTCCAACACATAATCATTATACAAACGCCCATTAGCATTAACCAATAACATGGGCAGCTATTTAATACCCTGACGTGGGACCTACACGTCAGCACTGACGAAGCTCCTTGGCGAAACAGCTGTCTGCTCATTTGATACCTGAGGCGCCGGCTGACAGAGACGCCGTTATACGCGCTGCTCAGGACACATGCTGAGGGCTCACGGAGGATTCGGAGCCCTCCTGCAGGCGGGTAAGCGGTGCTAGCCACACCGACCAGGATTACTGTAGCCACCGCCGAGTGGCACATTTAATATATCACAGCCACTGTGACTGTATCTGTCTGTCCATAAATTGTTTCCAGGCATAACAAATGTTTAATGTTTTCCATTTGAGGAACAAGTGTCTTAACTATATGGGCGGTATACATTGCACTTAATTTATGTAAATGTCAGCCTACACCATCTGACCGTAGGATATCCACTATTTACTATTCTCTTACTCTTGGTCTTCTTGACATACCTCCCAGGGATTCCCCACATACTACATACAGGATTTGGCAGGACCCTGCACTGTCTTTGCGCAACAGGGCACCATACTTCCTGCATGAAGGAGTGGGACTTATCCCTTACTATCCCCTAACGTTATCTGGTGGTGTGTACCGCTCACTTCCCACCAATGTTTGGATAAATGGGAAGCAGCAGCCTACTATAATCCACCGGATATAAACCGTCTCTTTTCACATTCTAAACTTTACTTTTAAACACTTTTCTTTCAGCAGCACTCCCAACCCTACCCCTTGGGTCTCGGCTAGACCCTGCTCTGGCATTTCACCAACAGGGCACCTTGTCCGGGGGCAAGGGAAAGCAGATGCTCATAAACTTTATCACTCCTTTTTTTGCCTAATATCTGACCTCATTAATCAGAGACTGAGATGTCACTAATATATTCTGATTCCATTTAAAAAGACATTTGTTACAATTGTGGCTGTCACCGCTTTCCTGCTTACATTAAAATTCAGGAGTAATTGGTGTTAAAAATTGTAAATTATCTTTTTCCTGAAACGTGCATGTGGGTACACACCATACAATAAATTGGTGTGAACCAAAATTAATGTTTTTCTAATTTCGCATATAATTAATCTTTTTGAGATATACACCAGCATTAATAGACCCACCCATTGAAGGTTATTTACTAGTTAGGTCTATTCTACATCTATTCAGGTAGTACTGGTAATTTCTATCTCAAACGTCAGCATTTTGGAGACGGGACTCTCTTTTGAGCCGTCTGTATTGGTTGTTACAACCAATTCTATTTGTTATGTGTAATCTGTTCGTGTTTGTCATTGTCTTTAAACCACTTTTTTACTAAAATATTCTAATAAAAGCTACGTTTTAAATTAAACCATTATACAATACAAATTTTCTATAAAAGCGTGCCCCCTAACAAAGGAGAGTACTTTTTCTTCCCCCCTTTTCTTATCTGTACATTTTACTCTCAGGGGAGCACCTCCACATGAGTTATTCTTTATTCCAAAATAACCTTTTGAGATTGTGGACTATATATTAATACCTACTTGCTTACATAATACTCTGATTAAAGGGTGCAACTTGTGCGCTGACCTTCTCCCAAATCCCCCTTCCCCAAAAAAACCCCACTTATTAGCTTGTATAAGGTTCACATATATGATACATTATGGTAACCCAGCATAGACCCTAACAACAAGGTCACTCTAATATAGTTAAAGAAGTCTTTTTTCACACTGGACTCAATTCCAATACACAGCTCTGACCGGAAGTGAGGTAATCCTCCGAATCCCCATATATAGCCAGTCTGAGCAACTGGTGTTCATTCTGTTCTGGACACCAGAGAGTACACATCCAGTTATCCTGATTCATGTAAGTGTTACACTTTAACTATGAATGTTTATTTACTGTCATAATAAAATGACATGTATATATTATTGAAACCCACCCCATTTGGGTCCCCCTTATATCTTTTAGATGGGAGATTTTTTATTGTTAAATCTCTTATTCTGACCGTATCAGTTTTGGGCAGATTTTCATCCCCGCCAATCGGGTCTGACCTCGTTAGGTCAGTGTGAATGGGATGTAAGTAATTATACCTCATTCTCACCAAATTAACATTCAATCACCCCCAATTTAGGAGTTATAAATATTCATACAAATTTTTTTTCCCAGATACTTGATTTAACGGTACAATTCCAGAGAGTACACATCTTGTAGTCCGGTTATATGTAAGTGTCATACCTCAACTTTTGGTATTTTTTCACTGTCACATATAAATAATATGTATGTAATAGATAATATTGAAAACCACCCCAATCTTGGCTTCCCTCATTTATAGATGGGCAAATATTGTTGCGGAAACAAAAATCTTTTATTGAGACCTTATTTGGTTCTGGGGCAATTTCTCACCCCCACTGATCAGGTCGGATCATTTCTACCTGTATAAAGTTGTAAGTAATTACATTATTATTTTCACTAAAGGACACGTATTGACCCCAAAATTATAGGGGAATTATGAACACACCACTGTACATCTTTCCCCAGATATGTATTGTAATGGTATGCACTACTGAAGTTCCTCGGGAAACCTGTAAAACACTTTTAGCCGATATAAAGGTATATCCATATTCCGA
This sequence comes from Crinia signifera, assembly GCF_055691185.1. Taxonomy (NCBI): domain Eukaryota; kingdom Metazoa; phylum Chordata; class Amphibia; order Anura; family Myobatrachidae; genus Crinia; species Crinia signifera. Next base: position 39,059,649 of record NC_139217.1, read on the forward strand.
AAATTATCACCCCATCGCTCTCTCCGGTGGACCCTTTACGCACTATATGGAAAATTACGGTGGACCTTTTACGCACTATATGAAAAATTACGGGCACTAAACCCACTTCTTCTTTAAAAAGCAAAAATATGTTATTTTCACCCAATAACATGGTCTCACTATAAATGATCTTAAACATTCACTCGCGATTATATGAACAAATACTACATCTACTAGTATTTATCACTCTAATTCTGTTATTCACGGATCGGGTCATGGTCCGTAGGTAATCAAACGGTACAACATTACTATACAATTATACCATCATATTCACTTATTCCATGATCACTTCTTTTTTATTATGTATTCCATCATCACTCCTCTTCCTCATCCTCATGTCCATTTCTCTACCTCTTCATCGGATTGTATGTTGATTTTAATAATGTTAAGAGGGATTTTTTTTTTTTTTTTTCCTCTATTCTTATTCATTGAATGTTTGTATTGAATTTTACAGTGCCACTTGGTTGTAAAAGTTCTCTGCTTATAAGCCCCTGATGAAGTCACTTTTCTGACGAAACGCGTTGGGCCTGCTTCACCAAAAGAACAAATACAAATAACTAAGAGCCAATCATTACATGCTGTAAAAAGTATTTTTGTTTTATATGTCGCCTTGAATAGGCACTTTTTATTAAATTGTATGTAATTTAAAAATTGTCTATTAATCTCTGAGAGCGCACTCTGAAACTCCTTTCTTTATCTCTAAACTAACCAGGGTCCTGCCTAACAGGGGACCCCCAGAGTTGCTGCTACGCCAGTATTGTGCGCGGTTTGGGTATCCTGTATTTCTTTATATATATATATATATATATATATATATATATATATATATATATATATATATGTATATATCTATCTATATATATATATATATATATATATATATATATATATATATATATATATATAAACCAAGAAAATAGACCGCACTCACACTGCGAAAAAACAACTTAGGGGTGTTCAAAAAGAGGTTGATATGTGTAACCATATGCCTCATAAATAGTCCAGGTTCCCAAAGCACTTCCGTGCCAGGGATATGAACACTCTCCTTCAAAAAAATAATTCAATATTGGTATCCAAAGATAAAAGATTTTTATTCCAATAGGTCAACTTGCATCATGCCCCGACGTTTCGGTCCACATCAGACCTTTATCAAGGAGCTTTGATGATGGTCATAGGGGGTACAGCATAGCTCACAGATTAGCCCTCGGAACCCCAATAACCCCAATAATAACGTTATTGGACGTTGCTGATGCCCATATTGCTACTTATGTGCAGCACTTTATTGCAAAAAGCCACCATACAAGTGTCTTTACAGCAACGTCTCTTTGTGCGGACATAGTTCCACCTTCACCATCTTGCCTATCCATAGATAACACCTGGAAGATATTGAGGTCCACGTTTGACCCCTTAGAACGTTTATACAGTCCAGTTCATATAACTTTTACCATACGGCAAGTGCTGATTTGACTATCCTCTTAAGATTCTCTACACCTAGAAGAATATGGGACTAACAACCGTCTCATCCCATATGGATCTGTAAACCTTCAAATTCAGTTTTACCACCAACCAAAGATTGTGACCTCTATCATATAATTGAGTTCCATCATATGATTTGAAAATATTTGATCCATCTCCATGTATTCTTTTTGTGTCTATCTTAAAAAACCCCTGATGAAGTCTTTCTAAAGACGAAACGCGTTGGGTTGTTACCGTCTTCAAAAGAACTGAGACACCACACTTTTTTTATAAACGTTTTAATAAAATATGTCAATTTAAAAAAAAAAACGTCTTGATTATTTGTATATCTGAAATATCCAATATACTGCACTTAAGGTGGAGGAAACCTCTGGCGCTCTCTATCTATTCTACTATCTATCTATCTATCTATCTATCTATCTATCTATCTATCTATATCTATATATATATATATATATATATATATATATATATATATATATATATATATATATATATATATATATATATATATATATATATTACAAAACATTGTAATTTATTACATGGTCAAATCATATTATGAGGAATTGAATTTTCTTCCGTTGACTAAAAGTGATTTTCTGGTTAGTTTAGAACTTTTGTAAACCAATAAAAAGTAGCATTTAGGGAAAAACATACAGCCTAACACCCCAATACATGAGGCTAATATAGCAAACACCTCTACAATGACCATCTGTTTCCCCTTACTGCTCAGATAGGCCGGGATGGCACAGACCCACACACTGCAGAACACCAGCATGCTGAATGTGATTAACTTGGCCTCATTATAGATGTCAGGTAATGTCCTCACCATGAAAGCCAGAACAAAGCTCACAGCTGCCAGGAATCCCATGTAACCCAACATGAAATAAAAGGCCAGCATGGAACCCTCATTACATTGGATGATGATAGTCCCAGGATATGTGTCCATGTTATACTCTAGATAAGGAGGAGAAACTGACAACCAGATGACACTATTTAGGACCTGGACAGATGAGCAGATCATAACTATTGAATTTGGTAGTTTGACTCCCATCCATTTTCTCCAGTAGCTTCCCGGTCTTGTGGCCTTAAAAGCGATGCAAACTGTGACAGTCTTGGCCAGGACTGAGGACACAGCGATAGTAAATATGATTCCAAAGGAAACTTGGCGTAGCAGGCAGGTTATATCCACTGGGCGACCAAGGAAGAGAAATACACAGAGTACACTCAACTTTAGAGAGATGAGGAGAATAAAGCTGAGATTCCGGTTATTGGCTCTGACAATCTGATTGTTCCGGACTGAAATAAATATTCCAATAATAAAATCAATTATAACAGAAAATAATACAGCTGTGAAAGAAAACACTGAGGTTATAGTGTCTGTATCATAGGAGAGAAAGTCTTGAGCTTTGGCAACACATTGGTTTCTTGCATCATTTGGCCATTCAGTATTGCTGCACTTCACACAGTATTCATTGTCTAATGAAAAAAAGTGACATCAATAGAAATTTAAATCAATAATGATGCACACCAAAATTATTTTTTCTCCTTCCCTCTTCCAAACTCGTTTCTATTTATGTCATCCTTTCTCACTCAGGCTGCAATGTACTCAACCTTAGAATGTAGCCAAATTTCCATTAAGGCAAATACATTTTCGGAGTTATGGCCACATTCCCATTAGTACTAATCACTGGAATGCAATACATTCCAGAGCTTGGACCTGGTAAGCCTGAGGGATTCTATATCATCTGGGATAAATTAAGAACCCTCCCATTATTCCTTGTGCCATGCACAGAAGGAGTCATGGGTCATTAACCCAGTAGTCCATCTATAGCAAAACATCATGATTGGGATTGTGGATTTAGGAGATTTTACCCCTTAAACCTTAAGCCACTATTTCTGTAGGTGACATAGTGGCCACCACCTATGCAATGCTGCCATTTTCGACAGCATTGAAGGCGTATTCTGACCAAACAGATCCGACTTTAAAACAAGTTGGATCTGTTTTGTTGGAAATGGCCACAGATTGTTGAATTCACTACTGTTTTTGGATAATCAGTGCCCGTTTTTGGCGACACGCCCACTTTCCGACTCTTGACAGCCAGAACATTGAATTGCAGCTGTCGAGTTTCTGTCGAACAGAGCGAAAACGGCCTGTGATTCCGACTGTTGAGATATTCTTACGGTCGGAATACCAAATTGAATACCACCCTTAGTCTCTCAATTTCTCTTCGTATTTGTGTTTCTCTCTTTTTTTGTGTCTCATTCTATTTTTACTCTCATTTTCTCTCTCAGTACCTTATTTCTTAATTTGATTTTCTGCTTTTCCCATTTATTTCTCCTAGATTTAATAATTTAAAGTACACATGGAAATATCAAGGTATATATTGGATTCTCTGTGTGACTGGGCATGTCAGTAACAAAGATGCTTTAAGAACATTCTACATTAAATGTTCTAAAATCTCAGTAACCATTTGCTCTTGAGATCTCAGACCAGCAAAACGCGTTGGTGCTACCTTGGACCTGTGCCTTTTCTATTGGACCATCACCTGCATATTCATTTGACCACTTGGCCCTACCAATTGGATGCCCGTGGCTACATCTATCGGTATAATCCATTCGCAGCACTTGTTGAGGTTTAAGATTGATCCTGATCACCATCATCCAGGGTTGATATCTCCCGCAACACCCGGAACTCTGCATGCCACTTTGGACTCCATCTATTTTGGACTGCTACTTTGGATCAGTGCAGGTTACAATCACATATTTTAGGTCCGACTATCTTTGCACAGGTTATGGAAATTGCCATTTTACTATATATTTTTTGTTCATCTGAAATGGTTTATTAAAAATATTTTAACCTTTATTGATTCACATGGTTGTTTGTCATTGAGAGCACTGCTTTAATCCCATTTTTTTTCTTTGTACTTTCAAGGGCCTGACCACTGCTTTAAAAATAAGCTGCTCTAAGAGGGCAACTCAGTTTTAACTATGGTTAATTGTTCACTCTTGAGATCTCATCTACAGTTCAAAATGTGATCGCTGTTACAATGGCTTTTTCTTTTTTTCTAATTTATTTTCTATATACTGTCATGCTATGACCTGTCAGGTTTAATCCCTGAAGTTGTGAAGAAATAGTAGTAGATGAGAAAAGTTTCATTTTCCATCAACAAACTTACAGTATGCCTTGAGTTATTGCCAACATATGAAAATAAGTTCAAATTAAGTTGTGCAAAAAAAATCCTTATCCCTTTGAGTGCCAAGTGAATTTTTCAAAATAGGTGTGAAAATTGCCAAGCAGACATTTTTATTCATCATAATGAACTGTACTGTTACCTTATATATGAAATAAAAAATCTTTTACACAACATTATTTATTTGAATTTATATAACATATGTGAGCACCGCTGGCATTTTTAGCGGATATTTTGCACATCTATGACAGAGAAGTTCACACCGAAAGTATTAATGATTTGTCTCCTCTCCCAGAAAAAGTAATTTTCTGCCCTAAAATGTAACTTTTTGCTCAAGTGTCCTTTTTATTTTTATTACCATGTATGAAGAGGGAGACACCAGTGAACAAGTCTGAGAAAAGTCAAATCTATTTTTAATTTGACAAAGAAACATCACTAAACCAACAAATTATGGTCAAAACTCTTTGGGCCAAATGTAATAGGGTGAGAGTTTCAGAAAGTGAGAGATTTTGGGAGAGTTTTCCCATTTTTGTTTAAAGCAACAATGAATTACACTGCAAAACCAGGTTGATTTTGCCATGTAATTGATTGCAGCTTTTAAAAAAAATGGGAAAACTCTCCCAAAATCTCTCACTTTCTGAAACTCTCGCCCTATTACATTTGGAATTTTTTAACCTAAAATTATTTGCCCATATTGTACATATGTTATACCAGACTTATTGGATATTTCTCCTTCTGAACACGGCACACAGTCATAGCAACATATATGATATTGTTCTCTTGTTGCTTTTCTGAATCCATCAAGACACTTTTCAGAACACTGTGCTCGTGGCATCTATAAAAAAAATAAAAATAAAGATTTTGGAGATGTACAGTAAAAAAGCATTGCACCAGAGCCTAAACTTTTAAATTGCTAAAATCTAATTGATAGTAAATTATAAAGAAATATTGGGAAGCAGGAAAATATTAAATACAGTAAGTGCATTTGAATAGATAAAGTGCTAAAGAGACTTAACAGTTTAAATAAACAAAATAATATTTTTCATAGCTTTTTATCTTAACCTTAGGCACCGAAAACTAAAGGCTAACATATTCCAATATATAACTACAGATACAATGGGGGAAATTTACTAAGAATACGAATGCAAAAAGTTTCATTCGTATTTTTAATACGAATTAATACGACAGCATACCTCGTATGCTTTGTCGTGTTCCGGAGGGGGAATTATAAAGCAGTCAAATACGACTGCTTTGTAACCCTCCGATGGCGTATTAATTCGTATTAGCGGCCGTATATACGGCCTCTAACACGAATTAGTGGAGGCAGTCTGCATGGATCAGTCAGATCCGTGCAGGCTGCAAGGTGTAAAAAAAGAAGAAAAATAAATAAATAATAATAAAAAAAAAACGTGGGGTCCCACCCACAGCTGTAACCAGCACCAGGCTGAAAGAGCCGGGGCCGGTAATTAAAAATCAGGGAACCCGACAAATAGGGGTTTCCTGATTTTTAACAACCAGCCCCAGGCTCCAGGTCTGAGGCTGGTTCCCAAAATACGGGGGACAAAATGAGTAGGGGTCCCCCGTATTTTAAGAACCAGCCCCAGGCCAAACCAGCCAGCAGGGTAATGCCACAGCCGGGGGGAGACTTTTTATACAAGTCCACCCAGCCAAAGCATTAACCCTCTGACCAGTCAGCCTGGCCAGGGGCCCTGGGGGAGTGGGGACCCCCCCAATAAAGGGGTCACCCCTCCAGGACTTACCTGACCAGGCTGAAGCCTGGTGCTGTCCTCGATGCCCCTGGGCGGTGGGCATCGAGCTGATTTTAGTGTAAAAAAATAGATGTAAAAACTATTGTTTTAAACTGTGGAACTACGAGTCCCAGCAAGCCTCTCCCGCAAGCTGGGACTTGGAGAACCACAAGTCCCAGCCTGCGGGGCATTAAAGGGCCCGCTGGCACTTGTAGTTCCACAGTAAAAAAAATAGTGATACTTACCTATCTTGATCCCGTAAGTAGGTCCTAGGGTCTTGATCCGGTGCCTTGTCCTGCTGCATGTTGGCGGTGGGCTCCATGTCGACGGCATCTGTGTCAGCGGCGTCTGTCGGCGTCCATCCGGGTCCGAAGAAATCCCAGGGGCATCGAGGATAGCACCAGGCTTCAGCCTGGTCAGGTAAGTCCTGGAGGGGGGGGGCTTTATTGGGGGGTTTCCACTCCCCCAGGGCCCCTGGCCAGGCTGACTGGTCAGAGGGTTAATGCTTTGGCCGGGGGGACTGGTATAAATAGTTTCCTCCCGGCTGTGGCATTACCCTGTTGGCTGGTTGAGCCTGGGGCTTGTTCTTAAAATACGGGGGACCTCTAGTCATTTTGTCCCCCGTATTTTGGGAACCAGCCCCGGACCTGGAGCCTGGGGCTGGTTGTTAAAAATCAGGGAACCCCTATTTGTTGGGTTCCCTGATTTTTAATTACCGGCCCTGGCTCCTTCAGCCTGGTGCTGGTTTCAGCTGTGGGGGGGACCCCACGCCGTTTAAAAAAATATATATATATATATATATTTTTCTATTTTTTTTACACTAAAGCCTGCACGGATCTGATTGATCCGTGCAGGCTTAAAGCAAATACGACAGGAAAATAAGGTGTATTTTCCTGCCGTATTTTCGTGGCTGTTTCACGCCAATTAGCAGCCATATTATCAATACGGCTGCTTAGTAAATCAGGAACCACCGTTCTTTTGAATGGTGATTCCTGTTGTATTCTATCAATGGTGTAGACATTCATATTTGTAAATACAAATACGAATGTCCCATCATTAAGAATACGAAAATATATGATATGATATGTTTTTTTTTTTTTTTTTTTCTTTTTTTTTTTCTCACACGTGTGGATACACTGGTACCAAATCACAATAGTATATGGTTAAATTAATTTATTGGAACACTCGTGGTTTAAATGATAGAATCAAAAGAGCTACCGTAATGAACCAGGTTAAAAAATATGGGGCTCACATAACTTGCCTCAGTGAAACTCACCTAACTCAGGACAAGGTTATGGCCCTGAAGAGGGCATGGATAGGGCAGATGTACCACTCCTGTTTTACACATGACTCCAGAGGTCTATCGATCTTGGTACACAAGAACACACCCTTCCAATGTACTAGACAAGAAATAGATGACAGTGGGAGGTATATCTTTCTACAGTGCAAAATATACAATAGATCAATATGTATCCTGGCAGTATATATCCCGCCACCATTTCAATATGAAGTGTTATTAAAGGCAGTTGATTTCATGGCAAAATCCCAGGGGGCAGAAGTGATATGTATAGGGGATTTCAATAACGTCATGAACCCCCAAATGGACCGGTGGTCAAGGAAAACAGGAGAAGGAAGAGGGGGAAATAAGGGATTGGACAAGTTTGTTGCAAATATCGGGTGGAAGGATGTGTGGAGGGAGAAAAATCCAGATATACAAACATACTCATGCTATTCACAGTCTTATGAGGCTCTGTCTCGTATTGATATTGCTTTTGCAGATGATAAAACTCTATCAAGAGTGGAAAGAATAGAGTATCTCCCACGAGGGATCTCTGACCACGCACCCATTATGTTACAGCTAAAACAGAATGTTGCGAGAGGCTTCAATCTTTGAAAATGTCATCCAGTTTGGCTGGGACAAATGGGGGAAGGTCTGGAATTGGTCCAGGAATGGCATGAGTATTTTGTAAACAATGAGGGTACATCAACTAAGGGTATTGTATGGGATGCCGGTAAAGCGGTTATAAGAGGGTCGCTGATAAAGAGAATAGCACATATAAAAAATAGCTCTAGGAAAAAAAATATGGCATTAGAAAGGAAAAGTAAAGAAATGGAAGGGATATACTGGCAAACAAAATCTGCCACAGCCAAGGGTATGTGGATGCAGGCCAACAAAGTATGGGTAAATGAACTTAGGGAAGGTGCTGTGAGGCAGGAAATGTTTAAGGCCCATGGCAGATTCTTGAATAGTGACCAACCAGGTAGCTATATGGCATACCTGATCAGAAATGACATCCCCTCTAAAAACATACTGAGGTTGGAAAATGGTCATGGGATAGTAGTGGAGACAGCCCAAGAGGTTGCACAGATATTTACCCAGTACTACGAAACGCTGTACACATCCACATTACAGAAGAGTATGGAGGAAATAGGGACCTACTTGGCTGGGGTGTCTATGCCAGGTATTAGTGGAGAGGACCGGGAGGGATTAGAACAAATAATAAGCATAGAGGAGGTTAAGTCTGCCATTAAGGCACTACCAGGTGGTAAGGCACCAGGTAGTGACGGGATACCCCCCGAACTATACAAAAAACATATAGAAGTATTTGCTCCCTGGTTAACAGAATTATATAATGTATGTTTAAAGGAGGAGAGACTACCTGAATCAATGAATGAGGCTGTCATAATTGTGATACCAAAGGAGGGGAAGAACCCAATCCAACCTGAATCCTACAGACCCATTTCTCTAATTAATCTAGACGCCAAAATATTAGCCAAAATAATAGCTAGGAGAATTGAGCGGCTGGCAAATAAAATTATCCACCCAGATCAAACAGGGTTTATGAAAGGGAAAAATACAGCCATTAATATCAGACGATTCTACACAAACATTCAATTAGAGAGAGGACAGGAAAATGGAGCGGCGGTAGTCACGTTGGACGCGGCAAAAGCGTATGACTGTGTTGAGTGGGACTACCTCTGGGCTGTACTGAATAAAATTGGGTTCGGCTCCAAGATTATAAAATGGATAAAATTATTGTATCAGGCACCGAGAGCGAGAGTCCAGGTGAATGGGTTCACAACAGAACCCTTCGGATTAACCAGAGGTACAAGGCAGGGGTGTCCGCTATCGCCGGTTTTGTTTAATCTGGCCATGGAACCCCTGGCTTGTATACTCAGAGGTGCCCAGGGACTAAGAGGGTTTGAGCAGCAAGGTAAAAAAAAAGAAATTTTATCCATGTACGCAGACGACATGATGATATACTTAGACAACTATGTGCAGGCGTTACCCCGGGTGTTAAAAATAATCAAGACACATGGGGAATACTCAGGGTTGCAAATAAACTGGGGTAAATCAAACATCACACCGGCGAAAGGCAAATGCCCTGGGAATATAGACAATATGGTCCTAAAATGGACCGACACAACTCGATACCTTGGAATAATAGTGTCAAATTCCCCAAAGGAGTTCATAATACTAAACATTATACCTGCAATAAAAATGTATCAGGAAAAGGTTAAAACATGGAGCAAACTTCCCCTCACAGTAACAGGTAGGATAAACCTGATAAAAATGACAGTACTACCCAAGCTATTGTATATATTCTTACAATCGCCGGGGTATATACCAGGAAAGATATTTAAGCAGTTGGATAGCATTACCGTCTCCTTTATATGGGGGAAAAAAAGAGCAAGGATAAAGTTGGACACACTTACAAGAACAAAACAGAAAGGTGGATTGGGACTCCCCCATTTTCGGCTATATTATGTGGCCGCACAATTGAGCCAGCTGCAGACATGGGTGACAGGGGAGGCCGAGGAGGGGGTTAAGAGATTAATTACACAGACCCATGGTAACTTTAACCCGGAGCAAATACTTTTGGCCAGCAATAGAATAAAGGTCAGGAACCCTCTGTTAAAACAAGCAACCAGGATATGGATATATGCCAACAAGATAATGGGGAATGAAAGCCTAGACCCAGAAATCCCAGTATGGGTAGGGGTAGGAGGAGAGAAAGCAGAGCAAGCAGAAATTGTAAATGGAATTAAAGCACAATGGGAGAGAGTGGGGATCCAAAACATAGGACAGGTGTATCAAGCAGGAGTCTTCAAGACCTATAACCAGTTGGAGCTGGAATATAAGATCCCAAAGGGATACTTCTTCCGGTATCTCCAGCTCAGGAGTAGATTGAGCAAGGTGCTGGGGGCAAATACCTTAGACATCCAGGAATCCCCTGTAAAAAAGATGCTAAAGCAAGGACATAAGGTTAGAGTAGCAAGGATATATAAAACCTTGCTCACAGAATTAGATAGCCCTCCAATTGAGAAGATTAGACAGAAATGGGAGGATGATATTGGGGATATTTCTAACCACGAATGGAGTCAGGCAATTGCATCACACACCCGAGCGACGAAATCGGTTAAATTCCAACAAATTCAATACTATATCATCCATAGAGCATATATTACTCCAGAGAGGTTAAGACAGATGGACGGGAGCAAAAACGATATGTGTCCAAAATGTGGCCTAGGGAAAGGCACCTTCTTTCATATGATATGTCGAAAAGTTAAAAAATTCTGGAAGGCTGTAGAGAACACAATGGTGGAAATAGGGATAAATAGGGAATGCATAAATGCTAAAACTTGTATATTGGGCATTAACCCAGGGTGCAGTGGTACAGGGCCGTATAATAGTCTTATAGAAAAACTGGCTACGTTGGCAAAAGTATTAAATAGCAAGAGGATGGATGGCACAAAAGAGCCCGCAACCAACAGAATGGGTTAACCTGGTTAACACAACGGTGGCTCATGAGAAACACTTCTACATCAGAAAGATGGAAAATATAGTCACGCATATTAAGATATGGGAGAAATGGATGAAGTCCAAATATTATAAACACTAATGGCACATAAAACCACAAGTCACGGCTGATCAGCACACACACTGGACACCGGATGCAGACTCAAAATGAGATTGAAAACCACACGCATAGGACACAGTAACACACCCAGAGTAAAGAAATCAGAGAGAATAATGGTGGGCAACCGCCCATAGATGGGTAGGAAGCAGTATAAGTAAACAAACACTAAGGAAGGGAAAAGGAAAAGGAAGAATAAAAATAAAAAAACAAAATTGTGGACACAGCAAGCAGGGGGGGGGGGAGGGGGGGATATATAGTGTGAGTCAGTGGGAGTTAAATGGTGGAGGGTGTTGATAGTACAGGCCTATGGCGGTAGCGTCCATACGCTGTTCTAATTTTAATATGACGACCTGTTGAATGATGTATGTATGTATTTGTTTTACATGTGAAAAACCGAATAAAGAAAACTGAACTAAAAAAAAAAAAGAATACGAAAATACATTTTTTTGGTATAGTAAATGCCAAAAATACGTATACACCCAAAAAATTTGTATTTTCGTATGAAAATACGATTTTTTTCCACAATTTTTTTTTAAATAAATTTCCCCCAATATGTGGAAAGTGGAACTTGTGAAACTAAAAATGACATAATGGTAACAGCCCACTGGGTTTGTGTGTCCCCTTCAGCAGCAGTGGCTATATGCCAGCTCATTCACAGGCAGGGTACTCTCTGTATTGCCAGCGTCACAAATAACCATACTGGTGTCAATCTGTTGGGAGAATTTAGGGATTTGAGAGTAAAATGTTTTACTCTGCTAAGACATTTCCAATAATGGAGGTAAAATTGAACAAGCATTACTACTGACTGAATTGCATCGTGTACCTTGTTTTGTGTAACCAATAAAGTATTTATTTTTTATTTTAACTTTGTTTAAAGACAGTGAGGGGGGTGGTGATGAGGATGTTAATGATATCTTCCAAACGTGACAATGATTAATAAAACTGTTAGCTGAATTAATCCAATTGGAAGATTGATTTAACAAACCACTAAAATGTTTTGATTTGTGGAGATCCAAACAGACTAAACACTTCAGCCACAAAAGTGAAGTCACTATCACTGAAGTGTTGGTTTGTTAAACTATGAATGTCCTTTATTATACAATGTTAACCTAACCCAAGGACAATTTCACTGTGCATTATTTTTCATGATGGGATGTGTTTTGACAGGCAGAATATAACATTAATGTACTTTAATGGAGTATTGATATTTATCTGTATCTTGCAAGTTTTCACCTGCTTCACATCCAAGTGTATAGGCACAATTTCCAGCAGCTTATACACAGATACACCGTCTGACGAAGTTGCATTACGAAACGCGTTAGGGTGGGGCTTGTGACGGCATCTCTCATCGTGTCCAGCTCCCCCCACCGCGTCTGTTCCTGTGTGGTTGTCCCGACATGCTGTTTGCCTCAGCGGGAGATCGTGGTCTCCAGCAGTGCCCCGGATCAGTGGTAGGAGGTTGCCTGGCATTTTCGATTTGAACCTTGTGGTACCCAGCCCACAGCAGTTTTGCATTTGGTACGAGTACACTGTTGCTCCATCTGGATGTGTTTTATACTTCCTTTTTATTAAAATCTTGTGTGATACACTATAGAGCGCCCCTCCTGATCTTTATTTTAACAGATCATACGTGGTTCTTCTGTGAGTCCTAGGAGTATTGGAGGAGGCTGCATCCCATATATATATATATATATATATATATATATATATATATATATATATATATATATATATATATATATATATATATATATATATATATATGTAGAAGGATTCCCGGCACTCACTGTTGGAAGGATAAGAACTTTGGTGCCACACAGTCCTGGTGCGGATAAGTATATGTAGAAGCGAGTGGGCACTCTTAAGATTTTTCACTCTGCACGGCGGCAGGTTTTAGAAGTAAATAAGTTGAAAACACAAGTTTAGTGGGTCAACGTTTCGGGCTCCTGGCCCTTTATCAAGACATCAAAAAACAGTGTGCAAAAACATACATTTATAGGGGAGTGGGGTGTACCTCATGCAGCAAACACCTGAGAGCCTCCAGTCGGGGTGGTGATGACGTCACCGGCGCATAGAGCATCAGTTGTCACCGGGTCTCCCGGGGGCATGTGTCTAACGTGAGTGAGTAGTCAAGGCAACGAAAGTGGAGTGTGTCCAGTGCAAGTGCGCACTGAAAGGAAGCCTGGATGGCAAGTGAAAAAACAGTGTATGCCAGTTAGTGCATAGCGCATCATCGAATTAACGGGCTGACTACAGAAGTGCTGTGTTTGCTGCAAGGGTAGTTACATGGTACAAAAACTTGCTGTGTACATAAACAGCAATATACATAATGCGTGTAAACAAAGAATGAAACAGCAGGTACAGGATGATGATAGGAAAATGATATTAATGACATGACAGCGGGTCCACAGAAAGAAGCAGTGCGTGACAGCCAATGGGCAAACGGCATGTCAAATCATCTGAAACTCATATACATCATGTTAAAAAGTTTATATACAGATGAGAAATACATGTGAGCAGTCTGCAAAGTTAAAGTAGCGGTAAGTGCAAATCCGCAATAGGAAAACGACAAGTCCAATGATCAAAGTCATGTAGGCATCATGATGGACAGTAACAACATACTGGCAGTCTACGTAAGCATTTCATGTAGACAGTGAGCATGAATGGGCAGAGTAGAAGAGGCGACGAAACAGCAAGTGGAGTAATGCAATAATGACCTCTAAATGGAAAGTAACAAATGAGCCACAAAGTGTCAAGCACGTATCCAGTGTGTCAAGCTGTCAACAACTGTCAGGCAGCAGACGTGCTGGGTTGCATAGGTCCGGACGGGACAGAGCCAGGTAGGGGGACTGTGCTTAAACAGTGATAAACATCCGGGAACAACGACGAAGATTACCAGTCCAGGTTAGTCGACATCACTCATGTAACGGTGTGTCGGCTGGAATGCAATCTAACCCGACTAAACATTAGTTCCTGGCGCTGGAGTGCTCAGAGTGAGAGCAAAGGCATGGAGATATCAACAGTCAAGTAGCGGGTGTATAAGCAGTCTCGGAGGATCTAAGTTACTAATAAGCATAAACGGGTGACACAGAGCGGGTGCTGTGTGTTGTTCACGGATAGGGAAGCCGTTTGAAGACCACACTTAGTTGGCGAGTTGCCGAGCAAGGTGTACAAAGTTGAGTGTCACTTACCCCATCAACGCTGTTGTTAAGCTTGCAGTGTGCGTACTTGCGGAGCCGGCGGTTGTGTCGATATGGAAGCATGCAGTGGGCAACACTGCTGTACGTCGAGGAAACTTGTCATGTGTAGCACTTCAGTTGGGTTTCGTGAAGCTGGATCAGGGTGAACTAGTATGCTTGTTCTGAAGAATGGAATACAGGCTCGATGTGGTCAAAGGAAGCAGGAGAGGGGTAGAATTTCATTCAATCCACGTGGTTGGACAGTGTCAAGTTTGTGAATCCACCGTGCTTCCAATCTCAGTATGCTCTGCCTCTATCACCTCCTCGGAGACTTTCTGGTACACAGTCAATAATTTTATAACGAAGGCTGGGTAAGCTGTGGTTGTGGGCTTTCCAGTGCCTAGCAACAGGTTGGTCGGAACCTTTTGTACCCAGGGCAGCTCGGATGCTAGACTTGTGGGCGGCTATCCTCTCTTTGAACTGTCGGATAGTCTTACCGACGTAGAGGAGTCCGCAAGGGCATTTGATATAGTAGACAACGTATCTACTAGTACATGTCAAGGGGTGTCGAATAGGGATTTTGACACCTGTTCTCGGGTGTAGCAGGTAGTCTCCAGTTTCTAAGCCTCCACAAGTTACACATTGGAGGCAGCGAAAATTGCCATTCTTTCTTTTGAGAAAGGTAGTATTAGTTGATGGTCCTTTGTGGAGAGTGGTGATGTCATTGTGCACCACGAAGTCTTTCAGGTTGCGGCTGCGCTTGTAAGCGGGCATGATGGCACAGTGTTTCATACTTGCTAATTCAGGGTCTGTGGTGATGAGTGGCCAAATGCGTTTGGCTGCAGAGACGATGTCGTGACTGGCTGTAGAAAAACATTGAGTCCACACGATTTTATCTTTGTTCTGTGCTTTAGTTGTAGGTTGGAGCAGTGTTGTTCGATCCATTTTTAAGACTTTGTTTTTAGTGTTCTCTAGGAGTTTGGCTGAGTAGCCTCTTAGAAGGAATTTTTTAGACATTTCTATGATTTCTTTTTCTGCCTCCTGTGTGTTGGAGCAAATGCGCATTGCCCTGATGAACTGGGAGTAGGGTAAACCCCATTTGGATGCGGGGGAGTGGAAGCTGCTCCCCAGCAATATGGTGTTTCTGTCTGTTGGCTTATGGTAGACAGTGGTTTCCAGATGTAGGTCATTGTTTTGACTGATGCGTACATCCAAGAAGTTTACCGCTTCATAGCTGGAGTTGGTGGTAAATTTGATGTTGGCATCCAGTCTGTTAATATCAATCATGGTGGTATCGAAGCTCTCTTGTGTGCCATCCCATATAAGCAATATATCATCTATATATCTATAGTATGCCTTGATGCGGGTTGCTATCAGGGGATCAGAGAAGAAGAGATCGTTTTCGATTTGATACATGAATATGTTAGCGACACTTGGAGCTACGCAGGATCCCATCGCTACCCCAGAGTGTTGGATGAATGTTTAGTCGGGTTAGATTGCATTCCAGCCGACACACCGTTACATGAGTGATGTCGACTAACCTGGACTGGTAATCTTCGTCGTTGTTCCCGGATGTTTATCACTGTTTAAGCACAGTCCCCCTACCTGGCTCTGTCCCGTCCGGACCTATGCAACCCAGCACGTCTGCTGCCTGACAGTTGTTGACAGCTTGACACACTGGATACGTGCTTGACACTTTGTGGCTCATTTGTTACTTTCCATTTAGAGGTCATTATTGCATTACTCCACTTGCTGTTTCGTCGCCTCTTCTACTCTGCCCATTCATGCTCACTGTCTACATGAAATGCTTACGTAGACTGCCAGTATGTTGTTACTGTCCATCATGATGCCTACATGACTTTGATCATTGGACTTGTCGTTTTCCTATTGCGGATTTGCACTTACCACTACTTTAACTTTGCAGACTGCTCACATGTATTTCTCATCTGTATATAAACTTTTTAACATGATGTATATGAGTTTCAGATGATTTGACATGCCGTTTGCCCATTGGCTGTCACGCACTGCTTCTTTCTGTGGACCCGCTGTCATGTCATTAATATCATTTTCCTATCATCATCCTGTACCTGCTGTTTCATTCTTTGTTTACACGCATTATGTATATTGCTGTTTATGTACACAGCAAGTTTTTGTACCATGTAACTACCCTTGCAGCAAACACAGCACTTCTGTAGTCAGCCCGTTAATTCGATGATGCGCTATGCACTAACTGGCATACACTGTTTTTTCACTTGCCATCCAGGCTTCCTTTCAGTGCGCACTTGCACTGGACACACTCCACTTTCGTTGCCTTGACTACTCACTCACGTTAGACACATGCCCCCGGGAGACCCGGTGACCACTGATGCTCTATGCGCCGGTGACGTCATCACCACCCCGACTGGAGGCTCTCAGGTGTTTGCTGCATGAGGTACACCCCACTCCCCTATAAATGTATGTTTTTGCACACTGTTTTTTGATGTCTTGATAAAGGGCCAGGAGCCCGAAACGTTGACCCACTAAACTTGTGTTTTCAACTTATTTACTTCTAAAACCTGCCGCCGTGCAGAGTGAAAAATCTTAAGAGTGCCCACTCGCTTCTACATATATATATATATATATATATATATATATATATATATATATATATATATATATATATATATATATATATTTGTAACACCCCACAAAGCCATGCAGTACTTCATCCCTGCCTGAGTTGTCATTCTGCTGTGTTGCTTCTAGCACAGTGGGGTCTATATGTCAGCACTCATATGCAGACAAGACCTGTGCTAGAAGAGCGTCAGCAGAGAGAGAGAGACGCCCCAGGCAAAACCCATGTTTTGAAAGAGGGAGGGTGCCAGAATGAACAAGATATATGTGTGTGTGTGTGTGTGTGTGTGTGTGTGTGTGTGTGTGTGTGTGTGTATGTTAAAATAACACAGAACACCAAGTTTTATAATTTTTACCAATGTACTTTATTACATACCCTTCCATGTCTCCAATGTATTTTCCATGGTGTAATGTGCAACTGCTTTTCATCTGAAACTGATCCATCAAATGTTCCCACATACCCACGCGTATGCTCCATTATTGGTCTTCTATAAATATATATCCAATTTATTATATCTAAAGGAGAGAGCAATTCTCCATTTCCATTATAATATATTTCCTTGCCATATTCATCTTTATAATGCAACTTTGCTATGTATAAGTGAAGCTTTACAATAAAGAAAGAGAGAGAGAGAGAGAGAGAGAGAGAGAGAGAGAGAGAGAGAGAGAGCAGAGTAAATATGATATATTGTTAAATCCAGTTATGAGCACAACTACTATAGAATATATATATATATATATATATATATATATATATATAACAAAGGGGGGGTTTGTGGCCTTTTTTTCTGCGCTAGTGTGGGGGCAGCACTTCTATAGTGCCTTGCTGTTAATAAAGGCACAACAGATACAGATAGAAGCAAGAAAAGGAATAGGAGTGCGCCCAATACAGAAATATAAATTGCACACTGTTAAAAATCTGTATTTATTACAGTTATTAATACATAAAAACTTTCAGTTCAATAATATGACTTAACATAAAATTTGATCAGTAGATCTAACAGAATGATCCAACACCAGAATGAAGCTTGTACAGATACGACCCTACGCGTTTCGTCCGTTAGGACTTCCTCAGGGGTGATCTGGATCCAATTACTCTCTCTCGACTCTGTAGCCCCCCTCCACACTGTTCCCCTTCGACGCTCTAAACCACAACCCTGGCACAACAAAATAACTAGATTCTTGCAAAAATGTGCACGCTCTGCTGAACGCCTCTGGAGGAAATCTCACTCTCTGGAAGACTTCCTCCATTTCAAGTTTATTCTCTCCTCCTACAGCGCTGCTCTCTCCTATACCAAATAATCTTTCTTCAAATCTCTCATCTCTTCCCATTCCTCCAATCCCCGACGTCTCTTTGATACTTTCAACACTCTACTTCGCCCTGCACCACCCCTCCTCCCTTCATCCCTCACTGCCACTGACTTTGCCTCCTTCTTCCTCTCTAAAATTGAGGTAATCCGACATGATATCTCCTTCCATACCCCCTCTGCTGCCCACCCACCCCAATCATCCTCCCCTACCAACTACCCCACTCTGTCATCCTTCTGCCCTACTACAGCTGAGGAAGTCCGCTCCCTCATCTCATCCTCTCCCCCCTCTACCTGTCCCTTGGACCCTCTCCCCTCCCGTCTCCTCAGTTCCCTCTCCCCCACTGGCTGCTCCCACCTTGCTCACCTCTTTAACCTATCTCTTTCTACTGGCATCTTTCCCTCACCCTTCAAACACGCTCTGGTCTCGCCTATTCTTAAAAAACCGAACCTGGACCCTTTATCTCCCACAAGCTACCGCCCTATCTCTCTTCTCCCATTTGCCTCTAAAATATTAGAACGGCTGGTTTACAGGCGTCTCACCAGCTACCTGTCTGACCACTCCATCCTAGATCCCCTTCAATCTGGCTTTCGCCCACTTCACTCCACTGAGACTGCCCTAGTGAAAGTCACCAATGACCTGCTGTCAGCCAAATCCAAGGGTCACTTCTCCCTGTTTATCCTTTTGGACCTATCTGCTGCCTTTGACACTGTGGATCACCCTCTCCTCCTCCACACACTCCAAAACATTGGCCTCTCTGGCACAGTCTTCAACTGGTTTTCCTCTTACCTCTTCAACCGTTCCTTCTCAGTCTCTGCCTCTGGCTCTAACTCACCACCTTCTATCCTTCCTGTCGGGGTCCCTCAGGGTTCCATCCTTGGCCCCATTCTGTTCTCTCTGTACACCTCCTCTCTGGGTGCACTCATTAACTCCTTTGGCTTCCAATATCACCTCTATGCAGATGACACCCAAATCTACCTCTCCTCTCCCGATCTGTCCCCCACTGTTTTCTCTCAAGTTTCCAACTGCCTCGCTGCCATCTCTACCTGGATGTCTGAGCGATTTCTGAAGCTGAATATGGACAAAACCGAACTTATTATCTTTCCCCCACCCAGAGCTATGCCCCCTACTAATATCTCTATCACTGTTAACAACACCATCATCTCCCCTGTTCCCCAACTCTGCTGCCTGGGTGTCACTCTTGACTCCTCCCTCTCCTTTGCACCCCACATCCAAGCCCTGGCCCATTCTTGCCGGTTCCAGTTACGCAACATTGCTCGCATCAGGCCCTTTTTCTCACAGAGTGCAACTAAGATGATCATCCACTCATTAGTCATCTCACGGCTTGACTACTGTAATGCTCTTCTCACTGGCCTCGCTCAATCCCAACTAGCTCCTCTCCAATCTGTCCTCAATGCTGCAGCCAGGCTTATCTTCCTCTCCCGCCGCTCTAACTCTGCTACTCCCCTTCAACAAAATCTGCACTGGCTTCCATTCCCCTACAGAATCCTCTTCAAATACCTCACACTCACATACAGGGCCATCTCTAATTCCATTGCTCCATATATCTCTAACCTCATCTCCATTCATACACCCTCCCGCCCTCTACGGTCAGCTGATGACTGTCGTCTCTCCTCCACCCTGATCACTGCTTCCCATGCTAGAGTACAGGACTTTGCCTGTGCTGCACCCCTTCAGTGGAACGCACTCCCTCGCTCCATTAGACTCTCCCCGACCTTGCAAAGCTTCAAACGGGCACTGAAAACTCACCTATTCATCAAAGCGTACCCTTCCACTGCATAAACCAGCTGGTTCTCCGACCCCTTGCCTGTTTACATCCTGCTATCTAACCACCACCCCCTCTCTTGCACCTCTTGTAATCTGTCTCCCCTTCCTACTAGATTGTAAGCTCCTCCGAATAGGGCCCTCTTCCCTCCTGTTGTCAAAGCCCACTTCTCTTCACATTTCACTCACAGCTCTCCTTTACTCCAACACTCAGTGACCATCTTCATACTCATCTCCATCATTGGCCTCAAGCCTCTAGTTGTATGTTGATTGGGTCCTCACTACTTACATTTAAGCTGTAATGTGTATTGAACTGCGGTGCTCTTTATTTGTACTGTATTTTTGTTATTTATTCAATGTTATGCCAAGTTTTGTCTCCCTGTATTGTTCCTTTGTACGGCGCTGCGAAACACTTGTGGCGCCTTATAAATAAAATTATAATAATAATAATAATAATAATAATAATTAGGTCTTATAAATCAAAAAGCCGAGATTTTTCAGCATAAAATCAATTAGAAATGCTGTTTGTGAACGGACTGATAGTATTAGAACTCTGGTCTTAGGCCGATGTATCAAATAGGCTCCATAGCAACCAGGAATCACAATCAATATTGGGCGGAGAAGCAGACACTCTTTGATGAATGTGAATAATTGATATAGAGTGGATAATTTCCAGGCCAATTCTCAATGATATAATTCAGTGAGCCAGGAGCTAGGTGTATCCCCAGTCAGACTATGCTGTAGTCTGACTGGGGATACACCCAGGTGGAATGCACACGCACTTACTGTTGCGGCGTTCAACCGGCCCTTGCTGCTGATTACCAAATTAAGTTGTTTAAAAGATCCTATTGTATATTTTCTTCAATGGGAGGATTTATTACCCATATTTTATTTATTGTTCCCATATATCTCTTAATTAAGAGCCTAGTTTTTTTTACCTCTACCTCACTTCCGGTGTTTAACAGGCAGGGAGTATAAATAGAGCACAAGGCACCCATTCTTAACTATGATCAGGGGAAGATCCCACAGAATTGAAACATGTTGGCACTTTAAAGATCTATCGCCCAGCTATTGGATGACATACAGTAGACCAGGGGTGGCCAAACCAGTCCTCAAGATCTACCAATGGTCCACGTTTTCCAGGTTACCTAGCTGATGCACATCTGTAGTCATTAATAACTGTCACATTTTAAAACCTGCTGCATTCATTCCTACTATAGATCCACAGGTTGCCTGGAAAACATGCATCGTTGGTAGATCTTGAGGACAGGTTTGGCCACCCCTGCAGTAGACTGACCACCAAGGGACAGATTAAGGAGTTCCGGACCTCCTTATCAAGTATTTTTCCCACTATCCATTTCATTCAGCGCTGGCCACAATTGAGCTCCCTCCATTTTCTGTTTCATATTTTTTTAAATTAAGTATATTTATTTTTTAAGACAAGACAAAGAACAAAAGCAAGATACAAGGAATCTCGCAGTTAATGTTATCCTTTATTGTAACATTTTTGGACACATTGTGTTTCCATTTCCATATGTATTTTAATCATTTTGGATAAAACATACTTTTTACTGTGAGATTGTGGAGTCCTCCTATTCTTGAGGAAAAGATATAATGATGTGTATCTATGTAGACCATGAGTAGTGGTATGCCTTCCACCAATCAATGTACTGTATATTCTCTTTCCTGTTAAGTGGTGCAAGTTAAAGATATCTTTATATGTGGATTCCCATAGCTTTTCCTATGAGTGTGGGTATGTAATGTATCACTGGATATCACTTTAAAGGAAATCTTGATGCGATTATTTAAATCTATTTACTTGTAAGTTTGGGTACCCAAGACACCCTATTCCTTGTGAGAGATATACATATGTATGTGATTCCATCATTCATCTATTGATAGTGGTCCTCACGGGCTCGCTGCGCTCGCCACTCTTCGGGTTCACGTTGATCGTGGCGTTAACAATGGGGGGGCATAAAATGAAAAATGGGGTCTGGGGGGCATTTAACATTGGGGCCAATGTAAAATCGGGTCTCAGGGACCATTTAACATTGGTTCCAATGTAAAAAATCAGGTCGGTCAGGTCAATCGCATCGCATGCAATTTGGTTGCATGTGATGCGATTGACCCGATTTGGGCAACCAAATTGCATACAAATCGGTGGCGCCGTGCTAGGAAACAAGTACCAAGTGTTTCTTCTAATATATAAAGATTTTTCTTGTCTGACAATATAATTGACTAGTGATTTTCAGCCATTGAAGTCCTGAGCTTTATTGGACATCCATGCTCTACCTACTATTACTTTCGCCAGGGGGCAAAGGCTGTTTATATATTTTCTTTCACTACCCGAAATACCATTTCCCAAGATGCCAAGCATGCAGCACTTGTCTGTTAGGATCTTATTGGCAAACCCTGTGTCGATGAGAGTTTGTTTGACTCTATCCCAGAAGTCTGCAACCAGCCGGCATTCCCATAATAGATGTATGAAGGTTCCAGGATGGAGACCACATTTTGGGCAAGTTGCCGAGGTCTGCCTGCAAATTTTGATAATGTTGTGGGGGGTAAATATGATCTGTGAAGTATATACAGTAGCGTCTGTTGGACGCGTAGTGCATTTGTGGCTTTAGCCACGGATGACTTTGCCTCTGTCCAGTCTTCCTCACTTAGTGTACCCAGATCCACCTCCCACTTCTCCTTCAGCCCTGTTAACCCATCATTATATTTCTTTTTACCCCTGTTTCTATATAGCCTAGAGGTTATTTTTTGCTTGTTACTTGATTTCAATATCGTTTTAATCAGGGATTCTCCAAAAGAAGGAGGGGTATTAGGGAAGTGTTTTTCCAGTACACTTCTTAGCTGGAGGTAGCAAAAGAAGTGGGTCTGGGGTAGATTAAACTCTGCTTTAAGCTGTAAGAAGTATTGAAGCCCTGTAGGACTATACAGTATATTTGGCAGAGAGTGATCACATTGTGTGGGTACCATGCATCTTTAATCTGTAGTGCTGTAGATTCCCTAGTTGTAAGCAGATCTTCTAATGAATAGTCCTTATCCAGGAAGTCTACTTCCATAATCTGATTTACTACTTGAGCCAACAGTGGGGGATCTGAATTTAATTTATTGCCCTGTGGGATCCTGTGCATCGGGCCGCTACCTGGCGTTGAAGGTGTAGCCAATACATTGGCAACCTCGCAGCCGTGTTCCTTTTGTGTGAACCATGGACTTAGTTGAGTTAACTGGGCAGCTATATAATACCTTCTTATGTCTGGTAGGCTTAGGCCACCCTCGTCCCTCTCCTTCATTAAGTTGTTCAACTGGATTTTTGGGCGAGCGCCGTGCCAGATAAACAAGGAGATTATACTATTCAGTTTTCTGAATAGTGATTTAGGAAGATAGATCGATGATTGTTGGACCACATATAAAAATTTGGGAAGGACCGCCATCTTGATCGTTTATTCTGCTCGACACTATTAATGGTAGTTTTTATCCATGATTTTTTTTTCCCAACCACTCAAACAAGGGCTGAATGTTCAATTGCACAAAATCTTTCTGGTCTTAGGACACATTAATCCCTAGATATTTAAAGGTCAGAGCCCATTGTAGCGACAAGGGGGGGGGGGGACTGGTAAAAACTTAGAAGAAGGGCCTGCTGGAAAAATAATAGATTTTGTCTGGTTGATTCTGAAACCGGAGAAGTCTCCAAATCTCTCGATCAGCTTTAGAACCACCGGGAGAGATGATGCATAGTCCGACAAATATATTAAAAGGTCGTCGGCGTATAGTGAGACCGTGTCTCTCCTTTCCCCCGACTCAGATCCTATAACCTCTGGGTGTTGCCTCAGTAAACAGGCTAACGGCTCAATCGCCAGGGCAAACAGGACCGGGGAGAGAGGACACCCCTACCTCATCCCCCTGGCGAGACTGAATGAGGGAGAGGTCCATTCATTTACTGAGATTTGGGCAGACGGGTTGGTGTATAACAGTTGGACCCATTTGATGAAATTTGGGCCCATCCCGAAGGCCTGTAGTACTGCCCATAAATAGGGTCATTCTACAGCGTCGAACCCTTTAATTGTGTCCAATGAAACCACAACTGGTTTATTCTCTCCCCCCCTTACCGTCTGAAGATGGATAAAAAGTCGACGTAAATTTACAGACGTGGCCTTCCCGGGCATGAAGACTGATTGGTCTGGATGCACCAGGGTTAGAATGTGGTGATTCAATCTGTCAGCCAAGATTTTAGCTAAAATCTTGGCTTCGGAGGAGATCAGAGATATAGGTCTGTAGGAGTCGAGCTCCTTTGCATCTTTGCCCTGTTTTAATATTACGACTATTTTCGCCTCCGTCATTGATTCTGGAACGGCGCCCCTCTCAAAGCAGCTGACCAGTGTCTCAAATAGAAGAGGGGTGAGGGTTTCTGTATACTTTTTATAGACCTCTGCTGGGATGCCATCTAGTCCTGGCACCTTCCCGCTAGGTAGCTCTTTAATTGCTTTTCTTACCTCTTCAATATTTAGGGGGCCTCTATTTCTATATTAGCGGCATCGCTTAATGTTGGGAGTTCGATGTTTTTTATATACTCCACTATATCACTGGAGTCGTATTTTAACCGGCTAGAGTAGACCTGAGAGAAATATGTCTTAAAAGCTTTGCCTATCTGAGAGGTAGTATTTACCAATTCCCCTGCCTCATTATTAATCATACTTATAGTATTGGGAGAATGTTCTGCCCGGGCCAAAAATGCTAGGTATTTCCCCTGATCTGTCCAAGTTTTGATAATTTTCTTGCGATCTATGGGACATGATCTTAATACTCTCCATTTTTACTGTGCCCAGCCACTCGCTCTGGGCTGACTGCCATGCCTGGTAAGAGGAGTCAGTGTTCGTCAAATAATTTTCTTCCTTAACTAAACAAAACTTCTCCTTTTCCTGTAGTTCTTCTCTGCACTCTCTCTTTAGCTCGGCTATGCTTTTTCTAAATGTGCCCCACAAGAAGGCCTTGAAGGCATCCCACAATATGGGCGTACTGACCGATCCCTGGTTAAGTTCCCAAAACTCTTGCCATTGAGCCCCCAGATCTGCCTTTGTTCAATACTGTGTAACCAATTAGTATTGAGTCTCCAGAAGCCGCATTCTCTCAAGGTGAATGGTCTGAGATACCTCTAGGTTTATACTCGATTTTATGAATTTGGGGGATGAGGCTCCTGGAGACCAACATAAGATCTATCCTGGAGAAAGCGAGGTAGGAGGTGGAATAACAAGAGAACTGCAAGGTAGATGGATTTCGGTTTCTCAAGGGATCCACCCATCCGATGTCTTGTATAAAGTTTGCAAATCCCATATTACTCCTCGCTGTCCCCACTGGTCCGCTCTTCCACCGGTCTAGCTGGGGGTCCAAGATGTTATTAAATTCCCCCATGCATATGACCGGGGAGTTTGGAGATAGAGCAGCGAATTCTATGGCTTTTATCAGGATATTATATGAAAAGGGGGGCGGAATAAAGACAATACTATAAATTGTATTGAGTTGATGGCACAGTCGAGAAAGATATAGCAACCCCCCGGGTCTATACTAACCCTATTACAGGTAAAGGACAATGATTTTTTTATTAACACAGAAACCCCCCTAGAAGAGGACGTGAAGGATATATGGTAGGCATATCCAACCCATGGTCTTTTGAGCGCCATCTGCTTCGTGACTACCAAATGAGTTTCTGTCAAGCAGATAATATCCGCCCCATATTTTCTAAGCTGAATCATAACTAAGGAGCGTTTTATCTTTTCAGTTAGCCCCCAGACGTTCCATGCCAGAACTTTGATCATCGTGCTTTAGGGAAGAAGTTATTTTTAGCGCCTGTTGTTTGCCTGATAATTTTTCTGTATTGTTCATTGTATTTATGTACTGTATTAGGTTTGGTGAATTCTTCCAATGATCAGATAGGCTATTAGCTATTATCTAGCACCTGATTTGGTTTTTCTTCTTATCCTTTTGTATATTTTGACCTTTTGACCCTGTCGACCTTAGCCATGTAGACCTTTTGTAGTCCTTCAGTGACCTTCAGTGGTGGACCCAATACATGTTGACCTTAGTAGTGTGGGCCAAATGACTGTATACTATAGTGGCCAATACCGGGATACAGATCGGCGGGATCCTGCGATTGGGCCCCAAAATCTACGAGATTTCAATCTCAGAATTGGAGATTATGTAAATATGCGGGCGGCCGGGGCATTTTTTTTAATAGGGAAGCCAATCCCGGGATCCAGGAATCCTGGGATTGAGCATTTTTAAATCACGGGATTGAATAAATTCCCACAGGATTGTCATCCCTACTGTATACCTAATAGAGATATTTCTGGGAATAAAGGTTGGACATTTATATATAACAGCTTTGATTTATTATTGTTTGTTCCAAGTTGCAACAAAATATGAAGGCACTTAGTTGAGCTAAATAAAGATCAAATATTTATACTCACTTTTTTTTCATTTACTTCAAAGTTTTTCCTTGTACCATTTTTGCTTAGAAATAAGTACATTTGGTGCAAAGCTTGAGCCATGTTAAGGACAGCAGTATACACTCGGTAGGGTGTGGCATCTTGAGAATAATTGAAATGACCTTGATATTTATTTTTTAAACTACAGTTTCTAAGGGTTATTTCAGTTCCCATTGTCATAACATAATTTTTGTGTTCACTTCTAGTCCTGCACCAAAATTCCGTTATCCAGATATCCTCCATTAGGGGGTCAGATGAGAGGTCTGGATGTATAACTTCATCTAGGAATTCTTGCACTCCGGGGATGTCATAAACAGGCAGTGAAAGCACAAGAGTACAGTTAAGCGGTATTATTGACTCAAAGGGCAAAGCGATCTCTGGCATAGATGACCATAATGCTGGAAAAATAAATGTCTTATTAACGGTAAATTGTGCAAAACTACGGATATAATTTACAAAGGGTAAGGAAATTGTACCACAAATAATTATAATTTCAGTAGAAGAATTCTTAATAATTTCTAATGGTAATAAAGTGTATGATTTTTTAGGCATATATTGAAACTTGAACTCAATACATATTTGATGAGCAGCGAAATGTCTGCTCAGCTGTTGGATCTCCCGCTCTCCACTTTCGTCCTCTGATGAAATTATCCCAACCCAGTTCCAATCAAACATTTTCAATAACTTTGCAGTTGCCAAAAATTGCAGGTTATCATTGTGAATTGTACGAAAAAAATGTGGGTAAACCTTTCTGTTACTCAGAGCAGGATCTCTAGCTCCATAGCTGATCTAGAATTGACATCAATATAGGGTTACATTTTTAATAAAATCTATTTTCTTTTCAAAATATGTTTGGAAATCTGCACTGCATCTATTGTCGCTGTGTGTGCCAATAAATATTCTCTATTAACCAGTCACTTGGCTTGGTCACATCAGATGCAACTACACCAAGCTGAGCTATCCTTGACATGATTGCATATGATATGACCAGTGAGAACTTCCACCAGCCACCAATCTCATAGGGTCATCTAACCATCGCCGCCTCCAGATACTCCACCAACAACTTGATCACTGCTATAGCATAGATAAGTTTGGATCATTGGGTTTTAGGTCGAAAGTCAATAGTTTGACCACTCTTGGTCAAAAGGCAGTAGCTCAACACCTGAAAAAGTTCAACAAACATTAGGTCCACATGGTGAAAAAGGGCAACACATGCAAATGGCGGATATTCAAAAGGTCAACCTTTAAAAGGTCGATATGCGTTTTTTACATTATTTTGGTCTAGTTTGACATAGGTTGCCATGGACACGTATTAGTGTACCAAGTCCTCTCGCCATGCTTTGGGCTTGGTACCTCACTGAACTCAGCCCTCTATTATAATCTAGCTCTATGCCCGCTTAGATGAAGAAGCATGAAAAAGTTGTTTTTTTTAAAAATCATGATAAACTCATTTCGACTTTTTTCATGGCCAACTTTTTGAATGTTGACTAGTTGACCATGTCGATCAAATGCATGTTGACCTTTCTCATGTGTCCACCTCCTGCCTGTTAACCAATACTGGTCAACCTATTGACGATCGACCTAGACAGTGTCAAACTAACGACCTCATCATGGAAAGAGCAGGCAGCCCAGTGACAGGCATCCAATCCCAGCCAGCAGCAGACATCAAGGAAATGTAATCAAATATAAAACAATATAATCTGTGGCACAAAAGAGATCCTCGCTTAACCAAACTGGGAGTTACCTTCCCAGTAAAAGTGAACAATGGGAGAAAAATAAATAGGATAAAGCGCCCAACTGTTTGATGTAGGGTAATATAATCTTACTGTTTGGTGGAAATGTCCAAAGATCTTACAATCCTACTGTATGGTTCAAAACATCAAACGGGAATTCGCAGGCATTTATCTCCATATAGGACATGAAAAATAAAAATATAAACAAACAATGTGTAGTTTCGTTTTGTACAGTCTGTTGACATGGGTATTCCCTGGGGATAGAAAGTCCTGTTTGTATTTCCTCCTTTTCCCACTAGGCCTGTTCCAATGGATAACTCGTATAGGTTCACCAAATGTCCCCCAGTAAATAATATTCTTACATGTATGCTTACATGCAATATACACCGTCTAAACACATCAAGGTTTCTTTTAATAAAGTTGTGCGTACTTGTATGCTTACTTTCACAGTGCTTGACTCCTCCTATCACGTTTTTTTTTTAGATGGACATCTTAGACATGATAATGGTCCCCAAAAAAATATTTTCTTTTTCCTCATATAAAATGGATTACAATAGTCCACAAAGTAAATAAAAATAGAAACCTGGACCACGTCCACCGACATTTTCACTGGGAGACTCACTGATGTACTTAGAGGCCGTGAGATGCTCACCAGTTCTAGTAGTCAGGGGGTAGACACAGGGTCTAAGTAAAAAGAGGTAATAACACCGCACCAACGCGTTTCGACTCTCAGGTCTTTGTCAAGGTGGTCTAAACGCGTTGGTGCAGTGTTGTTACCTCTTTTTACTTAGACCCTGTGTCAAGACCACCTTGACAAAGACCTGAGAGTCAAAATGCGTTGGTGCGGTGTTGTTACCTCTTTTTACTTTGGACATTTCCACCAAACAGTAAGATTATATTACCCTGCATCTAACAGTTGGGCGCTTTATCCTATTTATTTTTCTCCCATCAAGGAAATGTAACTTACAGCTGTATATAAACATAATGTACCCTGATATGTAATGAGGTATGGACCAACCATATTAGGTCGACATGCATTGAGTCGTCCACTGAAGGTAAACATGGCTTAGGTTGGCACAAGAAATAGGTTGACATAGCTAAGGTCGATAGGGTTGGAAAGTCGACAATGGCAAGGTCAACAGTCAAAAGGTGGACATGAGTTTTTCATGGTTTTTGTTCCAAATATCAACATAGTTATTGACAACATCAAAAAGTACCACCTCCCCTTGCAGCACTCGCTGCACTCACCATGCATCGGGCGCGGTGCCTCACTACACTCGGCACACTATTTTATTCTCCCACCACGCCCTAGTGGATGGTAGAGCATGAAATACCGGCTGTCGGCACGTCGGCTCAGAAAGACATGCAAAACTCATGTCAACCTTTTGACTGTTGACCTTGCATTTTGGACTTAATGCTTGAGTTGACCTTCCGACCCTGTCGACTTTAGCCATGTTGAACTACTGTATTTCATGTGCCGACCTAAGCCTTGTTGGCCTTCGATGGTCAACCCAATGTATGTTGACCTAATATGGATCAACTTAATGACCATATACCATGTGATGGACGGCATATTATTATACTAATGTGTAGCTGAAAAAAATTGTATTCGGAAATATTTATAGGTACTTGTGTATTATCACGGCGCTCATCGCATCGCTTCGCATACTAAATAGGGTATGCAATGGTATGCGATACAATTAAATATTGCATTGCATGCCAGCAGAGACAGTTGTGTACTGGGGTATGAAAAAGTCCATTCTCATGCCAGGGCAAAAGACCAAAAAAATCCACCTTGTATGTATGGAATTACTTCTACCTGAATCTGGACAACAACTGTCAAGCCGTGTGTAGTATTTGCAAAGCTATTGTAAGTAGAGGTAGGGATGTGCAGCACCTTGGGACCTCCTCTCTTTTATGTCACTTGCAGCGCATCCATCAGAAGTTTTTGTCAAAAGAAACTGTGCACAAAAATGTAACAGCCCGCCCAGCGTCACCATCCTGCTCCACTGTCTCTGTTAAATCCAAGGGCCTGCACTCTCCTCAAACACCTGCATTATCCACATTCTCTGTGATGGATGGATTGGAAAGTAGTCCTGCACCTAGTGACATGAGTATGACTGAATCCTCTCCTATCCTGGATTCCTCAGAAGCATCCTTAAGTGCTATGCCTGTTTCTTCTGCTGCTGCTGGTGCTGCTGCCAGGAAGGGGACCAGGAAGGGTAGTCCTGATCAGTTAGCCAAGTAACTGACTGTAAAACAAGCCTTTGCAATGGGGATGAAGTATGCCAGGAGTCACCTCGTTGCACAGCATAGTATTGACGCCTTAACAACTATGTTGGTATTAGACGTGTGTCCAGTATCCACGATTAATTCTGTGGGTTTTACCCAGTTGCTTGAGGTCCTGTGTCCCCATTACCAAATTCCATCTAGGTTCCACTTCACCAGGAAGGCAATACCCAGACTATACACAGACATTAAAAAAAGCGTTGTCAGTGTCCAAAAAAATGCCACTGTACAGACTGTCAACTTAACCACGGCTATGTGGACAAGCGGAACAGGGCAAACTAAAGACTACATGACTGTGACTGCCCACTGGGTAGATGTATTGCCTTCAGCAGCACCAACAGCAGCAGCAGCAACAGCAGTAACATAATTTCCCATTGTCATTCAGAGGCAGGCTACTCTGTGTATCACTGGTTTCAGTAAGAGGCATACTGCTGAAAACCTCCTTGAAAAACTATGGGAAGTCATCGTGCAATGGCTCACCCCACTTGGACTCCCCTTGGGATTTGTGATATCCGATGATGCCAACAATATTGTGAGAGCATTACATCTGGGCAAATTCCAACGAGTGTTGTATAGGGTTCCGACAGTCGGGATCCCAACAGTCATTAGCCCGGGATTCAGACTGGCCTGACTCTGACAGCATGGCAAGTGCAACAAAGCCCCTTGTGGGCACGGTGGCTCACTACGCTCGACACCTATTCTAGGTACGGATGGTGTAATGGTTACGGATGGTGTAATGGTTAGCATTACTGCCTCACAGCACTGAGGTCATGGGTTCAATACCCACCATGGCCCTAACGCAGTTTGTATAGCAGGCTTCCTCACTTGCTCCTGAGGTAGCTGGACACATAACATCGGAGGAAATGTGTTGAGCTTTATGAAACCACTGCTGATTCTCTCCATCCATCCAGTGTGACCAGTCCACTCTCCCACCGACGTTTTGTTTTCCTGATTCATCTGGACCACAATATTCTTTGAGATACCTGCATTATTCCTAATTGTTCCAGCATAAAAGGAGAAAAACGCCAAATAGGGAGGCTTGAGCTTTTGAAATTATAGGGCAATCCTGGACAATTGCTGTCACCGATCTCTGGACATACAAACAGTACCAGAAGACAACAATGGATGGTCATATACACAATTCAACACCATTTAAAATAAGCAATATACTATGGAGATCTCAACAATATGCCCAATATCCCTATGATATTTTATATTATTTCTCTATTTTTTATTTTTGTGTTAAATATATATATATATATATATATATATATATATATATATATATATATAGGTGGTGGAGTCAGCCTGGCACTCGTCCTTCAGGATACAGCTGCCGTTGGTGCCTTCCTGGAGGGATAGGTAGGTGACGACTGAAGACAGAGGCGGTGACGACTGGAGTGCCGCCTTTGTCTCCAGTCGTCACCTATATATATATATATATATATATATATATATATATATATATATATATATATATGTTAAGGCAAGGTGGCACACAGGGTTATAATAATACATGTGGTACAAGGTCCATAAAGTAGTTTACAGCAGCACTTTCTCCTTGGAAGGAAAGAAGAACCAGCACTCACGGTTAAGGTGAAAAAACGAGTAGTTTGTATTTCAAACAGTCATGTTAGTCATGTTAGTCGGCCAGGACTGACAGCTCCGCTCCTGAAGGGGCGGGATTGGCGCCTTATTTTGATTACCTGCATGTATTTAAACCCTGCGGGGATGTCCAGTGTGTACCCCTGATGAAGACTGGCATGCTGCCGGTCGAAACAGCTGTCGGGACTGCTGACAGGCTGGCTGACTAACATGACTGTTTGAAATACAAACTACTCGTTTTTTCACCTTAACCGTGAGTGCTGGTTTTTCTTTCCTTCCAAGGAGAAAGTGCTGCTGTAAACTACTTTATGGACCTTGCACCACATGTATTATTATAACCCTGTGTGCCACCTTGCCTTAACATATATTCTACAACCCCTATGAAGGTTGAGCACCAAGACGGAGGAACCCTTGCACGCAGTACATCTCTGACTGCCTGCATTTACCTTATTAGAATTTTTCTAAAAACTTCACCTTCACTCTATTGTATAGTTCTCTGTGACTGTATACAGTGAGTGAGCAAACCTTATCGCATTCTAAATGTCTCAGCAACCGGGACAGGATATCACTTCCACTCTCCAGTTCTCAGATGTGGACAAACAGAGAATACTCTTCGCGGACACTGACTCCCTGGCCTTTGATAAAGATAGCCCTGAGGAACTATACACAGACTTGCTGAAATTAAGCAAACGCGAAATCGAACTCCAACTACATGGACTGACATTGTCACAATATCACAAGGAACAACTGATACCCCGTGGCTTCAGACTACGATACCAACCCACCCTGGGCAGACACAATAACGATTTCTGTACCAGGTGGTGCAACATTTTAAACAAATGTTCGCAAGACCTCATGCTGCTCGTCATAGAGCAAACCAGCACAGACCTCACAAGTATTAAGGAGGAAATTGCTGAACTACACCAGACTGATCCCTTTAGAGCGCTACAACAACCAGACTGTGATCTACTGAAGAAATTGGACATCGAACTAGTAAAGTACAAAGAGAATCTCCTGAAATTTAAAAAAAACAAGTACAAGCAAGTCAAACTTGACTATAAAGAGAGTAAAGTCTATACCTGGTACTCGAGGATTGACAATCGAAGACCACGTCCCAACTTCAGAAGAGGTGGTAGGAGACCAGCTCCCTACTTTACCGACAAAGACAGTCATTCACAAACGTCTGCAAGTGACTCGGATGCCCCCGGTGCTGCCGAACAAGGAACACAATATCTAGCACGGTCAGACAGTAAAAGACGTCTGCCAAAAAACCCGCTGTACCCACCCGCAGAGGTGGGCGAAAAAGGAAGAAAGCAGGATCGGCGAAACAACACTGCTCGGTAGTGTTCAACCTGTCCAAGCATATCCTAACCCCAGCAGAGGAATCCCTCCTCGGGAGAGGCTTATCATTTGTGCCAACCCTACTACAGGACAACTTCAACTGGCAGGTGGATATGTGGAAATTGGGCAGACAACTGAGATTAAAAGATTTCTTTCAGCGCAACCCCATGCCACAGACTACAGCTCAACAAAGCACTAAGACCAGCACTCTAAAAAATCCCAGCTCATTTGACCCACCTACCCAAAACGCTTCAGTGAACACTTTTTTGAGAGTACTCAAACGAGACACCCGTCCGTTTATCTTGAATCAAAAGATCTCCTACCGTAACTTATCTGCTGATGAACAACAGGCCATAAAAACCCTCAAGGATGATAAGGACCTTGTCACAAGACCAGCAGACAAAGGAGAAGGAATCGTGTTGCTAGATTTTGAGTACTATGTAAAAGAAGCTACTAATCAGCTGATGCAAACCGACTGCTATCTTCCCCTGGACCATGACCCCACCTGGCGATACAAGAGGGAAATTGACGGTATAATCCAGCTGGGACTCTCTAATCGCTATATAAATAAAGAAACGGCTGACTTCCTGACCCAAAAGCATCCTAAAATTCCCATCCTATACACTTTACCAAAAGTGCATAAGTCACTAACGGCACCACCTGGACGTCCAATAATCAGCGCCAGAGGCTCCTTATGTCAGCCACTCTCACAATTGGTGGACTATTGTCTCCAGCCAGTTGTTAGGAGCACCTCCAGCTTTATCGAGGATACAACACACTTTCTGAGGAAACTTAGTCAAATCACCTACACCTTGCCAGGGACACTGTTGGTCACCCTCGATGTGGCAAGCTTATATACCAACATCCCTCATGCAGGTGGTATAGAAGCTTGCAAGACAGCAATCAGCAACAACCAGGCTTACACCGGCCTTCCAACAGAATACCTCACACTCCTAATGGATGTAATTTTAAACAAGAACTACTTCCTATTCCAAAACAGGTTCTACCTGCAGAAACAGGGCACAGCCATGGGGTCGAATATGGCCCCGGCATATGCCAACCTGTATATGGCAGCGTACGAGGAGCAACATTTCTACAAAAATGCTAAATATTCAAAATACATCACATTTTACGTCCGATACATTGACGACTTGTTCCTACTATGGAGTGGAGGTGAGGCCAAACTGCTGCAGTTTTTCGATCATCTCAACTCACTTGAGGGTACGATTAAATTCACCCTAAACCTAAGTGATAAGCAGATCAACTTCTTAGATGTAACGGTTAGCTTGAAAGATCACAGATTGTCCACGCAAATCTATTCGAAATCAACGGATAAAAACACGCTACTGCATCAAGAGAGCTTCCATCCCACAGCACTCAAAAGGGGCCTCCCATACTCGCAGATGGTGAGAGTCTGTAGGATAAACTCGGATCCCCACAGCCTACCAGAGGCCCTTTCTGCAATGGGACAACGCTTTAAAGACCGTGGCTATCATCAAGATGACATCGATGAGGCTTACCGAAAAGCACTACATCTCAAAAGAGATGACCTGCTCCAAACAAAAGGACAAAAAGCTGACGATACAGCTCGCCTGAATTTCTGCAGCGCGTATACCGTGGCCTCTAAACATATCAAAGACAAAATTCTGGAACACTGGCATTTGATAGCCAGTGACCCTACATTGGCACCGGTGCTCGAAACACCACAACGCTTTGCCTACAGGAGGGGTCCTAACCTAAAGGACATGCTGGTTGTCACAGATTTCGCGCATACAAAAACTCCAAACACAAACTGGCTATCTAAGAAGAATGGCATCTATAAGTGTACAGGGTGCTCTAATTGCCCATTTCTGAAAACTGGAGACCGTTTCACCAACCCCAAAGACGGCAAAATATACAAGATCAGGCACAAAATCGACTGCAACAGCAAGTTCATAATATATGCCCTGGTCTGCCCCTGCAATTTGGTCTATGTTGGCAAAACCTCTAGGATGATAAAAGAAAGAATCAGCCAACATAGATCATCAATCAAGAAAAGCCTTTCGATGGATACTAGTGACCTGGACCTGAAGTCTTTGCCTGTTGCCAGACACTTTAAAGAATTGCAACATAAAGTGAGTGAACTCAAATGTTCACCTATTGACCATATACCACCCCTACACAGAGGTGGAGACAGAGACAAACTATTACTACAAAGGGAATTACAGTGGATCTATAGATTGAACTGCCTGGCACCCGAAGGACTGAACGAGGATTTCAAAATGGGATGCTTCATCTGAACTCCTACTATCTTCCTACTATCTTCTAGACTCCCCACACCTACTAGTGTTGACACCTTGTTGTCCCAAAAGTGTACAACATCACGTACGGTACCTGAGTGCACCAGAACCTCCCAGCACCGCCGTGTGCTTTACATGTATAATAAACTCTCACTCGAGTTTGACATAGTGTTGCTAACACTACTGTGCTTAACTCCACATACGGTACCTGCAGTGTACCTTTTATTATGTAATGAATCTAAATGCATAATACTGTCTATATGTTTTCCCTTTGGGAGGTGCCTCCTCTTTGTACTCTGGAAACGGACCGTCATTTGCCTTTACACGATTGATGTCAGAGGCAGACACTATTACACTTTGGTGGATACTCCCACTGTGCCGTCGCACCAGAGGGTTGCATCCCACTAACGGTATCTTAGTATACCCTATCCACGTTATCTTCTTGTTTGGATATTAACAATTTTCTCTGCAAGCCAGTTTGTCCCATCTCTGTATCCCCTTTATTTTCACCAACCCCCGTGTGTGTGTTATGGGTGCCTTACAAAGACTGCGGGCTTCACAATTACTGTCAGTCTGCGTGCCGCAGTGTATTAACTTATTTACCGCCAGTGAAGCTGACAGTCACGCACCTTCCTGAACACCCGCTTGTCTACTATACCCTTGTACAGACACTCGTTATTCCCCCCTTCACCTAGCTCACTCTCCGTTTATATGTCCAGTGTCCTCAGCCGACACAAGCACCGCTTGACATCCCCAGACGCTACGTCAGGGATTTCCCATGACGCGTCCACAGAAACCCCCAGCTCTCCCAGCCGGAGCCGCGCGCACCACACGGGAGGTGCTGACTGACAGCTCCGCTCCTGAAGGGGCGGGATTGGCGCCTTATTTTGATTACCTGCATGTATTTAAACCCTGCGGGGATGTCCAGTGTGTACCCCTGATGAAGACTGGCATGCTGCCGGTCGAAACAGCTGTCGGGACTGCTGACAGGCTGGCTGACTAACATGACTGTTTGAAATACAAACTACTCGTTTTTTCACCTTAACCGTGAGTGCTGGTTTTTCTTTCCTTCCAAGGAGAAAGTGCTGCTGTAAACTACTTTATGGACCTTGCACCACATGTATTATTATAACCCTGTGTGCCACCTTGCCTTAACATATATTCTACAACCCCTATGAAGGTTGAGCACCAAGACGGAGGAACCCTTGCACGCAGTACATCTCTGACTGCCTGCATTTACCTTATTAGAATTTTTCTAAAAACTTCACCTTCACTCTATTGTATAGTTCTCTGTGACTGTATACAGTGAGTGAGCAAACCTTATCGCATTCTAAATGTCTCAGCAACCGGGACAGGATATCACTTCCACTCTCCAGTTCTCAGATGTGGACAAACAGAGAATACTCTTCGCGGACACTGACTCCCTGGCCTTTGATAAAGATAGCCCTGAGGAACTATACACAGACTTGCTGAAATTAAGCAAACGCGAAATCGAACTCCAACTACATGGACTGACATTGTCACAATATCACAAGGAACAACTGATACCCCGTGGCTTCAGACTACGATACCAACCCACCCTGGGCAGACACAATAACGATTTCTGTACCAGGTGGTGCAACATTTTAAACAAATGTTCGCAAGACCTCATGCTGCTCGTCATAGAGCAAACCAGCACAGACCTCACAAGTATTAAGGAGGAAATTGCTGAACTACACCAGACTGATCCCTATAGAGCGCTACAACAACCAGACTGTGATCTACTGAAGAAATTGGACATCGAACTAGTAAAGTACAAAGAGAATCTCCTGAAATTTAAAAAAAACAAGTACAAGCAAGTCAAACTTGACTATAAAGAGAGTAAAGTCTATACCTGGTACTCGAGGATTGACAATCGAAGACCACGTCCCAACTTCAGAAGAGGTGGTAGGAGACCAGCTCCCTACTTTACCGACATAGACAGTCATTCACAAACGTCTGCAAGCGACTCGGATGCCCCCGGTGCTGCCGAACAAGGAACACAATATCTAGCACGGTCAGACAGACAAAGACGTCCGCCAAAAAACCCGCTGTACCCACCCGCAGAGGTGGGCGAAAAAGGAAGAAAGCAGGATCGGCGAAACAACACTGCTCAGTAGTGTTCAACCTGTCCAAGCATATCCTAACCCCATCAGAGGAATCCCTCCTCGGGAGAGGCTTATCATTTGTGCCAACCCTACTACAGGACAACTTCAACTGGCAGGTGTATATGTGGAAATTGGGCAGACAACTGAGATTAAAAGATTTCTTTCAGCGCAACCCCATGCCACAGACTACAGCTCAACAAAGCACTAAGACCAGCACTCTAAAAAATCCCAGCTCATTTGACCCACCTACCCAAAACGCTTCAGTGAACACTTTTTTGAGAGTACTCAAATGAGACACCTGTCCATTTATCTTGAATCAAAAGATCTCCTACCGTAACTTATCTGCTGATGAACAACAGGCCATAAAAACCCTCAAGGATGATAAGGACCTTGTCACAAGACCAGCAGACAAAGGAGGAGGAATCGTGTTGCTAGATTTTGAGTACTATGTAAAAGAAGCTACTAATCAGCTGATGCAAACCGACTGCTATCTTCCACTGGACCATGACCCCACCTGGCGATACAAGAGGGAAATTGACGGTATAATCCAGCTGGGACTCTCTAATCGCTATATAAATAAAGAAACGGCTGACTTCCTGACCCAAAAGCATCCTAAAATTCCCATCCTATACACTTTACCAAAAGTGCATAAGTCACTAAAGGCACCACCTGGACGTCCAATAATCAGCGCCAGAGGCTCCTTATGTCAGCCACTCTTACAATTGGTGGACTATTGTCTCCAGCCAGTTGTTAGGAGCACCTCCAGCTTTATCGAGGATATAACACACTTTCTGAGGAAACTTAGTCAAATCACCGGTACTTCTTTACTTTCACGGCGCCACTAGATTAGGAAAGATAGGATATCGCGGTCATCGCGGGCATTGAATGCACTAAAAAATCGGGTGCGACGCGATGCCCGCGATTTCCCATAGGGACCAATGTTAAATTTCTCAATTGACACAATTTTTCTGTTCAATGCCTCAATTGACACGATTTTTCCATAGGAATCAATGTTAAATGGCCCACAGAGGCCAAATAGACACCCTGAAGTGTGAAATGGCCCCCACAATTGTTAACGCCACCCCACGATCAACGTGAACCCGAAGCGTGGCGAGCGCAGCGAGCCCGCGTGGGGCGGCGGTACACGTCCTACGACCTTTTCATACCCCCACTATCCACGTCGGCGTGGAGTTGAGAATAGAACAGTGTGGCGAGCGCAGCGAGCCACCGAGCCCGAAGCGTGGCGAGCGCAGCGAGCCCCGCGAGGGGACGAGGATACCTGTGAAGCCCGCGAAGGGACGCGTTTACCTGTGAAGGTATCCTCGTCCCCTCGTGGGGCTCGCTGCGCTCGCCACGCTTCGGGCTCGGTGGCTCGCTGCGCTCGCCACACTATTCTATTCTCAACTCCACGCCGACGTGGATAGTGGGGGTATGAAAAGGTCGGAGGACGCGTGCCGCCGCCCCTCGCGGGCTCGCTGCGCTCGCCACGCTTCGGGTTCACGTTGATCGTGGGGTGGCATTAACAATTGTGGGGGCCATTTCACACTTCAGGGTGACTATTTGGCCTCTGTGGGCCATTTAACAATGTTTCCTATGGAAAAATCGTGTCAATTGAGGCATTGAACAGTAAAATCGGGTCAATTGAGAAATTTAACATTGGTCCCTATGGGAAATCGCGGGCATCGCGGGCATCGCGTCGCACCCGATTTTTAGTGCATTCAATGGCCGCGATGCCCGCGATTTCTAGTGGCGCAGTGAAAGTACAGAAGTACCAAATCACCTACACCTTGCCAGGGACACTGTTGGTCACCCTCGATGTGGCAAGCTTATATACCAACATCCGTCATGCAGGTGGTATAGAAGCTTGCAAGACAGCAATCAGCAACAACCAGGCTTACACCGGCCTTCCAACAGAATACCTCACACTCCTAATGGATGTAATTTTGAACAAGAACTACTTCCTATTCCAAAACAGGTTCTACCTGCAGAAACAGGGCACAGCCATGGGGTCGAATATGGCCCCGGCATATGCCAACCTGTATATGGCAGCGTACGAGGAGCAACATTTCTACAAAAATGCTAAATATTCAAAATACATCACATTTTACGTCCGATACATCGACGACTTGTTCCTACTATGAAGTGGAGGTGAGGCCAAACTGCTGCAGTTTTTCGATCATCTCAACTCACTTGAGGGTACGATTAAATTCACCCTAAACCTAAGTGATAAGCAGATCAACTTCTTAGATGTAACGGTTAGCTTGAAAGATCACAGATTGTCCACGCAAATCTATTCGAAATCAATGGATAAAAACACGCTACTGCATCAAGAGAGCTTCCATCCCACAGCACTCAAAAGGGGCCTCCCATACTCGCAGATGGTGAGAGTCTGTAGGATAAACTCGGATCCCCACAGCCTACCAGAGGCCCTTTCTGCAATGGGACAACGCTTTAAAGACCGTGGCTATCATCAAGATGACATCGATGAGGCTTACCGAAAAGCACTACATCTCAAAAGAGATGACCTGCTCCAAACAAAAGGACAAAAAGCTGACTATACAGCTCGCCTGAATTTCTGCAGCACGTATACCGTGGCCTCTAAACATATCAAAGACAAAATTCTGGAACACTGGCATTTGATAGCCAGTGACCCTACATTGGCACCGGTGCTCGAAACACCACCACGCTTTGCCTACAGGAGGGGTCCTAACCTAAAGGACATGCTGGTTGTCACAGATTTCGCGCATACAAAAACTCCAAACACAAACTGGCTATCTAAGAAGAATGGCATCTATAAGTGTACAGGGTGCTCTAATTGCCCATTTCTGAAAACTGGAGACCGTTTCACCAACCCCAAAGACGGCAAAATATACAAGATCAGGCACAAAATCGACTGCAACAGCAAGTTCATAATATATGCCCTGGTCTGCCCCTGCAATTTGGTCTATGTTGGCATAACCTCTAGGATGATAAAAGAAAGAATCAGCCAACATAGATCATCAATCAAGAAAAGCCTTTCGATGGATACTGGTGACCTGGACCTGAAGTCTTTGCCTGTTGCCAGACACTTTAAAGAATTGCAACATAAAGTGAGTGAACTCAAATGTTCACCTATATACCACCCCTACACAGAGGTGGAGACAGAGACAAACTATTACTACAAAGGGAATTACAGTGGATCTATAGATTGAACTGCCTGGCACCCGAAGGACTGAACGAGGATTTCAAAATGGGATGCTTCATCTGAACTCCTACTATCTTCCTACTATCTTCTAGACTCCCCACACCTACTAGTGTTGACACCTTGTTGTCCCAAAAGTGTACAACATCACGTACGGTACCTGAGTGCACCAGAACCTCCCAGCACCGCCGTGTGCTTTACATGTATAATAAACTCTCACTCGAGTTTGACATAGTGTTGCTAACACTACTGTGCTTAACTCCACATACGGTACCTGCAGTGTACCTTTTATTATGTAATGAATCTAAATGTATAATACTGTCTATATGTTTTCCCTTTGGGAGGTGCCTCCTCTTTGTACTCTGGAAACGGACCGTCATTTGCCTTTACACGATTGATGTCAGAGGCAGACACTAATACACTTTGGTGGATACTCCCACTGTGCCGTCGCACCAGAGGGTTGCATCCCACTAACGGTATGTTAGTATACCCTATCCACGTTATCTTCTTGTTTGGATATTAACAATTTTCTCTGCAAGCCAGTTTGTCCCATCTCTGTATCCCCTTTATTTTCACCAACCCCCGTGTGTGTGTTATGGGTGCCTTACAAAGACTGCGGGCTTCACAAATACTGTCAGTCTGCGTGCCGCAGTGTATTAACTTATTTACCGCCAGTGAAGCTGACAGTCACGCACCTTCCTGAACACCCGCTTGTCTACTATACCCTTGTACAGACACTCGTTATTCCCCCCTTCACCTAGCTCACTCTCCGTTTATATGTCCAGTGTCCTCAGCCGACACAAGCACCGCTTGACATCCCCAGACGCTACGTCAGGGATTTCCCATGACGCGTCCACACACACCCCCAGCTCTCCCAGCCGGAGCCGCGCGCACCACACGGGAGGTGCTGACTGACAGCTCCGCTCCTGAAGGGGCGGGATTGGCGCCTTATTTTGATTACCTGCATGTATTTAAACCCTGCGGGGATGTCCAGTGTGTACCCCTGATGAAGACTGGCATGCTGCCGGTCGAAACAGCTGTCGGGACTGCTGACAGGCTGGCTGACTAACATGACTGTTTGAAATACAAACTACTCGTTTTTTCACCTTAACCGTGAGTGCTGGTTTTTCTTTCCTTCCAAGGAGAAAGTGCTGCTGTAAACTACTTTATGGACCTTGCACCACATGTATTATTATAACCCTGTGTG
This sequence comes from Crinia signifera, assembly GCF_055691185.1. NCBI lineage: Eukaryota > Metazoa > Chordata > Amphibia > Anura > Myobatrachidae > Crinia > Crinia signifera. The sequence goes on from NC_139217.1 coordinate 39,102,165, forward strand.
CCACCTTGCCTTAACATATATTCTACAACCCCTATGAAGGTTGAGCACCAAGACGGAGGAACCCTTGCACGCAGTACATCTCTGACTGCCTGCATTTACCTTATTAGAATTTTTCTAAAAACTTCACCTTCACTCTATTGTATAGTTCTCTGTGACTGTATACAGTGAGTGAGCAAACCTTATCGCATTCTAAATGTCTCAGCAACCGGGACAGGATATCACTTCCACTCTCCAGTTCTCAGATGTGGACAAACAGAGAATACTCTTCGCGGACACTGACTCCCTGGCCTTTGATAAAGATAGCCCTGAGGAACTATACACAGACTTGCTGAAATTAAGCAAACGCGAAATCAAACTCCAACTACATGGACTGACATTGTCACAATATCACAAGGAACAACTGATACCCCGTGGCTTCAGACTACGAAACCAACCCACCCTGGGCAGAGACAATAACGATTTCTGTACCAGGTGGTGCAACATTTTAAACAAATGTTCGCAAGACCTCATGCTGCTCGTCATAGAGCAAACCAGCACAGACCTCACAAGTATTAAGGAGGAAATTGCTGAACTACACCAGACTGATCCCTTTAGAGCGCTACAACAACCAGACTGTGATCTGAAGAAATTGGACATCGAACTAGTAAAGTACAAAGAGAATCTCCTGAAATTTAAAAAAAACAAGTACAAGCAAGTCAAACTTGACTATAAAGAGAGTAAAGTCTATACCTGGTACTCGAGGATTGACAATCGAAGACCACGTCGCAACTTCAGAAGAGGTGGTAGGAGACCAGCTCCCTACTTTACCGACATAGACAGTCATTCACAAACGTCTGCAAGCGACTCGGATGCCCCCGGTGCTGCCGAACAAGGAACACAATATCTAGCACGGTCAGACAGACAAAGACGTCCGCCAAAAAACACGCTGTACCCACCCGCAGAGGTGGGCGAAAAAGGAAGAAAGCAGGATCGGCGAAACAACACTGCTCGGTAGTGTTCAACCTGTCCAAGCATATCCTAACCCCAGCAGAGGAATCCCTCATCGGGAGAGGCTTATCATTTGTGCCAACCCTACTACAGGGCAACTTCAACTGGCAGGTGGATATGTGGAAATTGGGCAGACAACTGAGATTAAAAGATTTCTTTCAGCGCAACCCAATGCCACAGACTACAGCTCAACAAAGCACTAAGACCAGCACTCTAAAAAATCCCAGCTCATTTGACCCACCTACCCAAAACGCTTCAGTGAATACTTTTTTGAGAGTACTCAAACGAGACACCTGTCCGTTTATCTTGAATCAAAAGATCTCCTACCGTAACTTATCTGCTGATGAACAACAGGCCATAAAAACCCTCAAGGATGATAAGGACCTTGTCACAAGACCAGCAGACAAAGGAGGAGGAATCGTGTTGCTAGATTTTGAGTACTATGTAAAAGAAGCTACTAATCAGCTGATGCAAACCGACTGCTATCTTCCCCTGGACCATGACCCCACCTGGCGATACAAGAGGGAAATTGACGGTATAATCCAGCTGGGACTCTCTAATCGCTATATAAATAAAGAAACGGCTGACTTCCTGACCCAAAAGCATCCTAAAATTCCCATCCTATACACTTTACCAAAAGTGCATAAGTCACTAACGGCACCACCTGGACGTCCAATAATCAGCGCCAGAGGCTCCTTATGTCAGCCACTCTCAAAATTGGTGGACTATTGTCTCCAGCCAGTTGTTAGGAGCACCTCCAGCTTTATCGAGGATACAACACACTTTCTGAGGAAACTTAGTCAAATCACCTACACCTTGCCAGGGACACTGTTGGTCACCCTCAATGTGGCAAGCTTATATACCAACATCCCTCATGCAGGTGGTATAGAAGCTTGCAAGACAGCAATAAGCAAAAACCAGGCTTACACCGGCCTTCCAACAGAATACCTCACACTCCTAATGGATGTAATTTTGAACAAGAACTACTTCCTATTCCAAAACAGGTTCTACCTGCAGAAACAGGGCACAGCCATGGGGTCGAATATGGCCCCGGCATATGCCAACCTGTATATGGCAGCGTACGAGGAGCAACATTTCTACAAAAATGCTAAACATTCAAAATACATCACATTTTACGTCCGATACATCGACGACTTGTTCCTACTATGGAGTGGAGGTGAGGCCAAACTGCTGCAGTTTTTCGATCATCTCAACTCACTTGAGGGTACGATTAAATTCACCCTAAACCTAAGTGATAAGCAGATCAACTTCTTAGATGTAACGGTTAGCTTGAAAGATCACAGATTGTCCACGCAAATCTATTCGAAATCAACGGATAAAAACACGCTACTGCATCAAGAGAGCTTCCATCCCACAGCACTCAAAAGGGGCCTCCCATACTCGCAGATGGTGAGAGTCTGTAGGATAAACTCGGATCCCCACAGCCTACCAGAGGCCCTTTCTGCAATGGGACAACGCTTTAAAGACCGTGGCTATCATCAAGATGACATCGATGAGGCTTACCGAAAAGGACTACATCTCAAAAGAGATGACCTGCTCCAAACAAAAGGACAAAAAGCTGACGATACAGCCTGAATTTCTGCAGCACGTATACCGTGGCCTCTAAACATATCAAAGACAAAATTCTGGAACACTGGCATTTGATAGCCAGTGACCCTACATTGGCACCGGTGCTCGAAACACCACCACGCTTTGCCTACAGGAGGGGTCCTAACCTAAAGGACATGCTGGTTGTCACAGATTTCGCGCATACAAAAACTCCAAAAACAAACTGGCTATCTAAGAAGAATGGCATCTATAAGTGTACAGGGTGCTCTAATTGCCCATTTCTGAAAACTGGAGACCGTTTCACCAACCCCAAAGACGGCAAAATATACAAGATCAGGCACAAAATCGACTGCAACAGCAAGTTCATAATATATGCCCTGGTCTGCCCCTGCAATTTGGTCTATGTTGGCAAAACATCTAGGATGATAAAAGAAAGAATCAGCCAACATAGATCATCAATCAAGAAAAGCCTTTCGATGGATACTGGTGACCTGGACCTGAAGTCTTTGCCTGTTGCCAGACACTTTAAAGAATTGCAACATAAAGTGAGTGAACTCAAATGTTCACCTATTGACCATATACCACCCCTACACAGAGGTGGAGACAGAGACAAACTATTACTACAAAGGGAATTACAGTGGATCTATAGATTGAACTGCCTGGCACCCGAAGGACTGAACGAGGATTTCAAAATGGGATGCTTCATCTGAACTCCTACTATCTTCCTACTATCTTCTAGACTCCCCACACCTACTAGTGTTGACACCTTGTTGTCCCAAAAGTGTACAACATCACGTACGGTACCTGAGTGCACCAGAACCTCCCAGCACCGCCGTGTGCTTTACATGTATAATAAACTCTCACTCGAGTTTGACATAGTGTTGCTAACACTACTGTGCTTAACTCCACATACGGTACCTGCAGTGTACCTTTTATTATGTAATGAATCTAAATGCATAATACTGTCTATATGTTTTGTCTTTGGGAGGTGCCTCCTCTTTGTACTCTGGAAACGGACCGTCATTTGCCTTTACACGATTGATGTCAGAGGCAGACACTATTACACTTTGGTGGATACTCCCACTGTGCCGTCGCACCAGAGGGATGCATCCCACTAACGGTTTCTTAGTATACCCTATCCACGTTATCTTCTTGTTTGGATATTAACAATTTTCTCTGCAAGCCAGTTTGTCCCATCTCTGTATCCCCTTTATTTTCACCAACCCCCGTGTGTGTGTTATGGGTGCCTTACAAAGACTGCGGGCGTCACAATTACTGTCAGTCTGCGTGCCGCAGTGTATTAACTTATTTACCGCCAGTGAAGTTGACAGTCACGCACCTTCCTGAACACCCGCTTGTCTACTATACCCTTGTACAGACACTCGTTATTCCCCCCTTCACCTAGCTCACTCTCCGTTTATATGTCCAGTGTCCTCAGCCGACACAAGCACCGCTTGACATCCCCAGACGCTACGTCAGGGATTTCCTATGACGCGTCCACACACACCCCCAGCTCTCCCAGCCGGAGCCGCGCGCACCACACGGGAGGTGCTGACTGACAGCTCCGCTCCTGAAGGGGCGGGATTGGCGCCTTATTTTGATTACCTGCATGTATTTAAACCCTGCGGGGATGTCCAGTGTGTACCCCTGATGAAGACTGGCATGCTGCCGGTCGAAACAGCTGTCGGGACTGCTGACAGGCTGGCTGACTAACATGACTGTTTGAAATACAAACTTCTCGTTTTTTCACCTTAACCGTGAGTGCTGGTTTTTCTTTCCTTCCAAGGAGAAAGTGCTGCTGTAAACTACTTTATGGACCTTGCACCACATGTATTATTATAACCCTGTGTGCCACCTTGCCTTAACATATATTCTACAACCCCTATGAAGGGTGAGCACCAAGACGGAGGAACCCTTGCACGCAGTACATCTCTGACTGCCTGCATTTACCTTATTAGAAATTTTCTAAAAACTTCACCTTCACTCTATTGTATAGTTCTCTGTGACTGTATACAGTGAGTGAGCAAACCTTATCGCATTCTAAATGTCTCAGCAACTGGGACAGGATATCACTTCCACTCTCCAGTTCTCAGATGTGGACAAACAGAGAATACTCTTCGCGGACACTGACTCCCTGGCCTTTGATAAAGATAGCCCTGAGGAACTATACACAGACTTGCTGAAATTAAGCAAACGCGAAATCGAACTCCAACTACATGGACTGACATTGTCACAATATCACAAGGAACAACTGATACCCCGTGGCTTCAGACTACGAAACCAACACACCCTGGGCAGACACAATAACGATTTCTGTACCAGGTGGTGCAACATTTTAAACAAATGTTCGTAAGACCTCATGCTGCTCGTCATAGAGCAAACCAGCACAGACCTCACAAGTATTAAGGAGGAATTTGCTGAACTACACCAGACTGATCCCTATAGAGCGCTACAACAACCAGACTGTGATCTGAAGAAATTGGACATCGAACTAGTAAAGTACAAAGAGAATCTCCTGAAATTTAAAAAAAACAAGTACAAGCAAGTCAAACTTGACTATAAAGAGAGTAAAGTCTATACCTGGTACTCGAGGATTGACAATCGAAGACCACGTCCCAACTTCAGAAGAGGTGGTAGGAGACCAGCTCCCTACTTTACCGACAAAGACAGTCATTCACAAACGTCTGCAAGCGACTCGGATGCCCCCGGTGCTGCCGAACAAGGAACACAATATCTAGCACGGTCAGACAGACAAAGACGTCTGCCAAAAAACCCGCTGTACCCACCCGCAGAGGTGGGCGAAAAAGGAAGAAAGCAGGATCGGCGAAACAACACTGCTCGGTAGTGTTCAACCTGTCCAAGCATATCCTAACCCCAGCAGAGGAATCCCTCCTCGGGAGAGGCTTATCATTTGTGCCAACCCTACTACAGGACAACTTCAACTGGCAGGTGGATATGTGGAAATTGGGCAGACAACTGAGATTAAAAGATTTCTTTCAGCGCAACCCCATGCCACAGACTACAGCTCAACAAAGCAATAAGACCAGCACTCTAAAAAATCCCAGCTTATTTGACCCACCTACCCAAAACGCTTCAGTGAACACTTTTTTGAGAGTACTCAAACGAGACACCTGTCCGTTTATCTTGAATCAAAAGATCTCCTACCGTAACTTATCTGCTGATGAACAACAGGCCATAAAAACCCTCAAGGATGATAAGGACCTTGTCACAAGACCAGCAGACAAAGGAGGAGGAATCGTGTTGCTAGATTTTGAGTACTATGTAAAAGAAGCTACTAATCAGCTGATGCAAACCGACTGCTATCTTCCCCTGGACCATGACCCCACCTGGCGATACAAGAGGGAAATTGACGGTATAATCCAGCTGGGACTCTCTAATTGCTATATAAATAAAGAAACGGCTGACTTCCTGACCCAAAAGCATCCTAAAATTCCCATCCTATACACTTTACCAAAAGTGCATAAGTCACTAACGGCACCACCTGGACGTCCAATAATCAGCGCCAGAGGCTCCTTATGTCAGCCACTCTCACAATTGGTGGACTATTGTCTCCAGCCAGTTGTTAGGAGCACCTCCAGCTTTATCGAGGATACAACACACTTTCTGAGGAAACTTAGTCAAATCACCTACACCTTGCCAGGGACACTGTTGGTCACCCTCGATGTGGCAAGCTTATATACCAATATCCCTCATGCAGGTGGTATAGAAGCTTGCAAGACAGCAATCAGCAACAACCAGGCTTACACCGGCCTTCCAACAGAATACCTCACACTCCTAATGGATGTAATTTTGAACAAGAACTACTTCCTATTCCAAAACAGGTTCTACCTGCAGAAACAGGGCACAGCCATGGGGTAGAATATGGCCCCGGCATATGCCAACCTGTATATGGCAGCGTACGAGGAGCAACATTTCTACAAAAATGCTAAATATTCAAAATACATCACATTTTACGTCCGATACATCGACGACTTGTTCCTACTATGGAGTGGAGGTGAGGCCAAACTGCTGCAGTTTTTCGATCATCTCAACTCACTTGAGGGTACGATTAAATTCACCCTAAACCTAAGTGATAAGCAGATCAACTTCTTAGATGTAACGGTTAGCTTGAAAGATCACAGATTGTCCACGCAAATCTATTCGAAATCAACGGATAAAAACACGCTACTGCATCAAGAGAGCTTCCATCCCACAGCACTCAAAAGGGGCCTCCCATACTCGCAGATTATGAGAGTCTGTAGGATAAACTCGGATCCCCACAGCCTACCAGAGGCCCTTTCTGCAATGGGACAACGCTTTAAAGACCGTGGCTATCATCAAGATGACATCGATGAGGCTTACCGAAAAGCACTACATCTCAAAAGAGATGACCTGCTCCAAACAAAAGGACAAAAAGCTGACGATACAGCTCGCCTGAATTTCTGCAGCACGTATACCGTGGCCTCTAAACATATCAAAGACAAAATTCTGGAACACTGGCATTTGATAGCCAGTGACCCTACATTGGCACCGGTGCTCGAAACACCACCACGCTTTGCCTACAGGAGGGGTCCTAACCTAAAGGACATGCTGGTTGTCACAGATTTCACGCATACAAAAACAACAAACACAAACTGGCTATCTAAGAAGAATGGCATCTATAAGTGTACAGGGTGCTCTAATTGCCCATTTCTGAAAACTGGAGACCGTTTCACCAACCCCAAAGACGGCAAAATATACAAGATCAGGCACAAAATCGACTGCAACAGCAAGTTCATAATATATGCCCTGGTCTGCCCCTGCAATTTGGTCTATGTTGGCAAAACCTCTAGGATGATAAAAGAAAGAATCAGCCAACATAGATCATCAATCAAGAAAAGCCTTTCGATGGATACTGGTGACCTGGACCTGAAGTCTTTGCCTGTTGCCAGACACTTTAAAGAATTGCAACATAAAGTGAGTGAACTCAAATGTTCACCTATTGACCATATACCACCCCTACACAGAGGTGGAGACAGAGCCAAACTATTACTACAAAGGGAATTACAGTGGATCTATAGATTGAACTGCCTGGCACCCGAAGGACTGAACGAGGATTTCAAAATGGGATGCTTCATCTGAACTCCTACTATCTTCCTACTATCTTCTAGACTCCCCACACCTACTAGTGTTGACACCTTGTTGTCCCAAAAGTGTACAACATCACGTACGGTACCTGAGTGCACCAGAACCTCCCAGCACCGCCGTGTGCTTTACATGTATAATAAACTCTCACTCGAGTTTGACATAGTGTTGCTAACACTACTGTGCTTAACTCCACATACGGTACCTGCAGTGTACCTTTTATTATGTAATGAATCTAAATGCATAATACTGTCTATATGTTTTCCCTTTGGGAGGTGCCTCCTCTTTGTACTCTGGAAACGGACCGTCATTTGCCTTTACACGATTGATGTCAGAGGCAGACACTATTACACTTTGGTGGATACTCCCACTGTGCCGTCGCACCAGAGGGTTGCATCCCACTAACGGTATCTTAGTATACCCTATCCACGTTATCTTCTTGTTTGGATATTAACAATTTTCTCTGCAAGCCAGTTTGTCCCATCTCTGTATCCCCTTTATTTTCACCAACCCCCGTGTGTGTGTTATGGGTGCCTTACAAAGACTGCGGGCTGCACAATTACTGTCAGTCTGCGTGCCGCAGTGTATTAACTTATTTACCGCCAGTGAAGCTGACAGTCACGCACCTTCCTGAACACCCGCTTGTCTACTATACCCTTGTACAGACACTCGTTATTCCCCCTTCACCTAGCTCACTCTCCATTTATATGTCCAGTGTCCTCAGCCGACACAAGCACCGCTTGACATCCCCAGATGCTACGTCAGGGATTTCCCATGACGCGTCCACACACACCCCCAGCTCTCCCAGCCGGAGCCGCGCGCACCACACGGGAGGTGCTGACTGACAGCTCCGCTCCTGAAGTGGCGGGATTGGCGCCTTATTTTGATTACCTGCATGTTTTTAAACCCTGCGGGGATGTCCAGTGTGTACCCCTGATGAAGACTGGCATGCTGCCGGTCGAAACAGCTGTCGGGACTGCTGACAGGCTGGCTGACTAACATGACTGTTTGAAATACAAACTACTCGTTTTTTCACCTTAACCGTGAGTGCTGGTTTTTCTTTCCTTCCAAGGAGAAAGTGCTGCTATATATATATATGTTAGGTTTCGGGTGTGACCCCACCGCCGGGACTGCTGTTTAGGACAGCCACGGCCAAACCCTATACTACCTCTGTTGTACCCCCCAGGCTGGGTGACCGACTCCTGCAGGTGTTACTAGGCTTCGCCTGTAGCCGCCACGTTTGAATGGGTAGGTTAAGCCCACCCAAGCTCCGGTGCAGCCAGGTGTTATGAGAGGACAAGGAGCCGGGGACCCCCCTAGGGTACGGTCAAGAGGAAAGCTGACTGAGGGGCCTAACTGAAATTAACAAAACGGCGACTTGCCGGGCCCTGGCTAACGCAACTAAGCGCCCGCGACCTGGTCGCCACAACCCGCGACAACCGTCGCCCAGGGAACCACACAAAATATAAGACACAATACCAAAGTATACAAAGAGCAGGAGGGACTGGAAAACCCCAGAAAAACTGGGAGACAAGGGGAGAGAATGAGTGGGAAGCAATGGACCTTCCCAACATAAATGACCTGCCAATGCGGTAGACAGAAAACACAGGTAATGAGTAAGGTAATGACAATAAAGAAGGTGTGAATGAAACTACCCCAAAGGGGCAACTCACGACACAGGAGGGACCAATGGAAGAGGAGACCACGAAGGAGCTGCTGGGAACAGCAGGGAAATGGACCGGAGAGCAGCAGACAGATAGGTCCAAACAGGAGCTATCACCGGCGAGGACTGCAGGGCTGGCTTCCTAGATAAGAAGGCTAGGAGCCAATGAGAATGGAGGCCTGAGTCCCGCCTGTCCTAACGAGTCCTTTCCGACACCTGCGGCCTGTTGAATTTCGCGGCTTTTCCTCTCTGCCTAGCAGCGTCTGCCGTTGCTAAGCAACGGCGCTGCCGCGTCTCAGGCGCTGAGAGACGTGAGGAGAGAGGACGGGCGTCACGCTCCGACGCTGCGTCCTCCGGCGTCCCTGGTTGCTAGGCAACCGGACGTCAGAGCCGGAAGGACAGGCGGCTAAGCGTACATGCCGCTCTGTCCTTCCAGAAGCGCTCCCACGGCGCCTAACAGTACCCCCCCCTTGAGGAGGGGTTAAAGAACCCCGAAGCCTTGTTTTCTGAGGGAAATCCCGAAAGAAGCTTGCTTTGAGGCGTGGGGCGTGCAGATCCCTATCGGGAACCCATGACCTCTCTTCCGGGCCGTATCCTTTCCAATGGACATGGAAACATAAAGAACCTCGAGAGACCTTGCAATCCAAGATTTTTTCTACAAGAAATTCTGACTGTCCATTGACATTAACAGGTGGTTTACCCAGGTTTGCCTTTCGAGGAAATTTCCTAGACGTGAAAACGGGCTTGAGCAGAGAGGCATGAAAAGTATTGGCTATCTTTAAAGCCCTAGGAATTTGTAACCGAAAGGCTACAGGATTAACTCTCTTAACAATGGCAAATGGACCAATAAATTTTGGACCAAATTTAGAAGTTCCTTGTCGCAATCTGATGTTCCGAGTAGACAACCAGACTTTATCGCCTACTTTAAAGTTGCATGGTCGTCTTGACCGGTCAGAAAAAACTTTTTCCTGAAGAGCAGCCCTCTTAAGAGCGTCGTGTACCTCCCTCCAAATGACCTTTAAACGGGCAGTAGTGGAAGAGCGAACTACTGATCCCTCTGGAGCCAGAGCAGTGGCTTTAGGGTGAAAGCCATAATTGGCTACGAAAGGTGAAGTCCGGGTAGCCGAGTGATAGGAGTTGGTATATGCGAACTCGGCAACGGGGAGGAACTCCGACCAGTCATTCTGAGCTTTGGATACAAAAAGGCGCAGATATTGCTTCAAGGATTGATTAAGGCGTTCCGTCTGCCCATTGGATTGGGGATGGTAAGCGGAAGTTAAACTCAACTTGATCTTTAATGCATTGCAAAAAAGTTTCCAAAACCGGGCAATAAACTGCGGACCTCGATCAGAAACTATATCGGTTGGAAGACCATGAAGTTTGAAAACATGAGCTAAAAACAATTTGGCCAACTTATTGGCTGATGGCAACTGGGGCAAAGGAACAAAATGGGCCATCTTACTGAACCTGTCAATAATCACCCATACTACTCGAAAACCTGATGATAGGGGTAGGTCGACCACAAAATCCATGGCAATATGTGACCATGGTCTGGAGGGAATTGCTAAGGGGATAAGTTGTCCTGTGGGCGACACTCTGGGAATCTTGTGTCTAGCACAATCGGGACAAGACTGGATGTACTCCTTGGTATCTGGAACCATGCTCGGCCACCAGACGCATCGGGAGAGAAGATCAAGTGTCTTCTTGATGCCGGAATGCCCTGCAATCTGGCTGTCATGGAACTCCTCTAAGACCCGTTTTCTCAAGGACTGCGGCACAAATAAATGGCCGAGAGGCATCTGTCTAGGTGCCTGACCCTGGACCTGCAGAAGTAGATCCTTGAGGGTCTGAGTAATGCCAAAATGGATAATTGATGCCGGAAGAATGGGCCGAGGAGATTCCCGCAACCCTTGTTTGGGTAAGAAACTCCGAGACAATGCGTCTGCTCTTACATTTTTAGACCCGGGACGGTAAGAGATAATAAAGTTAAAACGTGTAAAGAATAATGCCCACCGAGCTTGTCGGGCATTCAGACGCTTTGCTGATTCCAGGTATTGTAAATTTTTGTGGTCTGTGATAACCAGAATCTGATGGTTGGCCCCTTCCAACCAATGCCTCCATTCCTCGAATGCCCATTTTATAGCCAACAATTCCCGGTTCCCGACGTCATAGTTCATCTCTGCAGTAGAGAATTTTCGAGACATGTAGGCGCAAGGAAAAAAGAATAAGGACTCAGAATCCTGTTGAGACAGGACTGCCCCTGCCCCTACCTCAGAAGCGTCGACTTCAACGACAAACGGTAGTTGGGGATCGGGATGTCTTAAAATGGGAGCGGACACAAAAGCTTGTTTTAAGGCCCGGAATGCCTCTTCTGCCTGGGGAGGCCACTGAGATGGATCTGCTTCCTTTTTTGTGAGCGCCACTATGGGAGCTACCACATCAGAAAAAGAGCCGATAAACCGCCTATAGTAATTTGCAAACCCTAAAAATCTTTGGACAGCTTTAAGGGTCGTGGGCTTGACCCAATCTAAAACTGCTTGCAGTTTCTTGGGTTCCATATAAAAGCCTTCCGAGGAAATCACGTATCCTAAAAAGGATACCTTAGTAACTTCGAATTCGCACTTCTCAGGCTTAGCAAAGAGACAATGTTCTCTAAGCCTTTGAAGAATTAACCTGACCTGATGGCGATGTTCTTCCAACAAGCTGGAGTAGATCAAAATGTCGTCTAAATAGACCACAGCGAAGACTCCCAAGAAATCTCTAAGGATGTCATTGATGAAATCTTGGAAGACCGCTGGTGCGTTGGACAAGCCGAATGGCATTACGAGATATTCGTAGTGCCCTGTTTGGGTACTAAAGGCAGTCTTCCATTCGTCTCCCGCTTTTATGCGGACAAGGTTGTAGGCACCGCGCAGGTCGATCTTAGAAAAGATCTTAGCGGTGCGAAGCTGGTCAAACAACACCGATATTAATGGTAATGGATACGTGTTTTTTACCGTTATCTTGTTGAGTGCCCTGTAATCTATGCAGGGTCTTAAGGAGCCATCCTTTTTGGAAACAAAAAAGAATCCTGCACTTAAGGGAGACTTTGAGGGCCGAATAAAGCCTTTAGCCAAATTTTCTTGAATATAGGTATTCATGGACTGCGTCTCAGGTCCAGACAAGGAATAAAGTCTGGCTTTGGGAAATTGTGCCTTGGGAATTAGCTCAATGGCGCAATCATATGTGCGATGAGGGGGTAAGACTTCAGCTTCGCCTTTAGAAAAGACATCCTGGAAGTCAGCGTAGGCCGCTGGAATCCCCTCCACGGAAACCATTGCCCCGAGTATAGGCTGCCCTAGGCAATGACTGGAGCAATGATTACTCCAACGAGTTATTTCCCCTGCCTGCCAGTCAATCTGTGGGTTATGAACCCGGAGCCAGGGGTGACCCAGAACGATCGGCACAGTGGCGCATGAGATAAGAAAGAAAGACATTTTTTCTGTATGAAAAATGCCCACACGTAGGGAAACTGGCGGGGTCTGATGGCGGACCACTCCGTTGACCAACGGGCTGCCGTCCAGACCTCGCATTATTACAGGTTTTTTCAGAGGAAGCAGGGGGATGGCCAGTCTTTCAGCCAGCTGAATATCTAGAAAATTCCCAGCTGCCCCGCTATCAATAAATGCAGTAACTGTCATCTTCACCTCTACACCCTGAATCTCAGTAGGGACTAATAATGCATTGTGAGGGGAAATAAGAAGAGAACCAAAGTGAATCCCCTCTGCATTCACTTGGTTTTGGCGTTTCCCGACTTGTTGGGACAAGCGCGGAGGAAATGCCCTTTGCTCCCGCAATAAATGCATAAACCGGCATTCATCCGGCGAGCTCTCTCATCGGGGGTGATGCGGTAAGCACCAACTTGCATTGGTTCTTCTTCGTCCTCTGAGGGTACAAAGCCGAGGGAAGTAGGCCTCAAACTGGGTCCTCTCTCAGACCTGCGTTCCCTAAGACGCCGATCGATTTTAATCGATAACTCCATGAGTTTATCAAGGGATCCCGGGACGGGATACTGGATAAGGCTATCTTTAATGGCTTCAGAAAGCCCTAGCCTGAATTGGCTACGTAATGCCGGGTCATTCCAGCCACAGTCATTCGACCACCGTCGGAATTCTGTGCAATATGCTTCTGCAGGGTTCCGGCCCTGTCTGAGAGAGCGCAGATGACTCTCGGCAGACGCCTCTCTATCAGGGTCATCATATAGAAGTCCTAATGATTTAAAGAAAGCATCCACCGACGCTAAGGCGGGATTATCAGACTTTAACCCAAAAGCCCAAGTCTGGGGATCCCCCTGAAGCAAAGACATAATTAAACCAACTTGCTGTAATTCAGAGCCGGATGACCGGGGTCGCAGTTTGAAATAAAGTTTACAACTTTCTCTAAAATTAAAGAAATCCTTCCGGTTAACCGAAAACCGGTCTGGAAGATTAATTTTAGGTTCTACCAGAACCGGCGGATTTCCTCGTACACCCTCCTCCTGGGTTTTCATCCTAAGAGATAAATTTTGAACCATCTGCGTTAAACCTTGTAATTGACTGGCAAATGCCTGAGCCTGACCCTCAGGAGTAGGATTCATCTTAATAACCGATCCACACCAGAGACAACAAAGATATACACACCCAAAATGCTATCTGTCCAGAAAAACGGGAGAATAAGAAAGGGGAAGGGAAAGAGAGAAAAAAAAAAAATCTTTTTTTTCTTTTTTTTTTCTTTTTGTATGGCCGGTGATAATGTTAGGTTTCGGGTGTGACCCCACCGCCGGGACTGCTGTTTAGGACAGCCACGGCCAAACCCTATACTACCTCTGTTGTACCCCCCAGGCTGGGTGACCGACTCCTGCAGGTGTTACTAGGCTTCGCCTGTAGCCGCCACGTTTGAATGGGTAGGTTAAGCCCACCCAAGCTCCGGTGCAGCCAGGTGTTATGAGAGGACAAGGAGCCGGGGACCCCCCTAGGGTACGGTCAAGAGGAAAGCTGACTGAGGGGCCTAACTGAAATTAACAAAACGGCGACTTGCCGGGCCCTGGCTAACGCAACTAAGCGCCCGCGACCTGGTCGCCACAACCCGCGACAACCGTCGCCCAGGGAACCACACAAAATATAAGACACAATACCAAAGTATACAAAGAGCAGGAGGGACTGGAAAACCCCAGAAAAACTGGGAGACAAGGGGAGAGAATGAGTGGGAAGCAATGGACCTTCCCAACATAAATGACCTGCCAATGCGGTAGACAGAAAACACAGGTAATGAGTAAGGTAATGACAATAAAGAAGGTGTGAATGAAACTACCCCAAAGGGGCAACTCACGACACAGGAGGGACCAATGGAAGAGGAGACCACGAAGGAGCTGCTGGGAACAGCAGGGAAACGGACCGGAGAGCAGCAGACAGATAGGTCCAAACAGGAGCTATCACCGGCGAGGACTGCAGGGCTGGCTTCCTAGATAAGAAGGCTAGGAGCCAATGAGAATGGAGGCCTGAGTCCCGCCTGTCCTAACGAGTCCTTTCCGACACCTGCGGCCTGTTGAATTTCGCGGCTTTTCCTCTCTGCCTAGCAGCGTCTGCCGTTGCTAAGCAACGGCGCTGCCGCGTCTCAGGCGCTGAGAGACGTGAGGAGAGAGGACGGGCGTCACGCTCCGACGCTGCGTCCTCCGGCGTCCCTGGTTGCTAGGCAACCGGACGTCAGAGCCGGAAGGACAGGCGGCTAAGCGTACATGCCGCTCTGTCCTTCCAGAAGCGCTCCCACGGCGCCTAACAATATATATATATATATATATATATATATATATATAGTCTGTATGGAGCAGCACATCCATCAAATAAGTAAGGCTGCGGTGCACGTCCAGGAAACCCAGTGTAGGGACCAAATTCAATACAGCAGTAATGGCGGCACACGCTGAAAGTAGAGTCAGAGTCACGTCATAGATGCCAACGTTTCGAAGCTCTTTTATTACGCTTCTTCTTCAGGACAGGAAGAAGAAGCATAATAAAAGAGCTTCGAAACTTTGGCATCTATGACGTGACTCTGACTCTACTTTCAGCGTGTGCCGCCATTACTGCTGTAATATATATATATATATATATATATATATATATATATATATAAAATATATATATTACTTTGTTTACATTTAATTATTAAATATTTTTTTAATTGAGAAGGTCTTGTCTATATTATTGGAACAGCCAGCGTTGGCACATTCTTTACTTTTTATCTCTCCATTATTTTGGGTTTGACAACCCAGTGCCAGCAGCTGTTGATAGCGCACCACTTCACTCTTTTTTCTTCTTTTGCAAAAGCAGTTGGAGAAACTGAAGGAGGAGTTGAAGCCGAGAAAATCTGCTAAATATGTAGGACTAGCAGATCAAGCACTTCATTCGCTTTGCAAGGATCCAAGGATCGTCGATCTCTTAAAATCAGATCATTAAATTTTGGTGACAATCCTGGATCCTAGGTTTAAGTCTTACATTGTGTCTTTGTTACCAACGGGCGCTCACATCTGCAGAGGAACAAAGACCACTTGGTCCAAAAATTGTCAGCTGAAGCAGAATGTGGCAGGCACACACCTCCTCCTTCAGTTTCTTCCAGTGGGGTTGTGAAGAAAAAAATAAATTTTCCTAAGAGACCCACTGCTATTCAGTCCAGAAACATATTTGACATCTGGGCCTGACTGAAGGAGCTTCCTACCATAATGGACATATCTACTGCTACTGCCTATGATGCTATCATCATTGAAAGAATGGTGGATGATTACTTTGGTGATAGACTCCAAATAGGCATGTCAGGCTGTCCATTGTATTATTGGCAAGAAAAAAAGTCAATGTGGCAGCCTTTGCATAAACTGGCTTTGCTTTGCTTTATTTAAGTTGCCCACCCTCCAGTGTATATTCTAAGAGAGTCTTCAGTGCACTTGGAACCTTTTTAGCGATCTGTGTAGGAAATTACTTCCACAAAACATGGAGAAGATGATGTTCATAAAAGTGAAGTCCACCAACAGGACCTCCTTCACCAGCAATTAGTCCTCCTAATACACACAGTCCTGTATTGGTTGATTCCAGCGAACACAAATTCATTGTGTGTGAAGAAGAGGATGGTGGTGAGGAATCAGATGCTGATGATGACATCTTGTAAAGCCAGTTTGTGCACTGCCCATTGCCAGCTTGATTTTTGGGGGCCCAAAGAAAACCAATCATTTCAGCCACATGTGACAGTCCCTGTCACTGAAGTCCCTGTTGCTGAAGTCCCTGTCACTGAAATGATTGGTTTGTTAAACTGTCAATGTCTTGTATACAACATAAGGGTGGACAGGCCCAAGGACAATTTCATCTTGCACCTCTTTGTATTTTTTGCTCTTCAGAGCATTGCTTTTTTGGGGGGTAGTTTATTAAACTGCCACCCTGTCTGCCCTTGCAGTGCCGCTCTGCTTCCAAGATGTGCCATGATGGAAGTTTAAGGTCCACATGTATGTGATGCCCACTATTGTCACTTAGCTTAGTTATCCAGCTACCTAAATGAAAAAAAAAAAAAAAAAACTATGAGCTATGAAGTGATCAAAATTGACTAGAAATGAGTGGAAACTAATGATTAATTAGGAGCAAAAACAGGCAAAATTTATGTTATTTTAGCCATTATTAGGATTTAAAAAAAAATCCAGATCCAAAACCAAAACCGCAAGGGTGGTTTTGCCAAAACCAATCCAGATCCAAAACACGAAGGATGATCCAGATCCAAAACCAAACCCCGAAAAGCTGGTGCACATCCCTAGTTATGTGGTCAATATCAAAGAGTGAAAATGAATAGGAATGCATTCTAACCCTTTCAGGTCCAACGTCTAGTCAGGCTCAACATCCCTAGCGCTAGTAGCAGATCCAGTGGTGAGCCACTTTAAAATAAGAACAGTAACATTGTTCATCATTTAATGTTAACCACTTTTGAATTTTAAAAAATTACAATTAGTTCAAACCTTTAAAACAGACCGAATTGCAAAAAAAAAAAAAAATTGGACAGCAAAGGGTTAATTTTAAATAACAATGAAAAACACATGACAATGGTGCATTTAAAAATTAAATGGAGCCAAACAAGAAAACGACTGTACTGTACTGTATGTTCAAAAATATAGGTGCCCATTACTATTCAGAACTGTGGATGTTTTTCAGGGCACATCCTTTCCATGATTACAGTATTGTCATGGTTAAGAACACCCTGGACTGTAAGAATGACAATGGATCTGATTGTTTGTGTTTTATGTGTGTGTAAATATATGAAAATATAATTAAATATATTAATACATCAAAACCCCACAAAGGCTAAGCCTCAAAAATTATTTACTTATGGTCTATTCTTACTGTATGGACCATATACATAATAATATGAATGAATCAATAAAAAAATAAAACAATATTTAAAAGTATTAATTATCAGTGAGTGAAATAAAGCAATATGTAAGTGGTTTTCATGTAAGTGGTGCTGGAACAGGCAGGGCAAGGGGTTGGCTGGCCACTCCAAAAAATATTTGAGAGGCACCAGTACTGGGTCATGGGGCATATATAATACCCTTTGTGGCTGCTAATAAACCATTTGCCACTTTCCTCCAGGGCCCTCCTTCACCCTGGAGGGAGAAGCTTACCCCTACCCAAAATATAATCGGATAGATGACAGCCAAAGTACTCAGGCATGGAGTGGAAATAAAACTGTTTCTTTTATGTTCCACCTTTTCCTTTCTACAGCCCTTCAGTGCCTACGTCCAGGGCCTCCCCCTGCACTCAGCTCCAAATAACAGTTTATGACTATTAACTGAGGCCTGGACCCACATCTGGCATTAGCCCTGCTTCATTCTCACATCCCACTTCATATATTCCTCACTTCTTCCTACTCAGCTCTCTTTTGTCCTCCCGCTCCTTTTCCTACCATCACCCCCTTCAATTATTTCCATCCGGGTTTAGCTGAAAAATGTAAAATTTTAAAAAGAAGAAACTTCTTCTGTAATGGGGTTCCTAGTGGGGATGAGCTAGATTTTTTGGGACCAAAAAACCAAGCACCTCAGTGGCAGTTCCAGTCACTGAAGTGCTTGATTTGTAAGCTGTGCATGTCCTTTTTAATAGCCAACAAGAGGTACAGTAGGTGGAAAATACCAAGAACAATTCTATCGTGCACCAAATTACATAAAGAGCTATATTTTTGGGTGCACTGTTAAGGTGGCCATACATCGACAGATCGATTGTCAGATTGGGCTGGTTGGAGCAAAAACCTGGTAATATCTGAATGACAGTTTTGGCAGTTTTCCAGCATTTCAAATCAAATGGTCAACAGTCATTTGCGCTAATCCATTACCAGGATTTTGTACCAACCAGCCCAATCTGACAATCAATTTGTAGATGTATGGCCAGCTTTAGACTTCTGTCTCTAAAGAGGTGATTTGAATCTCTTGTATTGTCTTGCCTCTTCTGGACTGTGATTTTCTGCATGGATAAGTTTGGTGTATGAGGAGATATCTGTAAAAAAAAATTGTTTTAGCGGTGATGGATTTAATATGTTGGAGATTTCTGTTTGCTCTGAAATAATGTTGTTCTTTGAACAAGTTACAATAGAAAGTTTAAGAAACTTTACTGATTATAAGCAGATTTGATGGCACTTACCTGTGCATAACCATATACATTTAACATCTGTGCCATAGGAATGGTGGTGTGAGAATTGAGATCTCCAATAAAGCCAGCTACTTTACCATGTTCCATACACCTGTAATTAGGAACTTTCTTTTTGTGTCCAGACAATATCTGTAAAACATCTTCCACAACTTTAATCTCATTTGCACAAGAATCATACACATGATAACCCAGTGTAATATTGGGAAGGATATCCGGGTTCTTGTTAATCTGATTAATTGCAAAGATAAAAGCTCTTAGATGTCTGTATTCTCTGCGGAGGACACTGTTAAAAATAATAGATGTCAGTTATTTTTTTATTATTTCATTTTTTTGTTTGTTTCATTAACACCATTATTTCAAATTGAACTTTTTTTAATGTAACTGCTTTACAGAATAACAAAGCAATAGCTACCTAGATCGTAGACTTGGTAACGCCTCCCCATCTCTCTTATCTTGGTAAATAAAGTCAGAAAAACCCTCTGTCCTGTTAGCTATGAGCAAAGAAAGACATCCTGGGAAGTAATGGCAGACAATTTTCACGGTTGAGTCGCTCAAAGGTCAGATTGATAGAATGTCTGACTTTTTACCAGAACAATTTAGTAGTGTATGTCTATAATGCTCAGAGCATTATAGAATCAGAATCAAAATCAGAATCAGAATCATCTTTATTGGCCAAGTATACTTGCGTATGCTTGGAATTTTTTGTGGTAACAGTGCAGCATCAATCAGGGAACACAAAGGGGGTGGGAAGAGAGGCATAAACATACATCACATACATTTCACATGTATCTAGAAAAGTTCGAGTTAGTATTTGGTATGTTCAATACGGTTTAGTTGGTGGACAGCTATTGGGAAGAAGCCTTTTGTAGTTCTTGTCGTCTTTGCTGGGATGGACCTAAAACGTCTGCCTGACGGAAGGGGTTCAAACAGGTTGTGGCCAGGGTGTAGCTTGTCCGCCAAGATCTTTCCTGCATGCTTATTGACCCTGGCTAGGTATAGTTCTTGGACAGTGGGGAGCTCCGCCCCAATGATCTTTTCTGCCATCCTCACCACTCTTTGCAACTTTCGCCTGTCATTCTCGTTTGCTCCTCCGAACCAGATTGTGATCGAGGAGCAAAGGACAGACTCTACTATGGCAGTGTAGAAGATGAGCAGCAGCTCCTGCGGGATGTTGAATTTCTTGAGTTGCCTCAGGAAGAACAACCGCTGCTGAGCCTTCTTGACAGTTGTAATGATGTTGGGACCCCATTTGAGGTCGCAGGAAATCTTTGTTCCTAGGAATTTGAAGGAGTCGACCCTCGACACTACTCTGTCAGATATTATGAGTGGGTGCATGGCATTTGGTTTCCTTCTGAAGTCCACCACCATCTCCACCGTTTTGAGGGGGTTGAGGTCAAGGTTGTTTCCGCTACACCATTTAGTTAGCCGATCCACCTCCCGTCTGTATGCCGACAAAATTTTATAATTTTTACTGACTGTTCTGCTGAGGTGCAGAGGGAGAAGAGCAGGGGGGAGAGGACACATCCTTGAGGGGCAACGGTGCTAATTGTGCATGTGTTTGAAATGAATGCGCCTGCTTTCACTGCCTGTTTCCTTTCAGTCAGGAAGTCAGTGATCCAGGAGCATGTAGGTTCTGGGACTCCTAGTGAACAGAGTTTTGGCTCCAGGATGTGAGGGATGATAGTGTTGAATGCCGAGCTGAAATCAACAAATAGTATCCTTGCATAGGTGCCTGGACTGTCCAGGTGCTGTAGAATGTGGTGCAGCCCTAGGTTGACTGCATCCTCGACACTTCTGTTTGCTCGGTAGGCAAACTGCAGGGGGTCGAGGTGAGCATTTGTAACAACTCTCAGGTGGTTCAGCACCATACGTTCAAGCACTTTCATGACCACTGATGTTAGTGCAATCGGCCTGTAGTCATTGAGGTCTTTCGCAGTTGAGCTCTTGGGAACCGGGACGATAATTGAGGCTTTGAAGCAGGTGGGGACCTTGCACATTTCTAGTGAAGTGTTGAAAATCCTGGTAAAGATAGGGGCGAGCTGTGTTGCACAGGTCTTGAGGGCAGATGGAGACACTCCGTCTGGGCCTCCAGCTTTCCTAGGGTTGACCCTCTTGAACATTCCTTCTACCTCTGTTTGGTCCACCTGGAGAGTCTGGGGGTGGCAGTTTTGGAAGGATTGTGGGCAAGCCATTTTGCCCCGGTCAGGGGTAGGACTGATGCAGGTAGCTTCCTTCTCGAACCTGCAGTAGAAATCGTTCAGCTCGTTCACTAGTTTCTGGTGCATGGTGGAGGGGGTTCGAGAGATCTTGTAGTTGGTTATAGCTTGCATGCCTCTCCAAGCTGACGCGGGGTCGTTGGTTGACAGGTTGTTCGCCAGCTTGTCTGAGAATCTTTTTTTTGCCAGCTTGATTTCCCGTGTTAGGGAGTTCCTGGCCTGTTTGTACAGGACAATATCACCACTGCGATAGGCTTCTTCCTTTGCCCGACGGAGCTTCCTGAGTTGACCGCTGAACCATGGCTTGTTGTTGTTGAAGGTGCGTGCTGTTTTGATTGGCACGCACAGGTCCTCGCAGAAACTGATGTAGGCTGTCACTGTGTCGGTCAGATCGTCTAGGTTTGTAGCGGAGGATTCAAAGACTCCCCAGCCTGTGCATTCGAGACAGGCCTGAAGCTTCATTTTTGCCTCGTTTGTCCAGCTTTTGACTGATCTGACCACTGGTTTAGCTGACCTTAGCTTCTGGGTGTAAGTTGGTAGAAGGTGGACTATGCAATGGTCAGAGAGGCCCAGAGCTGCCCGGGGGATAGCCCGGTAAGTAGACTTGATAGTGGTGTAGCAGTGGTCTAAGGTACGTCCTTCCCTGGTGTGGCATCTGACTTGCTGTCTGTACTTCGGTAGCTCTTGGGACAGGTTGGCACTGTTGAAGTCGCCCATCACTATAAGCAGTGCTTCCGGATGTTTGAGTTCTGTGTCTGTTATCCTGGTGGCCAGTTGGAGTTGGGCTTCTTTCGCATTTCCTTGGGGAGGTATATACACCCCCACCAGGACTATTGAGGCAAATTCCCGGGGGGAGTAGAATGGGTTGCATTTAATGATGAGTGTCTCTAGTTGAGGGCTGCTTGATTTACTCAGAGTTTTTACGTCGGTGCACCACCCTTCATTTATGAAGATACACTAGACTAGGACCAACAGTCCATTTTTTATGACCAAGTTATAAAAAGTCACCCTTTGGCACCTAAAATTATCACTACTGAAGTGTCACACCCAATATAAACCTCAGTCCTCCATTTCATCTTTTGAAAGATAACAGGTGTTTTTGTGGGGAGATGGTGGTTCATTAAAGAGAAAGCACATTTTTGTGTAGTTTGGAGAGGTGTTTGCTGAGAGTTGGAGAAGGCATTTCATCCAGGAGAGTGTGCAGAGAGAGTAGGAGTCCCATCAGCAGCCTATGTCTGACACAGAGGCAGAAGAGGGTGCAGAGTAGGAGGTGCTGGAGAGTGGTGTGGAGTTATGAGGAGGCTGCTCCTTCTGCACTTGGTGAAGGACCAGGTCAGGATGGATGTGTGGTTTTCATATCAAGAAACCCTGGTACATGCCACTGTGCAGGTTTTCCCACGCCTGCTGAGTTCCCAGGCATGGATGACCATGTGGAGAACGGTCCATGTTGCAGTCATCACAGTCAGATCATCCAGTCGGGACCTAAGGAATATAATAAAGAGGTACACTGTACAGCAAAATCAAAATGGCTGAGGAGCCCCATGGGGTTCTCAGGACAGAAGGATGATGAGCTGCAGCAGTCTACTACATGGAGTTCTAGGAGCAGTTGTAGCAGAGGATTCCTCTGGAGGAGGTCTCAGGAGAGCAAGTAAAGTAAAAGGACCATCCAGTGTCTCCACCTTCTCCTGGTGAGTAGATGTCAAAAGGTTCCTTTTTAACTGTAACAATCTATTTTATGCACTACATGTGGCTTGAACAAACCATTGACTTGTTTTGTGTTGAGCAGATCATTTGTATATTGGGCCTAATTCCCTAATGATCGTTGAGTGAAGGGAGTTTCTGGTGGCGGAAAGGGCACTGAACCATAGTAACGCCCAGCGTTTTATGGGCACTCCCATCAAAACAGTGGGCATTCCTTTGGGAACGCAGGTGGGCCAATGTCTGTCGGGTATGGGTGGCTGACGCCACAGGATGTCAGCGACCGCCCCCTCTTGGGCAAACACCAAAGAAAGTCAGTTCAGAGTCAGTGACCATCTAATCATTTCTCCTGCTGGCGGATGCATGGTACCGATGGGAATTGGCGTCTCAGTGCTCTGTAAGCACCTATTTTTGCTGCTTACTGAACCAACATGAATCACCCCCATTATGTAATGGTACATTGACTAGCAACAGATGGATATGGCACTACAGAATACATTGTACTTTATGCCTGACAAGCGGCCCAGTACACATTATGTTAAATACAGTTTTTGTAATACACAATTATTGTATGCATTGTGAAATTTTACAAACCCTGAATGTAGCTCACCATTTACCTGCCACCGTATTACACAATAATTCATGTTTCCAGCATTAGATGTGAATCAGCTGATAGGCATGTACTGTAGTACAGTAGCCATAATGGCCTAGCGGTTAATGGCCTAGTGGTTAATGGCCTAGAGCTTAATGGCCTAGCGGTTAATGGCCTAGCGGTTAATGGCCTAGAGGTTAATGGCATAGCGGTTAAGGCATGCTATGAACTGTGCCTGGGGTTAGGATCCTGTTCAGGAGTGACTCATTTTATGTAATTCCAGATTTTATTTAATTTAGACATTAAAATGTGTACAATATATACAGTATTTATTAGTGGCGGTATTTACCTATGGGCTGCCGGACCCCCCCGGGTAAAATCTGCCACTGTAGTGATGCCAGATGCAGCACTGTGCCAGTCCCATTGGGAGGTGTTCCCGCTCCCTGTGGGATGCCTTTCTGCGGGCTGCCATGCGGAATCGCCGAATGCGCATGCACAGTACCGTACATCGGTACTACACATGTGCCGGTCCCGGTGCCTGTCATTTGTATTATACAGGCCCCAGGGCCACCATGATTACCTTCTATGGGCTGTTGCCAAACATCCCATAGAAGCTGGCCGCATGTGCAGTACAGAGGTTTGTACTGCGCATGCGCAAGTCCCATCACCTGTCATCAGAGCACAGGCGCCGGAAACTCACTGCAGGGACCGGCGGGAGCGTCAACGGGGGTGTCTGCATCGTAGTCAGAGGCAGACCCACTCCCTACAAAAGGTACGAGCCGCCACTGGTATTTACTGTATATTCCACTTTCACTTTACTTGTGCACAAAATTTGGGATGCTCAATAAAAAACACTCGGTCAGCTTTATACAAAGTGAATTCTAGGTGTGTGGCCTGGTGATCAGGGACTTTGCTCCCACATCTGCTTAGCTAGGCTCTTACACCTAAACTTTTATCTCTATGCTTTGCCTCTCAGCTACTTGGGATGCTAAACTGCTACAGTATTTGACCTGTAGCAAGACACAAATGGCACGATCTGTGGAAGAGATGCTAGTAAAGCTGTTTACACAGGGAGCTTAGTCCAGGACTGAGTGACAGGCATGGGGCGTTCCTGGGTGGACCCCCAGCATTTTAAAAATGGTGGTAACGGCCATAGAAAAGCTGGGCGGGCTTCAACAAACACAGTCGTTCCCCTACCTGCTCAGGACGGATGGATGACGTTCCTGGGTGGACTCCCAATTTCATGTCCCTACAAGCAGCCACCGAATGACTTCTCAGTCACGCAGCGGCTGCAAGCGCCAGACAGAGGAGGAGAAATCATTAAATGGTAATATGGTAACCATCAAATTATTTTTCCCCTGTGGGGGTGCTAACGACTGGATGTGTACCGACGGCCCAACAGTCAGGATTCGGACGTCAGTATACCACCATCGGAATCCACTCGTTACAAGTTCTATTCTCACTCTATGGGGTCCAGGACCCCCACAAGGGAGAATAACCCCTGTCAGTTGGGATCCCAACTGTTCTGTATTTGAACAGTCGGGATCATGATGTCGGTATACTGACAGTTGGGATATGAACTTTCAGGCCGTCATCCGACATCCCTGTCTACACCCCATTGAATCTATCTGACCACAAATCCACTGAGAATCTGCTGTCAATCTTTTTGGCAGCTGTAAGCACAATGAATGTATATCTATATAATAAGTTGAAGAGTCTGTGTGCGTGTGTGTGTGTGGGTGTCCGTCGCATTGCGGACACACCGTGGAACTCAGAGACACCAAATTCGGCAACAAGATACCTCTGGACCCGGTGGTGTGCACCTCGAAGCCGTTTTTGGGAAATTTCACTTAGAATTTTAAAAAACACCAAGTTTTAATTTTCCTTCATTGATGATCTGGGGAAAAGATCGACGATCTGGGAAACCGTGGATGAAGGAACAACTCCACACCTGATTTCATTGCTGTCATTGAGTATGACAGACACAATCTAACATTATGGTGAAGGCTTTAAACAATTAGGAAATAATTGAGGATATACATAGACAACACATAACACACACACACGTACACATTGTACACGCACACACACACACACACACACACACACACAGTACACCACATACGCACACATAGCACACAACACACACATTTATACGTAGAGCACCTCACACACTTAAGCTGTGTACACACGGGGGAAATAGGGGCTGAAATTGATGGAAACACACCGCATGCAGTACAATACAAATCCATACACACTACAACACACACCCAAAAAAAGTACAACTCCTGGCTTCAATCAATTCTATGGAGACGAACCACGATAAAATGGCCGCCCCATAAAGCAGATAGTTCTCTGAAACTGTTTGCGGTATGGGGGCGGACATTTTATCGTGGTCCGTCTGCATAGAATTATTAATTGAAGCCAGGAGGGGAGCCGGGACGCGCAGACAGGTAAGCCTGCGGCGATGGGGGGGGGGGGTGGCACCGGCGGCCGGGGTGGGGAGGGGGGAGGTGCCCCCCCATTAACGGCGGGGGTGGGGAGGCCGGCGGGGAGGGGGGGAGGCGCCCCCCCATTAATGGGGGGGGGGCGCCCCAAACCAAGCTACGCCACTGAGAACACACACACTTAAACATTGCCAGGATATGCACAGCACACTACACACACATATATACGTAGCGCACCTTACACATTCGGCAGATATACACACAACACACACATAACACACAACTCACATTACAACACACACCAACATTCACTACAACACACACCCCAAAACAGTACAATACACAGAACACACACTTAAACATTGCACAGATACACACACATAACATACCTCTAACAGCACAATACACACCCACATTCACCACACACACCCAAAAAACAGTACAACACACACAAAACACACATTTAAACTTTGCACAGATACACAAAGACACAACACACACATACTGTATATACATAGCACACCTCACACACTTACGCATTGGACAGATACATACAATATAACACACAAAACCACATACATTACAACACACACACAAAAACAGTACGACACACACAAACACACAGAACACATACAAAATTATTTGCCGTTTATTTAACAGTCTATACCGGCAAATAAAAACTGTACCTAATGTACCATTTCTACTTTGTTCCCCATATCGGTCTCTCCAGTCCTCCAGTTGCACTGAGAAATCTTTGTCCTGGCCAATGCACCCATTGATAAATACAAAGTGGGTACACTGCACTCACCCTGTTAGTCAGTTGGATATCAGGCACTGCTCTGCCTTAAGGGTTTCCCAGACTCTTTTGGTTCATACTGTAGATAATGTTTGGTCGATGGGCCTGAGCGCTGCATGCATTTGTTTGAATGTTATGAGTGTAAGAAATTGAAGAATAAGACTGAGATGAAGATTTGTCATGTTATAGTGTACAATTTACTCAATAAATCGTGAAAAAAATATGTGTACATAGAAGTACAATCAAGAAATGAAAGTAGGATTAAAAAAATAAATTATGATTCAAACTGATAATTGTTTGGATGGCGGTGGGTTGCGAAACAAATCTATAGGTGGAGGGGGTATGGATATTGTGGGCATAATTGGTGTTTGGTACACCTACAGGGGGTACCCAGATGATGAGAAATTTTCACTACAGTGTCACCGTAGGGGGATTTCCAATTGGGGTTCAGGTGGTCTTTTAGGGACCCCTTTACAATACCTTTGGTCTCTTCTCCTGGAGCCTATGGTCTCCCTCAGTGATTGACTATCATTAAGGGAGACCGTAAGCTCAAGGAGAAGAGACCTACAGGATTTTAAAGGGAATCCCCCTATGGTGACAATGTGACCGTGACACTGTAGTGAAAATCCCATCAATTGAGGGCCCCATGTAGGTGTAACAAACACCAATTATGCCCACAATATCCATACCCCCACCTATAGATTTGTTTCACAACCCACCCCATCCAAACAATTATCAGTTTGAATCAGAACTTATTTTTTAATCCTACTTTCATTTCTTGATTGTACTTCTATGTACACTTAAATTTTTTTCACGATTTATTGAGTCAATTGTACACTTTGTAACATGGCAATTCTTTTTCTCAGTCTTATTCTTCAACTTCTTACACTCAAACCTTATCAATGCACCCATTGATGATTGTGATGGCTGGATCAGTGGATTGGCTCGGCGGGTGTAGGGAAGAATTTGGCCCATTGCACCCATTCCCAGTGGGGCATTACAGTGGTGCGGGTAGCGTGCGTCGCGTCATGACATCATGTGCCCAGGCCCGTGGACCTGCTCCCACACTCAGGGGCTGTCCCACTGTTTGGTAGAGATGCTCGGTGCATGTGCTTTACAGATCCCCAGACCTCAGAGACTGCTGCAGGTTCGGTGAGGGGAGTGGCAGTGGCAGGAAGCAGTGAATTTTTAATTAATTATGGCGGGGTAAGTAACGCCCACCCCGGTCCCTTCGCACTCAGCGCCTGTAATTACACACCCTAGAAACTGTACAATTTGAAAGTATAGAAATGGAGGTGTGGCCACGTCCCTTTCTGATTTTGTACCGATTTCTGACCCTCAGATGTTGGAGGATATGTCATACAGTAGGTGCTAAATCTCAGGAGTGGATGTGGAATTCATCAACACATACAAGTAATCAACTCAGGAGCGTTGTATTTCAAACAACAACACCACACCTGATTTCATTGCCGTCATTGAGTATCAATGCAAACATATTCTAACATTATGGTGGAATCTATAACAAATTACAATCTTAGGTCTTTGGCACAGCATATTGTAAGATGACATTTTTCAGCAATTTTGGAAATAAAGAAACCCCAAGGGTTTCCCGGGCAACGCCGGGCGGGTCAGCTAGTATTAAATAAGTTAATTACCCTTGACAGATCATTCCATGGACCCCAAACCTATAAAAATCAAACGTCCAGGGATGAACTGTGAATATTCCACCTATAATTATATCTCCATCCTGGGAATATTTATATTCAAATCCATGTTGAACTACTGGAGAAACATGACATCCGGGTGCTGGGTTACCAGATCTGCAGACTGCGATGCTCAGCATGAACAACCAAATCATTTGGTGCAAAATATTAAATGCAGTTTCACACGGGGGAAAATAAATGTTTATTTTCATCTTTTCTTAAACTGTCAGCTGCATAAATCTAAGGAGAAATGTAAGAAACAGGTAAAGTACAATGAGGACAATGACTTTCATATTTCCTCCCCATTGACACCCTCGGCATTTGAAGCTCCTATTTGGCTACAAATGAGATTAGAATTGGCTATCAATCTGATTTCATTCAACTACATGGCTCAGTAATATCTGCCCAGACTTTGTTGTATTAATATGCAATAAATCTGTAAAAATGAAAGAAAAAAACTGCATCCCAAAATGGTTACCAGCCCCGGGTCTCTGAGCCTAGGATGACTTTATTAAACTGGTCAATTCTTGGCATTCACCAGCCTTGGGCCTGATTCAGGTTTATTCAAGGGGAGGGGGGATTTGGGAGGGTACCGGTGCACAGTTCACTTACACGAATAAAGACAGATATACAAAACATATATATAGAAATCCACAATATTAACAGTTGGGTGCTGTTTGTATCAATATAAAAGCTGGTGGAGGTGCTCCCCTAACTGTCATCACAGCACTGAAAGGAAAGAGAAAAAAGTACTCTCCTTTTCTGGGGGCATTGCTTAGAAAAAAGTATTTTTTTTAAACTTTTAATATTTATTTAAAGATTTCAAGAATAAAATGGACATACTAAAACACACTCAACATGAAACATAAAGATGGGGATTATATATAGCACTAGAGAAATGTACAGATGGAGCGGGCATTATCCTTGGCCTGCGCTCGCCAGATCCCTTGCACTGGCGAGCACCGGCAATAGAGACTGGGACGCGCATTCGTCTCAAACGCACGTGCGTCCCAGTATCACGGCGGCTGGGCAGTGTCTCCCTGCCCGTCTCCGCTTCAGGGAGACGCTGCCCAGTTCGGGGGGGGGGGTCGTCGGTGAAGCGAGAGGGACCAGTGGGGGAGGCGGGGGAGGTGGCAAGGACGGGCGGCAGGCTCCATTTGCAAAGGGGCACGCGAGCGTCTCATGTGCGCATGCCCCTGGCGGCAGCCGCTGGTGGGGCTGGTGATTTTATCGCCAGCCCCTGCAAAGATGGAGCTCGCTCCATCTGTACCATATATCCTACTTTTTAGAGAAGGGTTTACACTCTAAATATCAAGTAATAACACTGTTCGTCTGTTATTTTAATGGTGGATAGTAGCAACAATGCAAAATATTTTTCCTTTATATACCCCAATTATTCAGGATTAGGCAAATGGCAGTTATCAGTCTTGAAACAAGCAATCAAGGTGATCATCCCTTGTAACCTTATTGCTCACAATCAAACAGTTACTGTGGCACTAATGTGAGATAATTTCTTTTGCAACCACAATTATTCAAGATTAGATAAACGATAACAATTAGTCTTAAAACAGGCAATCAAGATGATCATTCATTATAACCCTATTGCTCATAATTAAACAATTACTAGATAGTGTAGACTTGTGCATGGATTTGTGCTACAATTAGACTGTAACTTTGTATGTTTTAACTAGATGTTAATAAAGATTGTAGCAATTTATTCCCCAAGGAATGCAAGGCATTGTAATTATTCTTAAGCATAGTGACATACCGTAGAGATCTTGTAACAGCTCATAAATGTTGTTAAGACAAAGGGCAAAATGTAACAGCCCAGGAGCCAGTGTAGATGTGGTGAGACAGTTACTAGATTTAAAGACCAAATGGCATGGGTCATGTGGCCCAGGAATCTGACCATATTAGCTATCAGGGTTACAGTGTAAGCTTAAAAACTTCCAATAGGGCCACTACAAGGGAGTACCTGTGTTCAGAAACCTGGGTTTGACCTGGGTTTTTTGGAAGAAAATTGGTATGAGAGTGACATAAAAGGACAGACAAGGGTTCATTGTAAATGGGACTGACATGGAGAGTCTCCAGAGGAGGGGCTGCAGCATGGTTCCAAATTCAAATAGAGGAGCCACACCCACCTAAACTGACTCACTGGCAGTTGGTATTTCTCCCCTATTTAAAATTTGAACTGTGCTGCAGCCCCATCTGGAGGCACCATAGGGACTGACTGTTAGGGGAGGACCAGTGGCCACGCTCCCTAACTCTGTTGTCCTGGCCTAGCGTCCACGGGTGCGTGCAGGGCTAGGCTTCGCCTGTACCCGTCCCGGCTGTAAGGGCGAATTAGGTCCGCCCAGACTCCATTACTGGCAGGTCTTAAGTTGGGACAACGCACCCGTGGAGACGGACCAGAAACAAGAGGACAGACTAACTAAGGTAACCTGCGGGCCACTGATCCTCCCAAAGGCTAAGGAGCCTGATGTGACTCCAGGGGCAGGCACGACTGAGGGCAATGCAGGAGTAACAATACTCAGGGATGGAAAAATACAAAACTAGTGTAACCTGACAGGTGTAACAATACACAATAGATGTAGTAATATCAGCGGAATGTAACAAGACACTGAAACCCTGACAGGTGTAACAATACACAACAGATGGAATAATATCAAAGAAATATAATGGAATACTGAATCCCTGACAGGTGTAAGAATACACAGCAGATGGAATGATATCAATAAAGTATAACAGGATACTGAATCCCTGACAGGTGTAACAATACACAACAGATGGAGTAATCAATATATAAGTACAAGAAAGAATGGTGGGGAGACCCCCAACTTATCTGAGAGATGGGATACAGCAGACAAGTGAAAACACCACAGCGGCACTGAGTAGATACACCAGGATAACAGTACTGGAACATCGGGAATCCTGAGACTGCAAACCGAAAGACAGGAACAGGCACAGGAGCAACCATGAACCAGGAACTGGGCACACTCTGGACAAGAAGTCAGAACTATCACCGGCGTCTGACCTGCCCGTCCAGGAAGTTTAAATACAGCAACCGTCCAATGAGGGCTGCCGCTGCTGCTTAATTGCACGTCTGTGCCGCCGAGTGTTGAGCCTCCTCCTCACCGCAGCCGCCTGGCATCCTCTGTCGCCTAGGCAACCGCTGCAGCAAGGGAGGAGGCGGCTGTACGTCACATCCCGGGCACTGAGTGACGCCAGCCGGATGTCTGGGGGTGATGATGCGGCGGCATCCCGGTTGCGTAGCAACAGCCAGGACCCGCTGTTTAGAGGCCGCCACATGAGTACCGGAGTTACTCGTGCGACGTCTAACACTGACCCAGAAATTATAGCCGAGATCTTTCAAAGCCATCCCTTTAATAAGGGACTCATATGAATTACATAGGTTTTGTGACTGATAGAATCCAGGTAATATGGAGACCTGAAGTCAACCATACACACACTATCTGTGTAATAAATATGTGTCCTTTGTTAAAGGGATGATCTGGAATCTCTATAGCATCGCACAACTCTCACTTTTACGTAAACCCCTAATCCTGCTTATGTCAAACCCATTGCATTAGGACTATGCCAGTTAAATGACAATTTCCTGCAGACTTTTATAAAATTTAAAGAAGCCCATGTGGAATAGAGGGACAATGACATCTACTGAAGGTTTTGACAAACCAGTCTTCGAGATTTACCAACAGTTCATGTTTTCCAGACCACTTTTGGATATGTAGAATGTGTTGTTTAGGAATGAATGCGGCACATGTTTTAAAATGTGACAGTTAGTAATGTTTGCACCTGTGCTCCATCTAGGTGGTTTGGAAAACGTGAACTGTTGGTAGACCTCGAGGACCAGTTTGGCCACCCATGATCGTTTGCTATGGTCCTAAACCGCTGTCCTCCAGGAACACCAACCAGTTAATATGGATATCCAGGTTTAGATACAGGTGATTTACTGTAAGTTATACCTCAGTGAAATTGATTATACCATCTGAATAGGCAAGGATAGCCATAAAACCTGTACTGTTGGTTGGCTTGAGGACCACGGATGAGGACCGCTGATATACTGCATTTGGTATAATATTACAAAGCTACATACTGTAGATATGTTGTGAGACAATGAGACAATGGATAATCTGTGTTTGCCTGGTTATTCAGCATGACATTATACTGTACTTACAGTACACAGATTAAATGGACCCTCTGTAACTTTGTGGAAATCTCCTTGAATGTCAGATGAATGATCCTTTAATAATACTATTTTCTCTCTAAGCTGTTTTAAAGCATATTCCTTGTTGAAAAGATGACGGCCAGGGTCGGCATTCATTGTCCCAGATCTGCAGAGTGTCACACAGAGGACAAATAACCAACAGAAAACCAGTAAAAGAGCACAGCCATTGTTACAGACAACCAGGTGCATCTGAGATGGTTTCTCCTCTCCACAATCCCAGCACTGACAGCTGCACAGGACTATGGAATATGCAGGTAAATGATGAGACACTGGAAGCTTTATATTCTTTCTCTAGCCTAGAGCTAATAAAAATAGGAAAGTTCAAGCTGAACAAAAAAAAAAAAAAAAAACAGATGCAACTCAAGGGGCCACTATACATAAAAGCTATTTTATATTTATTCATAGTATAATAATAATTATCAATATCATAAACACCTGCTAGCATAAAAATAATTAAAGTGGAACTAAATTAAAGTAATAAGAAAAAAAAAAAAACATCAAAATGCATTGTGCTGATACCAATGTTACTGAGCATTCACAGCCTGAGATAAAATCTTAAACATTTAGCACTTTTTTTAGGGTTAAAGTCAGTGGCGGTTTTTACTTATGGGCTGCAGGGCTGCAAGGTAAAATCCGCCACTGTCTCTGCCTAAAGTGAAGCCAGATGCAGTCTGTGAGACTGCTCTGGCTTCAATGTGACTGGCAGTGACTTCCTATTGGAAGTCTGTCCTGCCAGTCACTCAAGGCAGTCCCATTGGGAGGTGTTCCCTCCCTCTGGGATTCCTCTCTGTGCGCAAATGCGCGGCAGCCCTAAAACTTATTCTGCACATGCGCAGTACCGCGGCCGATACTACGCATGTGCTGCACCCGAGAACCTGATTAAGCCTCCAGGGTCTTCTGCAAAGGCAGCCCATGGAGGACTGGGCCAGAGCATATTAAGTTACTGCGCATGAGCTGGCCCCATGCAGGGGACTAGCATCCCGGACCGGAAGGTGCGGGAAGCGTGGTGGCGGCTACGGCAGCGGAGGGGGGCCCGCAGTGCGGCAACCCCCCTCCTCCAAAAGGGTAAGAGCCGCCACTGGTCAAAGTGGAAACTGGTGAGTTGGATAAATCTCTGAGCATGAATGAGTTTCAGGGTGGCAACTGGATGACAAAAATATTTTTGTGTGATAACTGCAATAAAGTACCATCTGTGGACATTAAAAAAGATGGCGTGGGGTCCCCCTGAGCATAGCCAGCCCTGGTTCTGGTTACCCCCCCCCCCCCCCCCCAAAAAAAAAAAAAAAAAATTGTGCCACCAGGTTTTAATAGGGACAAAGTGGCAGAGATCTTTTTAAAGGAGAGACAAAAGTAGAGCTACCTAAGTGTATCTGCCTAAAACTGGATATGATACTAACTGCAACCCGCCATAAACAAGTGAGATAGCAGACTAACTGCATAGGCAATTTAATTGCAAAACAACAGGTGACCCAGTCGCATATATAAGAAAATAACACCACACAATAAACACACCACATGAAAGCATAAAACCACACGTATTCATATTTTTGCCATTTACTATGCCAAAAATATGATTATTCGTATTGATGGGACATTCGTATTTGTAGTTACAAATACGAATGTATACGCCATAGACAGAATACGAATAGGAATCACCATTCAAAAGAATGGTGATTCCTAATTTACTAACCGGCCATATATTCAATGTGGCCGGTAATTATCTGCAATTAGCGAGATGCGCCCGCTAATTGCCGGCCAAATATGCCTGGAAAATACACTTCATTTTCCAGGCGTATTTGGCTTCAGCCTGCACGGATTAGTCAGATGCAGTCAGAATAACTTTATCATTTATTTATATGGTGCGACAAGGGTTCCACAGCGCCCAACAAAGTAATTAAACAAAGAAACAAGATAAGAAAACAAAGACTCACATTACAATTCAATGTACAATAAGACAAGTGTAGGGTATATACAGGGGCATACAGTAGCTACAATAAAGGCAGCCCCCGCAGCAGCTTGGGGGAGCCGCCTGCGGTGGGCGCCCGGCATACTAACTAGTGTGTCACAGCGTGTGACAGGCAGCAGCGCCGGCAGGGATGAAAGCAGCAGCTGCTGCTGGACGGGACTCAGGAGCCGGGGCTTACATAGAAGGGCAGCAGCAGCAGAGGAAGTCACTTTACTTTCACTTTCCACGCTGCAGTTCTGAGCCTCGCCTCCTCCCTCCAGTCAGTGCTGAGAAGAAGCATGTATTCCTTCCTGGAGCCAGAGCTACTGCCTCTTCTCTGCCAGGGGACAATTAAGCTGACCCCGACAATCACCTGCTGCTGGTCTCCCTAGTGCTGCTGCTGGCAGGCCCTCCACCCAGCGCCAGTGGTATGTTACAATATTAATAATATCTTGGGATATATGTATGGATGTCATTTTGGGGACATATGGATGTATGTATGCATGAGGGTGCAGTGTATGTATGTATGTATGTATGTATGTATGTATGTATGAGGGAAGCAGTGTGTGTATGTATGTATGTATGTATGTATGTATGTATGCATAAGGAAGTCAGTGTATGTATGTATTTTTGTGAGCGTAAGAGGACCCAACAAGAGCCCCTCAGGTTCACAGATCCTGGCGCTGTTTCAGATAAGCAAGGAGGCTTAACCAAAAAAAGATAATATAATAAAAAACTATATATAGAGATAGCTGCTGCAAAGTGTAAGTGAGAGTGCTAAATCTCACTAAGGGTTAAGAGGACAGAAAATTGATTACACCTGCGCTGCTGAGCCTATGAGCTTTTGCTGAACAAAAGGACAACCGGAGACACTCAATAATAATGTAACAAATTTTATAGAAAAAATATAATAAAAGATATATAAATTCATACAGATATATTTAAAAACAAATACAATAAAGCATGCTCAATAGAAAAATGTATAGCAGAAAACACTCGCCACTTGGATCATAAAATAGATGCCTGATAGCAGAATTAAAGCCAGTCTTGTTAGTTTAGCAGAATTCAGCTGTTAAATAGCAAGGGGAAAAAGAATTGGAAAGGTTGCGGGGGACACAAGCCAGTAACGATGGAAGTAGGCAGATAGAATATGCACAGATGACAATAGCGCAGTACCCTTTTTAGCGCGTGTAACGCAGATGGATGGTATTCGGGAGGCGCACTAATGTCCAGGACCATATGCTCACCCTCCTTAGAATGGATAGCTGGAGGGGCCGGGGAGCACGATGTTGTAGGTTGCTCGACCCGGTGTCCGTGATGTTACTGTGTCTGCAGCTCTAACGGGGAACCCGATGGTAGCGGGGGCTCTACCCGGAGCGATGGCTTGGTGACGTCCGCCGGAGGGGGGGAGAGACGGAGGCTGCAATCTGCTGCCGGCTGAGATGGAAAGCCGTGGGCGGCAGTGGTTGATGGGAAATGTAGTCGGCTGGCTTGTAGTTTAGGCTCAAGTGAGCAGCGTGAGTCGGCTCCAAGATGGCGTGTGGCTGTGATCACAAGCAGTGGGAGGTTTCTGCTGTAAAGCGGAAGTAGGCGTCAACGCGTTTCGTACCCTTGGAAACGGGAACTTTCTCAAGACCATTAGTATTTGTTTTTAAATATATCTGTATGAATTTATATATCTTTTATTATATTTTTTCTATAAAATTTGTTACATTATTATTGAGTGTCTCCGGTTGTCCTTTTGTTCAGCAAAAGCTCATAGGCTCAGCAGCGCAGGTGTAATCAATTTAGTGTATGTATGTATGTATGTATGTATGTATGTATGTATGTATGTATGCATGCATGAGGTAGGTAGTGTATGGATGGTTGTATGTATGTATGTATGTATGTATGAGGGAGGCAGTGTATGTATGTAGGCATTAGGAAGTCAGTGTATGTATGTATGTATGTATGTATGTATGTATGTATGCATGCATAAGGAAGTCGGTGTATGTATGTATGCATGCATGAGGTAGGTAGTGTATGGATGGTTGTATGTATGTATGTATGTATGTATGAGGGAGGCAGTGTATGTATGTATTTATGTATGCATAAGGAAGTCAGTGTATGTATGTGTGTATGTGTGTATGTATGTATGTATGTATGTATGTATGTATGTATGTATGAGGGAGGCAGTGTATGTATGCATAAGGAAGTCAGTGTATGTATGTATGTATGTATGTATGTATGTATGTATGAGGGAGGGAGGCAGTGTATGTATGCATAAGGAAGTCAGTGTATGTATGTATGTATGTATGTATGTATGTATGCATGCATGAGGTAGGTAGTGTATGGATGGTTGTATGTATGTGTGTATGTGTGTATGTATGTATGTATGTATGTATGTATGTATGTATGTATGTATGAGGGAGGCAGTGTATGTATGCATAAGGAAGTCAGTGTATGTATGTATGTATGTATGTATGCATGCATGCATGAGGTAGGTAGTGTATGGATGGTTGTATGTATGTATGTATGTATATATGTATGTATGTATGTATGTATGAGGGAGGCAGTGTATGTATGCATAAGGAAGTCAGTGTATGTATGTATGTATGTATGTATGTATGTATGTATGTATGTATGTATGCATGCATGCATGAGGTAGGTAGTGTATGGATGGTTGTATGAATGTATGCATGTATGTATGTGTGAGGGATGCAGTGTATGTATGTACTGTATGTATCTGTATGTATCAGGAAGGCAGTGTATCTATGTATGTATGTATGAGGTACAGTAGTTCGTCTATGCCCGCCCCCCAGTCCTGCGTTGCATCCCAGTGCCTACCCCACTCCCTGCCCAATATCTGTCCCCACTCTACCTGCCCAGCATCTGCCCCCCTCCTCTCCCTGCCAACCATCCGTACCCCTTCTCCCTGTCCACCATCCGGCCTCTGTCTGCCCACCATCCATCTCCACTCTCTGCCCACCATCCGTTCCCCCTCTCCCTGTCAACCATCCCCCCCCCCCCCACTCCCTGCAAACCACCCCCTCTCTCTGCCCACCATTCATCCCCCCTCCCTCTTCCCAGCACCTTTCTTCCTCTCTCTGTCCAATGTCTGTCCCCCTCCATCCCCAGCATCTCTCCCCCTCTCTGTCCAGGATCTGTACCCACCTGCCCCCCTCTTCCTGCCCAACATCTGTACCACCCTCTCTCTACCCAGCATCTGCCCCATGCGCACTCCTCAGCATCTCTCTCACCTCTACCCACATCTGTCTCCCCCTCTCTGCCCAGCATATACCCATCTGCCCCCACCCCCCCCCCCCTCTCCACAGCATCTGTTCCCAGCTAGAACTGTATCCCATCCCGGAATGATGAAAATGAATTTGTGGCTCCTGGGAACAGTATTTCCTTGGAGTCCACAACCCGTTTTATTAGACCATACACACTTTTCTAGGAACCTGCACGAAACTGCCCCTTCCCCCCATTTATTTATTGTAGTGCCCCCACTGTCATTTTTTCTGGATCCCTGTGTGTGTGTATATGTATGTATGTATGTATGTATGTTAGTGGGGGGGGGGCGCCACATCTTTTTTGGCTTGGGGGAGCAAAATTTATAGTTACGCCACTGGGTATATAAACATTGCTGCATCAGGACAAAGGACACTCAAGTAGTCATCAGGGTGCCAGAAATCAAGGACTAGGTGCCTGTTTAGAGAGTAAGGATGGATTAGAAAATGGTCTTATAGAGGGAAAGCACGTGAGGGGACAGGATCCTGCTCAATAGAGCTTATATTCTGAAGGATGGATGTGAGGCTGCGGTGGATGAAGAAGGTCATAAAAGCCCATATAACGTTTTTCAGAGAGGTGGAGAGTCTAGTTGGCCGAGGTAAATAATTTAAGAAGTAGGGAGCACCATGGAGGAACTCTTGGAGGTAGTAATGAAAGGAAGTAACCAGTTGGCAGGAGAGGCACAGTGGCGTAACTACTGTAAGGCAGCCCCAGCTGCTGCTTGGGGGAGCAAGCGGCAGCGGGGTCTGTGTGGGCGCCGGCACCCGCTCGACGCACTGACATGTTGCTGCCTGCCGCTGCCTACTGGCTGAGCACCGGAGGCGAGTCAGCCGCAGCGCAGGTGCGGTCATGACAGAAACTACAAATCCCCCCACTGATTCAATTGACTGTACACAGAGCTGGCTATTGGCTTCTGTGTACAGGAGGGGTGGGCAGATGGGCGTGCTGGGGCGGCCTGGCATGCGTCTGAGCCAGGGGAAGCAGTAGTGTCTGCTGGTCTCTCTGCCTCTCTTGCTTCAGCCTCTCCATTATGCGTGAGATGTCATCACATTACATGCTGGGGAAACATGCTGGAGAGGAGCCCAGGTGTTGGGGGGGGGGGGCGCCACATTTTTTTTGGCAGGGGGAGCAAAATTTATAGTTACGCCACTGGAGAGGCAGCAGGCATTTATGGAGTGAAGAGGGCAGATGGGAGTGTAAAGAGAAATAGGGTCATACATGGAAATGAAAGAGGAAGGGTTGGGAGATTTTTAAGTGATTGAGAGAAGCTTGAATTGGATTCGGAAAGGGAAGGGAAGCCAGCAAAGAGCTTGTAGGAGACATACTACATCTGGAGAGGAAGATGAGCTAGGCTTTCACTATCTCCTCTTTTCCCCGTGTCCTGAACATGTTTCCAATGACTCTGCCATACTGTAAGTGCAATAGATGCTACTTCCAAGGTTATTTCAGACAAACACAAAAAGAATGATCAAATAAAATAAAACAAGTGAACGTCTCAGTCTGTAACATTATACCCAACAGCTTGGCGTCGCCTCTCCTTTGCATGTGGTTCTTTTGTCACATAATTATCGGCAGAGTATTGTCATTAAGCAGGTGACAGATGCTTTGTCCTAATATTCTTATACTTAGAAGAAAGTATAATAAATCCCCAGACATTACATTACATTGCAATCT
Source organism: Crinia signifera (assembly GCF_055691185.1). Classification (NCBI taxonomy): domain Eukaryota; kingdom Metazoa; phylum Chordata; class Amphibia; order Anura; family Myobatrachidae; genus Crinia; species Crinia signifera. The sequence goes on from NC_139217.1 coordinate 39,141,778, forward strand.
ATCCCTCCTTGACATCTGTCGTTCCATGGACTCCATTGTAATACAGATTTCTCCCAGTCCCTGTGAATAATATTAATGCTCTATGTTTCCGCAGATCTCAGTGCTGGGTCCTGGTGTGACACCTGATCGCGGCACAATCTGTGCGTAGTTTAGGATCTGTCTGTATTCAGAGGCGTAGCTAAGGTGGAGCCGGCGGAGCTTGTGCTCCGGGCGGCGGCACCTCGCAGTGACGCACACAGGGGGTTTCAATTCATGTTGTGGCTGCCTGCAGCCCCCTGACAGCCCCATTCCGTCCTTCCTTAAATTAAACCCAGCGCAGCCAGTCAGTGTTATACTAGACACTGAAAAATAGAAAGAAGAAAGTGAACCTCGAAGTCAATTAAAGCTGCTGTATGAGGGAGGGTGTAAGTCTCCCCGTATAGAATATAGAACAGAAAAAGGGGGTTATACAGCGCTGGGTTTTTCTGAATGATGACAATTAGACACTTAGTTTATGAAAATACAAAATACATTTATTGTACAGTATAACAATTAAGAGAGTACTCTCTAAGAAAAAGAAAAAAATTAATTATGTTAAAAAATTGCGCAATATATTAAAAAATGGGGGAGGGAGTAAAGAAGATAAAAAATGGAAGTATTGCTTGCACTAAGCTCCAAGAAAAAATGATGAAGACAGTTCGTATGCCAATATATGGTTATAGTTACCACCGATGGATTTGGGAAGTATCAGGATCTCATCTGGAAACCTGAGAAAATACCGGTTAATTCCCAGCTAGTAGGTCCAACTGCCTCCAGATGTTGGTGGAACAGGGATGGTGGGTGGAAGATGGAATGGCCACCGCCGTGAGTCTCTGTCCAGGAGGTGTGGACCTGGTTCTCCGATGGAAATGAGGCAGGAGTGCTGGTGAAGGATTGTATAACACCGCCGTGGATCACTGCCCAGGGAGAAAAAGGGCTAACAGCCCAAGATGATGTTAGCTGGTCCGGAATCGGTTTGCTATGCTGGAGCCTGGTGCAAGGTGGTTCAGGCTATTGGATGGTCCAAGTCAGGGGATAAGCTTGGATGGATCTCAGGATCTTGGATGTGGCTTGGCTCAACGCGTTTCGACATCTTCAGGACGTCTTCATCAGGAGCAGTGGTGACAGGGTGTAACAGGAAGCTGTATATATACCCCCTAGATCAATTGGGGGAGTGTTTGGAGTGGTCGCGTGACCATATAGTTAAGACACAGAAAAATGGGAAAAAACAACGTATATTGATATTAAAATGCAAGGTCATTATAAGGAGCACAGGAGAAAGCTTTAATACATGTAAAATAAAACTAGACATAAGTAATAAAGGCACAGATGTATGTTGTTCAGGTGAGAGTGTTCAATAAAGTTGTAGGGTCACGTGATCGGGACCTATCACGTGACTGAGCACAAACACATTGATTCCCTGAGCAATCTTGAAGCATTTTCAAAGGGACAGGATAGATAGAGACAAGGATCTGTTATAAGCGCTGGTGTAATGCGCTATAAAACGCTGTCCTACAGCGTACAGGGAGACTGCTTGATCGTTTGGTATACGCTGGGCATCACTGCCTGAGGCGGAAGTGATGTCACAGCTGGTTGGCATAGTGTATGGAAGCCGATTGGCGGAAGTGACGTGCGCTATGGCTAGCGGTGTCAGAAATCATCAGAAAGCATTACAGAGCGGGCGGAAGTCATCCAGTGCCATTTTGGATGCTGGAAGATCGCTGTCTCCGCTGTGTAGGGCGGCCACCATTCAGTACTATTTGTTGTTGAAAGTCAGAGAGGGCGGAAGTGATCAGGCGCCATGTTAAGTGATGGCAAACAGATATATTTTGGATTTGTACAGCGGATTTAACCCATAAAACGACTAGGAGCAACTATAATATCAGCATAGAAAACATCACAATTATATTATTAGTTCAATCATCAAAGTGGAGGCTTTAAACACAGAGAATATAATGATAATATTTAGGAATTATTTGTACATTAGAATTGACCAGCCATATATGGTCTGGTACAGCCGTAGGAGAGCTGACAAAAAGAGAGTAGTATTTTCCAAATATAGGACGTTAGAAGCTGATATTTTGTATATGTACATAAATATAGAAACAGGTAAGTATAATAAAGATGATATATAAAAAAGGGGGAATACATATAACTACGCACATACATAGGGAAAGATGTATATATGGGTACTATAGTACTCTCTTCTTTTTGTTTTTTGTCTTTTTATCTTTACTGCATGGACCCAAAGAATTTACATATATGTAAAAGACAATGAATCAGAAACAGTGTATCATACTTTAAAATGGGATCTATGGGAAAAAGAAAGGAGAAATCCATTCATTCTCAGACAATCTTGTAGTAAGGGTGGTATTTGTGCATAGTAAAAAAATCCTACAACCTAAATATGGGCAAAATTAACCGCAATAGTCTAACTCTGCCCTATGGGCAGTATGGAAAGGATTACATATGCATATTTATGCCAGTAAGTATGTATATAATATACAAAAAAAAAAAAAAGGGGGGGGGGGTTTGAAGATTGGCGAAGAGGGGAGGATATTAGTGCCGTATGCTCATAGTACACTATTGAGTTCTAGGGCCTCATTCAGACCATCTGGGTGTAGACTCTTTAGTTTGAATGTCCAGTATACTTCTTGTCGGCACAAGGTTTTGTATCGATCACCCCCTCTTGATGACAAGGGGACTCGAATACATCCCCTTGTCATCAAGAGGGGGTGATCGATACAAAACCTTGTGCCGACAAGAAGTATAATGGACATTCAAACTAAAGAGTCTACACCCAGATGGTCTGAATGAGGCCCTAGAACTCAATAGTGTACTATGAGCATACACTATACGTTGTTTTTTCCCATTTTTCTGTGTCTTAACTATAACCACTCCAAACACTCCCCCAATTGATCTAGGGGGTATATATACAGCTTCCTGTTACACCCTGTCACCACTGCTCCTGATGAAGACGTCCTGAAGACGTCGAAACGCGTTGAGCCAAGCCACATCCAAGATCCTGAGATCCATCCAAGCTTATCCCCTGACTTGGACCATCCAATAGCCTGAACCACCTTGCACCAGGCTCCAGCATAGCAAACCGATTCCGGACCAGCTAACATCATCTTGGGCTGTTAGCCCTTTTTCTCCCTGGGCAGTGATCCACGGCGGTGTTATACAATCCTTCACCAGCACTCCTGCCTCATTTCCATCGGAGAACCAGATCCACACCTCCTGGACAGAGACTCACGGCGGTGGCCATTCCATCTTCCACCCACCATCCCTGTTCCACCAACATCTGGAGGCAGTTGGACCTACTAGCTGGGAATTAACCGGTATTTTCTCAGGTTTCCAGATGAGATCCTGATACTTCCCAAATCCATCGGTGGTAACTATAACCATATATTGGCATACGAACTGTCTTCATCATTTTTTCTTGGAGCTTAGTGCAAGCAATACTTCCATTTTTTATCTTCTTTACTCCCTCCCCCATTTTTTAATATATTGCGCAATTTTTTAACATAATTATTTTTTTTCTTTTTCTTAGAGAGTACTCTCTTAATTGTTATACTGTACAATAAATGTATTTTGTATTTTCATAAACTAAGTGTCTAATTGTCATCATTCAGAAAAACCCAGCGCTGTATAACCCCCTTTTTCTGTTTTATACTAGACACTGAACTAGCGCTGGCTTTCATCGCAGCTTACACACTTCATCCAAACTCAGCCCGGCTACTGCCTGTGTACAGCTGTCAGAGCTTCCGCATCAGGTGGCTTCCTTTACCAAACCACCTGATGCGGAGCAGTGACAGGCAGTAGCCGGGCTGAGCTTACTGACTTCCCTTGTTGGTGAGCTGCGATGAAAGCCAGCTCTAGCGCAGTGTCTATTATAACACTGGCTGTAGCTGCCTTCCAGACATGGATTAAGGGGGAGCCCATGGGGTACTCACCCCAAGCCCCCCACCCCCAAGAGAAGGAGACACCTGGGGACACCTCTGCGGCACATACTACATTCACTGTGAGAGAACAGCTGCTGCTCCTCAGTGATTCATTTCCGGGTGACACAGCAGACTAGAGACAGAGCTACAGTACTGAGCAGCAGCTACAGATCTCATCCTGTCCTCATCTGCTGGTATGTGTTTTGTTTATGTTGTTTGTGTATGCATATTTGTAAGCTATGTATGTATATATGCTGTGTGTATCATATATGTGTGCTGTGTATGTGCTGTATGTATGTTGTATGTATGTATGTTGTATGTATGTATGTTATGTATGTATATATGCTGTGTGTATCATATATGTGTGCTGTGTATGTATGTTGTGTGTATGTGTGTTATGTATGTATATATGCTGTGTGTATCATATATGTGTGCTGTGTATGTGTGTTATGTATGTATATATGCTGTGTGTATCATATATGTGTGCTGTGTATGTATGTATGTATGTTGTATGTATGTATGTATGTATGTATGTTGTGTGTATGTGTGTTATGTATGTATATATGCTGTGTGTATCATATATGTGTGCTGTGTATGTGTGTTATGTATGCATCATGCTGTGTGTCTTGAGTGTATGTCTGGTGTGTTGTGTATGTGTCTAATATGATCTTGGATCTAGGCAGTGGGGACAGGGGGTTTAGTAACTTAAAAGAGGGGGGTAAGGGATTAGACAGTGGGGTATTAGGGTTATGTACTAGCAGTTAGGGAGGGATAGCTTGTAGGGGGGAGGGTTAGGGTTAGACAGATCATTCCTCTGTATTATATGTATTATAAATATGTGTGTGTGCTATATATATATATATATATATATATATATATATATATAGATATCGTGTGGCGGCACTCCAACAAAGGCTGCTTTTATAACTGAGCAAAAACAGCACGGTGCCTTCCGTGAGAAGAACCCAAGAGGACCTTGGGGTATGTAGTACTGATCGGCGGCGACACTCGTAACAATACGGCAACAAATCACCAGGAGACTGGATACATTTCCAACGTTTCGAGGCCGTGAGCCTCTTTATCAAGGTGCAAGTAGACTACTTGCACCTTGATAAAGAGGCTCACGGCCTTAAAATGTTGGAAATGTATCCAGTCTCCTGGTGATTTGTTGCCGTATTGTTACGAGTGCCGCCGCCGATCAGTACTATATATATATATATATATATATATATATATATATATATATATATATACTCCAGAAGGTAATGTGTGTCACTCCAGGGTCTTTTTCAAAAAGCGATTTTATTCAAGAAGCATACATCATGTGTGGCTGTGCCAACGTTTCAATGCCGCAGGGGGGCATTTTCCTCAAGGCGCACTACACATGAACAAGCATGTTACAAACAGCCGCTGGTGAGCAGTAATGCATTTATACTTACATTCCTGCAGAGTCATGGCCGGCAGCCGAGTGTGGCTCGTTCTCCACTTCCGCGTACTGCTGTGTTCCCGTCCACTGACGTAATTTCTGCTTGTCAGGAGTGCCCGGCAACCTGACTCGTTGCCATGGTCACTCCCTGCAACAATTAGGATGCGTCCCCGGCTGCCGTATCCATGCTCATGCCAGCCATGACTCTGCAGGAATGTATGGTAAGTATAAATGCATTACCGCTTACCGGTCCCCAGCGGCTGTTTGTTACATGTTTGTTCATGTGTAGTGCGCCTTGAGGAAAATGCCCCCTGCAGCATTGAAACGTTGGCACGTTCTTTGAAAAAGACCCTGGCATGACACACATTACCTTCTGGAGTACCCAATCCTCGTGTGGACACCCGGGCACCATCACTACCGCAGGAGAGTGCCGGTTCATCCCAGCTTATATATATATATATATATATATATATACATATATATATACAAGTCTGTTTGTCCGGCACTCTCTTCGATGGGGTAAATGCACTGGTGCCTTCCTCAATGGGGATATACAGCGTTATTCCCTGGGTACTGCTACACCAAAGAATCAGGCGGCACTCGGTTTGTAGTAAATCAAATAGAGTATATTGTGCAAAATTCACATATTCATGCCATCAACGTTTCAAGACCGGGTCGGTCTTTTCATCAGGATGCGTGCAATAAAGTGCAATAGTGCTTTCTTTGTTTCTTTCTAAGCACTATTGCACTTTATTGCACGCATCCTGATGAAAAGACCGACCCGGTCTTGAAACGTTGATGGCATGAATATGTGAATTTTGCACAATATACTCTATTTGATTTACTACAAACCGAGTGCCGCCTGATTCTTTGGTGTAGCAGTACCCAGGGAATAACGCTGTATATATATATATATATATATATATATATATATATATATATATATAAAGATGAGTGTCAAGGGACACAGAGGGGGCGGCACTCGAACGGGTTTTAAATATAAATGAAAGACACAACCACAGTGTAGTGATCTAACGTTTCGGCAACTGAATGCCTTTATCAAAGACCTCTTTGATAAAGGCATTCAGTTGCCAAAACGTTAGATCACTACACTGTGGTTGTGTCTTTCATTTATATTTAAAACCCGTTCGAGTGCCGCCCCCTCTGTGTCCCTTGACACTCATCTTTATACATTATTTGGGAGGGCACCGTCGGTTGCTGTTCAGGACCGCATCACCGAGTGCCGGACCCAAACTCCGCATATATATATATATATATATATATATATATATATTACACACATACATATGGCGTTTGCTCCTGGGCACCAGCACCACGCATGAAAATATGGAGGGGAGGGGGGGGGGGGGGGGGGCGCTGTGACATGAGCTTGCTCCGGGTGCCATGGCTTCATGCTACACCACTGGCTGCAGTACAATGTTACATATACAGAAAATGTTCCAAATAGTTTGTTGGCTGCGGCTCATCTCCCAGACAGTGGGGATAATTCAGGCCTGATCGCACGGTAGCCATATTCGTACAGCCAGCGGTCAGGTAGACACTGCCCCGCTTGAGTGAAATCCCGCCTTGCGAATTAATGTGATTGCTGTGTGAAAAGATGTGTACGGCTGCAAATCGATGTTCAAAACTCTTAAAAAGAGGCTCATTATCGAATGATATTTACACTGGGCATCAGTCATCGCAGGCTAGTAGCCAAAGACATACGGGGGCTGCTGCGATGAAAACAGGCATATTGCCTGCAGCTTCCCAGACACACGATACATCTTATGTGTGATTTCACATAAGACCTATCACAAGATCTGCAACTCCCAGTATACTGGTCTTTAGCAGCATCTTCAGATCTTACGTGCAGCACATAAGGGACCTTATTCTAGTTGACACGCAAAGCTGCAAAATTTGCAGCTTTGCAGGGCCGGCGCCACCACTAGGCAGCCTTTAGGCATTTGCCTAGGGCGCCGGCCACTGGAGGGCAGAAGAAAGGAGCAGGAGGTCCCCCCCATGGAGGTGAGCAACTCCCCCCCCCCCCACCCGACACCAAGCGTTCTGATGGGCACAGCCGTCACCGCCGCACCACAGCTAGGTGAGAACAGGGAGGCGAACAAGGAGTTTGCTGCATCTGCTCGCACCAAGCGGCTGCATATGAGCATAAAGGTTATGCGCATGCACTGTCACAAAACAACACTCCTCTGCGTATTCGCAGGACTGACCTCATGACCCACCGACCCGTGTATTGTACCGAACACCTTATGATGTTTACAAATAAAGCATACAATGCATCATCCAACCTATCGAAATCATGCGTTCAGACCTGAAATCTTTCTGATGTATGGCCAGCTTTAGATAATTTGAAACTGAGCACAGCCTAGTGAATATAAAGCAAGATAGTGGTTGAGGTTAAAAAAAAAAACCTTTAGTTTATACTGTATGATCTCCTGCAGTGTAAATGAGCCGGATGAGGTTACTGTCTGTTATGATTAATACATTTGTCTAACCCTTTCTTAAACATATCCATTGAGTGAGTCTGCCATCACAGCTTTCTCTGGCAGAGTATTCCAAAGCTTACTGCCCTTACTGTAAGAAATCCTTCCTCGCTGGGTGAGAAATTTTCTCTCCTCTAACCTTAGTGGTGGCCGCATGTCCTGTGTACAGATCTCATGGTAAAACGATTACATGATAGTTCTCTGTATTGATCATTCGTGTACAGTATTTACTAGCTGAGGTACCCGGCATTGCTCAGGTTCAGAACACACTCCTCAGGTCAAAGGTCTGCCTGGCGTACATCAGCTTGACATCAGACAGAGGTCCTGCCGACTAAAATAGACATCTCAGACCATTTACCTTCCTTCTCTGAAGTTCTCATCCAAATCTGTCCAGTGGAAGGCCCTGAACATGCTCCTCATGTACATAGTGTGCCCGATGTACTGTACATCTCTCTGTGTTAGTTTCTCGGATATGACCATAATTTTTTTCTTAAACCCCATGTCCTCTACCGACTCTATTTAATGCAATTTTGCCATATCTTGCTTTCCTGACCCACTAGGTGTATTGTTCGGACACCTTATTGGGCCCCTGGGACTCACAGGGTTCGAGATTGTGGGTCTTAGTGGCCGTGAACCTAATCTTGACCCAATCAAGCCACCTCGCATTGCTTCTGACCAAAATGGTCAGTGTCCAAATGCATACCGGACAAACAAACAGACAACATATCTATAAGAAATTATGGCTCTGGGAACTCTGCTCCTCCCACAATATACCTCTGTCTGTGGCTTCCTGCTGCCTCCATTTCCCTTCTCACATCATGTCACTGCCCCTGTAATATGCAGCCCTGCCCTCACCGACACATCACTCATCTCCTGATATACTCTGTGCTGCTGGGAACCCTGCTCCTCCCACTATATAACTCTCAGTCTGTGGCTTCCTGCTGCTTCCATCACCTAATCACATCATGTCACTGCTACTGTCACATGCAGCCCTGTCCTCAAGGACACATACCTCCTCTCCTGATATGCTCTGTACTGCTGGGGACCCTGCTCTTCCCACTGTATAACTCTGTATGTACAGTATCTGGATTCTTGGCTTGTTTTTGTTGTTTTGTTTTTTTTGCAGATGCCACAAGGTAAATGTTCAGAAAAATGTCTTTATGGATTCAGACCAGCTCCAAAGGGAGGATACCATGCTTGTTGCTATGACTGTGTGCAGTGTTCTGAAGGAGAAATATCCAATGGTACTGTAGTTGTATATTATATTACTATTTTGTTTTGCAAGTACAACCATTCTTAAAGGTTATGATATGATCTAGCCTAGTGGTCGCCAACCCGTTGTTCGGCAGCGATCCAGGTGGCTTGACCACTCTGTCGCTGCCCGCCACCTGCCCCGCTGGTTCCCTTTTCCCTGAGGGGAGGAGAGCGCATTGCGCATCTCTCCTACCCCTCACTGTGCATCCCTTTGACTGGGCCATCAAATCAAAGCTCGCGGGTTGGCAGCCAGGAGCTTTGATTGGCGGACTGCCCAGTCACAAAGAAGTGAGGGGAAGTAGAGATGCGCGGTGCACTGTGCTCTTCTCCCCTGAGAACGGCAGTGGCAGAGGTGGCAACCCCGGACACAGGACATTGGTGAGGCACACAACTTCCCTTCCTGCCCACTCGCTCGCCCAGTGCTGATCCCTGCTCCTTCTGTTCGAAGTTAACACATTCTTGCAGCATAAACTCCCCCCTGAGCCAGGAAAGGGAAACTGACCATCACATGTATTTTTATTTATTTAATTGCTGTGTGAGCTATTTGTGTGTTTTTTCCCCATGGGGGACTATGTTCATTTTATGTCCCTGTACAGGTTAATGTGCATGTTTTTGCCCATGGGATACTAATGGCAGTTGTAAACTCTTGTTTGGTGTGTAGGTACCAATAATTCACAATACAGAATTTGTTTTAATGATAATGTCAAACAAAGGTGCTCTGGTAAGTTAACATTCAGTTCTAGCCTGGTTTTACTATTTATTAGGAAAAGGTATAACTGCTGTCATTCTGCAATTTTCCATCCTAATGACTAATTTCATGCCTTGCCGCACCTGGGTAAATAACTCCCATTTTTATACTACTAGTGTAATGAAAGAAACAAAAAGACAAAAAGTCTGGCGCCGTTTATCAGATAAAACTATTTGGATAAAAATTCCTACAACCAATTGCTGCGGTTTTTGTGGGGAGTTGCTCACGCTCCTCAAAGATACATGTTGTGTTTTTGTTTAAGTGTAATGACAGGACTGGTGCAATGAATGATGCATGCAAGCCTTGAAAATGCCTCTAGGATACTATATAATAATTTGGCTTGCACGTTATTTAATCATATCTGCCATAAAGGTCAGGAACACATTGCCCAGTAGAGCAGGATGGGAATAAGTGCAGACTGCTGATCATTGTTATATAATTCTGTCACCCCCTAGAATTGTCTATCCTATGGCATCATTACCACATGACTATAGTTCCTAAAGGTATCATTTATGACAGTGCAGTGTTTATGGCATATCTGTGGGTATTGTGGGCATTGCTTAACTGGTGGCATGTCTATATATGGCACAGTGTCTATTCAGAGAGGCTGAGGGCATGGCCATGCCCCAATAGTGTAAACAAATTTGGATGTGGCCTGGTAGGAGTTCCACGATAATAGGTCATGCCCCCTAATTTCAGGCACATGCCTTCGGCACATGCAGATGTCCCTTCTCCTCTGCCTCCAGTGTTGGGAGGTATGTATGCGGCGTATTGGACATTGCAGTGTGTGGCATATTGTGTTTGGGGCATTGCAGTATGTGGCCTAATGTGTCAGGAGAATTACAGTGTGTGGCATAATGTGTAAAGGGCATTATTTGGTTATTGTGCAGATTTATTTTTTATTTTAGTAGCTCTTCAAGTGGTTTATTTTGCCGTGAGTAGCTCAAGCCCCAAAAAAGGTTGGAGACCACTGATCTAGCCAATAATATTAGGTATTCACATAGAGCAAGACAGTGCGAAACACGTGTTGAGCAGAACAGAGATGAGTGAAACACTTCCAGATGGGTTCACCAAGAGTTTAGAACAAAAAAATATCTATACTCTGTGATAGCTGGTTCACACTGGACAATGCCCTCTATGTTTACTCAAGTGTGGTGGATGTTTTGGACTTTTGTTTTTTAATATTTGTAGCATGCTTGGTCTGGATTGAGAACCACATTATTGCTGTATTTAAAAAGACAAGCTGTGCACTAATTTACTTAGACCTAGACATGATAAAGAAGCTGCTTTACTTAGCCACAACATTATTGGACATGACTCAATGTGGCAGCGCATAGTAGCATCTGACATGATAATCATTTCAAACTACAGAATAAATGACACTTGGAATTTAGAGCTCAAGAAGCACATGGGGCTTATGTAGTGTTTCTGCAGTATATCTTATGGGGGAAATTTACTAAGAATAAGAATATGATATATCGTATTCATATTCTTAATACGAAAGAATACAACTGCATACGGCTGTTTCAGCAGTAAGCAAATCCGTGTTCCGGAAGGTTATTTACAAAGCAGTCAAATACGATAGTTTTTTACCCTGATGGCTGGTCGGGCCTATGGCCATGGGGGGGGGGACCCCACGCCATTTTATTTATTTATTTTTCTATTTTTTTTACACTGCAGTCTGCACGGATCTGACTGATCCATGCAGGCTTCTGCCAAGAATGACAGGAAAATAAAGTGTATTTTCCTGGCGTATTTGGCTGGCAATTTGCGGCCGTTTTACGCTAATTAGCGTCCGTATTAGTAAATTAGGAATCACCATTCTTTTGAATGGTGATTCCTATTCATTTTCTATCAATGGTGTATTCATTCGTATTTGTAAATACAACTATGAATGTCCCATCAATACGAATATGAAAAATTGTATTTTTGCATAATAAATGCCAAAAATACGAATACGCCAAAATTTTTTGCATTTTACTATGAAAATACAATTTTTTTTATTATTTTAGTTAAAAATGTCCCCCTATGTGTGAACATGCCGAAGCTGGGCATAGTACATGCAATTACGGACAAGTGCAGACAATACAAAATTTCAGAGACACTCATGACCTCCTCTCCATCCTAGATCTTCTGTGTTAAGCAACTATGAAACAAGAACATTGTGCTGAAGTCCCTCATCCATTACTTCATCATAGACTTTGAAATTCTTGTAGACAATTCTGATCGCTTCCTAATCTGGTGGTCACAATGTCCACATTCCTTTGAATTATAGAATCTGCAAATGCTGAATATTTTGTCACAACTGAAGGGCTGGATGAAGTCGTGTGGTGTGTAGCAACCGGAGACGGACCAGAGGAGGAAGGATTAAATCGTGCAGGTTTAATAATAGAATTCATAAATGAAATAATACACACTTGAATACTTTCTTAAAGTGGCAGTTAGTGGTAATAAGACTTGAGCCAGCACGGCACTTTGAAAGAAGAAAAAGTTCATAGAAACAATAACAGTTCAAATACTGCGGACAGCAGGCTGGGGTCTTGAGAAATGAAGAAATCCGGAAAGAGAATGTACTTGATGGTAATGAGGGATCCTTGAAGACTGAAAGAAGCTGGATGATGACAAAAGAATGGGAAGTTGCTTGGAAGCAGACGGCTTGAAGGGCTTAGGCCAGGAAGCTCAGGGATGCAGGCAGAGACCAGACTGTGGAGAGAACTGGCTGGGGTTAAGCTGAATCGAGTCCAACACAGAGCACTGAAGCAAGGCACCAAGTCAGGAGAGGTGAGTCAGAGAGCCGGAGTCAGCTGGGAGCTGTGAACGCCTCTGGAGACTCTTTGTACTGACACTGAACAGGCCTAGGCAGATCCCCTATATCCCTAGAGGGCGGCTGCCATTGGCTGTCAGGTCAGTATGGGCGGAAACCTCAGACAAGGACCAATCTGCTATTTGCCCTTAACCAAGATGGCGGCGCCGGCCTCCCGGCGCCCTTACAGCACATACCGCTACACTTGCCGGCGTCCCACGCTGCCTGCTGCCCACCAGACTGCCGCTGCCTGCTGCCACTGAACTGGAGACCACTACACGCTAGCCGACGGCGGGCGCGAACGGGTGAGTAGTAAGCCCGCCGCGCACCGCCGCGGCTGAGTGTGACAGTACCCCCCCCTTTCTGGGTGACCCCAGGGCACCTACGCACCTTGTGTGGATTCCTTTGAAAGAATTGTCTCACCAGACGGGGAGCATGGAGATCTGCAGCATCAACCCAGGAATTCTCTTCAGGACCGAATCCAAGCCACTCTACCAGATACTGAAGATGGGTATTGCGGCAACGTGAGTCGATAATGCGCTTCACCTCGAACTCTGTCTCTCTCTCTGAGCCAATCTTGGGCGGTTTAGGCACCTTTTTCTGATATAAGTTCAGTCGTAAAGGTTTCAAAAGAGACACGTGAAAAGAGTTTGATATCTTTAAGGTAGAAGGGAGCTGTAGTCTGTAGGCCACCGGATTAATTACCTGAGTGATTGGGTACGGCCCGATGAACCGAGGAGCCAGCTTCATGGATGGTAACCGAAGGCGTATATGGCGGGTAGACAGCCATACTCGATCTCCAACCTTCAACTTAGGAGCCGCTCTTCTTTTCCTGTCTGCCATCCTTTTATATCGAGCGGATGCTTTGAGGAGAGTGGTATGGACGTCTGACCAGATCTTTGCAAACCGTTGTAGGGAAGAAGCAGCTGCAGGGACATCGGGCAATGATAGATCTGAAAACTCTGGAGATCGGGGATGTTTGCCAAAGACAGTAAAAAAGGGAGTGGTGCCGGAGGATGAATGATAGGAATTGTTGTGTGCAAACTCCGCCCAAGGCAGAAGGTCTACCCAGTCGTCTTGAGAGGAAGAGATGAATAAACGAATGAAGGCTTCCAAGTCCTGGTTGACACGTTCTGTCTGCCCGTTGGTTTGTGGGTGGAAAGCAGTGGAGAACTTGAGCTTGACTTGTACAGCGGAACATAGGGCCCTCCAAAACTTTGCGACGAACTGCACGCCACGGTCAGATATAATTTCTTTGGGCAACCCATGGAGTTTGAAGATGGTGGAAATGAAGAGCTGAGCCAACACTGGAGCAGATGGAAGGCCTTTCAATGGGAAGAAGTGCACCATCTTTGAAAACCGGTCAACCACCACCCAAATTACTGTGTGCCCTTTGGAGGGAGGAAGTTCGCAGATAAAGTCCATAGACAGGTGGGACCATGGTTCTGTTGGTATGGCTAGAGGTAGAAGAGGACCGACAGGAGACGTTCTGGAGGACTTATGCTGAGCGCACTTTACACAGGAGGCGACAAAGGTGGTTACATCACGACGAATGGTAGGCCACCAGTATGAACGCAACAGGAACATTAAGGTCTTCTGTGCCCCGGTATGCCCTGCGAAACGGGAAGCGTGTGCCCAGGACAGCACTCTCTTTCGGAGACTAAGGGGAACGAAGGTCTTGCCTGGTGGAGGTGAAGGCTGGACTGTTACTTGAGCAAAGACCAGAGGATCGAGGATGGGTCGAGGAGGAGTGTCAAGATCAGCTGAAGTTTCAAAAGAGCGTGAAAGAGCATCGGCCTTGGCATTCATCGTCCCGGGTCTGAATCTGATTTGGAAATCGAAGCGTTCGAAGAACATGGCCCAGCGGGCTTGACGAGCTGTAAGACATTGGGCGTGCTTGAGGAATGAGAGATTCTTATGATCGGAGTACACAGTAATTTTATGTCGTGCCCCCTCCAGGAGGTACCGCCACTCCTCCAACGCAGATTTGACTGCCAGTAACTCCTGCTCTCCAATGGGGTAATTCTTTTCTGCTGGAAGAAACTTCTTGGAGAAGAAGGCACAGGGATGAAGCACCTGGTCCTCCCCTCTCTGCGACAAGATTGCCCCCACCCCCTCTGAGGATGCGTCCACCTCAAGAATAAAGGGTTTGTCGAGGTTTGGCTGAAGAAGGATTGGGGCGGAGACAAAAGCATCCTTTAGTTGTTGGAAGGCTTGGGAGGCCTCAGGTGACCACTGACTCGGATCAGAACCCTTGCGGGTTAGAGCTGTAAGAGGTGCAGCAAGGGTGGAGAAGTTCCGGATGAAACGACGATAGTAATTTGAAAAGCCCAGGAACCTCTGGATGCCTTTGAGCGTTGTGGGCGCTGTCCAGTCTAAGATGGCTCTTACTTTTTCTGGATCCATCTCTATCCCAGTGCTGGAGAGGATGTGGCCAAGGAATGGAATGGAAGTGACCTCAAAGACGCACTTGTCTAGCTTGCAGAATAATTTATTTTGGCGAAGGCGCCGCAAGACCTCAGCTACTGTTTGCCGATGGAGATGGAGGTTAGACGAGAAGATGAGGATGTCATCGAGATACACCACGATGGAATGATATAGTAAATCTCGAAATATGTCATTTACAAATTGTTGGAAGACGGCTGGAGCGTTGCAAAGACCAAATGGCATCACCAGGTATTCGTAGTGGCCATCTCGGGTGTTGAAAGCCGTCTTCCACTCATCTCCAGATCGGATACGGATCAAGTTATACGCCCCTCTTAAATCCAGTTTAGTAAAGATGGAAGCCCCTCGGATTTTGTCGAATAATTCGGTGATAAGAGGTAAAGGATAGCGGTTCTTGATCGTGATATCGTTCAGGCCCCTGTAATCGATACACGGCCGGAGGGTTCCATCTTTTTTTTTCACAAAGAAAAACCCCGCTCCGGCTGGTGAAGTGGACGGGCGAATGAACCCCTTATCCAAGTTTTCTCGAATGTAGTCAGACATGACTTTGGTCTCCGGCAGAGACAAGGGGTAGATGCGGCCCCGCGGTGGGAACTTCCCAGGTATCAACTCTATCGGACAGTCCCAGGAACGATGAGGCGGCAGGGTATCGGCACCTCCCTTGCTGAAGACGTCAGAAAAAGAAATATATGGTGTGGGTAACGACAAGGGTGGAGCTGATGAAGACAAAAGACTGGGACCTCCTACTTCTTGAGGATTAGTTTGATGGAGTGGAATGACACGAGGCATGCAAGTAGTTAGGCAGTTCGTACCCCAGGCTGTGATCTCCATACTGGTCCAATCAATGTGAGGGTTGTGCTTAGTAAGCCATGGTAGGCCCAGGACTACCTGGTGTGAGGATTGAGGAAGGACAAAAAATTCAAGAGTCTCTTGATGTAAGGCACCGATGAGAACTGTCACTGGATCGGTTTGAAGGGTGATTTGCCCACTGCTGATGCGACTCCCATCTACTGCAGTGAGGGCCAACGGATGGGCCAAAGGTTGCACCATCAAGGAATGTTGCTGGACGAAAGAAGAAGAAAGGAAGTTCCCGGCTGCTCCGGAATCTAGTAGAGCCTGGATCTTGATTTTTCCCTGAGGGCACACAAGGGTAACAGGAATGGTGGGCACAGTTGAAGAGGGAGATGAAAGCAGGACTCCTAACCTGACCTCCCTCGGGGAGGTTAGGAGCGGTCGTTTCCCGGACGCAATGGACAGGAAGCCAACAGATGAGCGGAAGAACCGCAGTACATGCATAGATTCTCACGACGTCTACGGGACTTTTCCTCCACGGAAAGCCGAGAGCGGTTGATCTGCATGGGTTCGTCTGGTGGTGTGGTTGTGGAAGGCCCAGATCTAGGAACAGGAACAGCGTTGGTGGTGAGACGAGGGCGGAGACGATCGGAGCGATTTCTCTCTAGTTGACGCTCCTGCATCCGTAGATCTACTTTGTTGCACAAGGAGATGAGTTCAGCCAAAGTAGCAGGAGAGTCATGGGTAGTTAATTCGTCCTTGATACGACCTGCCAGCCCATTCCAGAAGGCGGAGATGAGAGCCTCTTCATTCCACTTTAATTCCGAAGCCAGAGTCTGGAACTGCACAGCATATTGTCCCACTGAACGACTACCCTGGCGAATCCTCAGGATCTCAGTAGCGGCAGACGACACTCTGCCAGGTTCATCAAAGATGCGACGGAAAGAGGTAATAAAAGCTTCATAGTCATTGAGCAGGGGATCAGCACGTTCCCAGAGAGGGGACACCCAGTCCAAAGCCGACCCTGCCAGGAGAGACACAATATAAGCCACCTTTGCCTTGGAAGTAGGAAAGTGAGAAGACTGTAAGGTGAAATGCACATCGCATTGGTTCAGAAACCCACGGCATCCTTTCGGAGAACCATCATATTTGCTGGGGGTTGGTAATTGCATGTGATGAGGAACTATTGGTCCAGGTGTAGAAACAGGGACTGGAACCTCTGGAGCTGAAGCCACAGAAACTGAGGGAGCCGTCTGGGGCGGAGCCAAGACCTGAAGGAATTGAGCCACTTGACGTTGGGTAGCCTCCACTTGCTCCAGACGAGCCATGATGCTGTGAAGTGCGTCCGCCATGGAAGCCTGTTCTTCACCCGACTCCATCGGGTCAGTACAAACTGTCACAACTGAAGGGCTGGATGAAGTCGTGTGGTGTGTAGCAACCGGAGACGGACCAGAGGAGGAAGGATTAAATCGTGCAGGTTTAATAATAGAATTCATAAATGAAATAATACACACTTGAATACTTTCTTAAAGTGGCAGTTAGTGGTAATAAGACTTGAGCCAGCACGGCACTTTGAAAGAAGAAAAAGTTCATAGAAACAATAACAGTTCACATACTGCGGACAGCAGGCTGGGGTCTTGAGAAATGAAGAAATCCGGAAAGAGAATGTACTTGATGGTAATGAGGGATCCTTGAAGACTGAAAGAAGCTGGATGATGACAAAAGAATGGGAAGTTGCTTGGAAGCAGACGGCTTGAAGGGCTTAGGCCAGGAAGCTCAGGGATGCAGGCAGAGACCAGACTGTGGAGAGAACTGGCTGGGGTTAAGCTGAATCGAGTCCAACACAGAGCACTGAAGCAAGGCACCAAGTCAGGAGAGGTGAGTCAGAGAGCCGGAGTCAGCTGGGAGCTGTGAACGCCTCTGGAGACTCTTTGTACTGACACTGAACAGGCCTAGGCAGATCCCCTATATCCCTAGAGGGCGGCTGCCATTGGCTGTCAGGTCAGTATGGGCGGAAACCTCAGACAAGGACCAATCTGCTATTTGCCCTTAACCAAGATGGCGGCGCCGGCCTCCCGGCGCCCTTACAGCACATACCGCTACACTTGCCGGCGTCCCACGCTGCCTGCTGCCCACCAGACTGCCGCTGCCTGCTGCCACTGAACTGGAGACCACTACACGCTAGCCGACGGCGGGCGCGAACGGGTGAGTAGTAAGCCCGCCGCGCACCGCCGCGGCTGAGTGTGACATATTTTGATAAATTGTGTTAAATAGTGACCATGGGAACAGAAACTTGGATTCAGGTTTGTACACAAACCCAGTAGTTTAATTAGAAATCCCCTTTAGTATGACTAAAATGCTGATGTGTTTTTTTTGTTGTTTTTTTATTTTTTTTTGGGGGGGGGGGACAGAGGAGTGGCTGCAACTGGGATAGTTATATAAAATGGAGCATGAAGCTCACACTTTGTAGGCAGGCTGAGATCAGGAACTGCATAGAGAGTGGTAGACTTCCTCGACCCAGCAGAGGGGTCTCAGTGGTCAGTCAGAGTAAGGTTTGGCTTAAGCAGAGTGCCAACTTCAGTGCCCATAACTCAGCATCCACTTCTACCCAAGTATCAGACAGTCCACACTGGGTGAATGGATTTGTGGGGTATGTAATTATATTTCTGGCATCAGGATCCCACTCAACATGGACGATGAGTGAGAATCATTATCTGCAGTTATAGGTGTCTATGTAGATGATGATTCCCGCTCATCATTCACAGCAAATTTGTTCATAATATTGTGTTAAGCATTGATGATGATGATGATGATGATGATGATGATTATATAATGACCTTAAGTGCTGTGTTTGTCAGATCACCAATATGATAGCTGTCATTTTATTTAATATTGAGCTTTTATTTAGTTATGTCAGTGATTGGTGAGATCTCTTGTATAGACTCGACAAGCCACAGAAACATTATTTATTGTGGGCATTTTGGCTCCAGCCATAGAGACATTTTTTCAGGAATGTTGTAACAACTAAACTTTTTAAAATCATAATCTGCACTTTTTTAATTTATTTTGCTACAAAAAGAATAGATGTGTAACATAATATGTAGAGAAGGAAGGAGAACAGTAGATACTGAAGTAAATATGTATATGAAATAATTAGACTAAAAGAGAGAGAGAGAGAGAGGAAAAGACAGAAAAAGAGACGGGTAAATTTACTAAGATGGAAACTCTATTAAAAATGGAATAAATCAATAGCAATAATTAGAATCTATTTGTTATCTTCTAGAAGGTGCTCAATGAATAGTAAGTAGAATCTGATGTGATCTTGAGGTTACATGCTCAATGCCATGGTAGGGGGTGAAATACTGATTGCCAGGGGTTACAGACTCTTTACCATGGGATTCCAGTTTGTTGCCAGTGATTTCATGCTCTTGGCCACAGGGCAGTTAAACGCTCGTCGACAGGGGGAGTTACATGCTTGTTTCAATGGGAGAATATATGCTCATTGCCAGCGTGACTCATTGCCGAGGGGTGTGCGCTGCATGCCAGCACTCCCGGAATCCACATTTCCGAGTAGCATTAGGTGATATCCTGTCAGATGCTAGACGTGCACCTCTAGAGACTGTCTTCGCTTATGTGTACTATGGCTGTTGGAGTGGCGGGTGGCGAGCAGCAGGCGATTACATAATATAGCTCAGCGGGGTGTTTCAGGTGGCTGGAACCTCCCCTCTCTTCACTGTGGCATGACCTGGGACAATTGTAACCCTAGCACCCCCTGATGGTGGCCCTGGCAACATCCCATCTTCAATAGAACTTCCATTTCTATCTAAATTTATCCTGAGAATGAGACAAACATAACTGATAAATATTTTTGTCCCTTTTTTCCCATAGGTGACATTTGTGTGAAATGTGCAAAGACTGAATGGATGAACGAAGCACAAAACCAATGTATTGCCAAAACTGAAGAGTTTCTATCATATGAAACGGACACAATATCTTCCGGGTTTTCTGTGGTTGCTCTGTTATTTTCTGTTGTAATTGTCTTCATAATTGGATTGTTCATTTTATTTCACATCAACCAGATTGTCAGAGCCAATAACCGGAATCTCAGCTTTGTTCTCCTCATCTCTCTAAAGCTGAGTGTACTCTGTGTATTCCTCTTCCTTGGTCGCCCAGTGGATATAACCTGTATGCTGCGGCAGATCTGCTTTGGAATCATATTTACTATCGCTGTGTCCTCAGTCCTGGCCAAGACTATAACAGTTTGCATCGCTTTTAAGGCCACAAGACCTGGGAGTTACTGGAGAAGATGGATGGGAGTCAAACTACCAAATTCCTTAGTGGTGATCTGCTCATCTGTCCAGGTCCTGAATGGTGTCATCTGGTTGTCAGTTTCTCCTCCTTATCTAGAATATAACATGGACACATATCCTGGGACTATCATCATCCAATGTAATGAGGGTTCTGTGATGGCCTTTTATTTCATGTTGGGTTACATGGGATTCCTGGCAGCTGTGAGCTTTGTTCTGGCTTTCATGGTGAGGACATTACCTGACATCTATAATGAGGCCAAGTACATCACATTCGGCATGCTGGTGTTCTGCAGTGTCTGGGTCTGTGCCATCCCGGCCTATCTGAGCAGTAAGGGGAAACATATGGTCATTGTAGAGGTGTTTGCTATATTAGCCTCATGTATTGGGATATTAGGCTGTATGTTTTTGCCTAAATGCTACAATATACTGCTGAGACCAGAGATGGACAGAAAAGATATTATGTGCACTGGGAAAAAATAATACATATTTCCCCATAACATGACCTAATATCCTGTAATAGGAGCTTATTTCTCATTTTGTTTAGGTTAGGATATTTGCTCTGTACATGCTCCAGACATAAAAGCAGACAAGTACAGGCAATGCAGAGCCTTATGCAATCTGAATGAATTCCATTTACAACTGAAGAGATAGAGTTGGGATTGTTGTTGTTATTATAATTATTATTATTATTGACATTAAAAAAAATATTATGTTATTGCCATTGTGTCCAGTTCAGCGTGGTATAAGCATAAGACACAATAAGAAAAACATATGACACTTATGAGTCTTGAAGAATTCCAATAAATTCAATAAAGTCAAAATGACTGTATACTGTACGTGATCAGTGGCGGATTCAGGGGGGGGGGGCACCCGGGCACGTGCCCCCCTGTCATTTATTTTGTAGCTGAGGACCAGGGCTTTCCAACGAGCCCAGCCCCGTGTCTCTAGCCCCCTGGTAACCGGAGATATCGCCTGGCAAACATGTAACGTTTTTTCCCCATAGAATAATATGGGACCCATCAATTCCGACCCCCACCCAGTTCCGACGGCTGCCAGTTCCCGCCCTGGCATCACAGAAGCTTGTGGTTGATTTTCTTCAATTCCAAATCGCTGGGCCTTCAATATGATACCAGGCTGGTCCAAATCGGTCAATCGGTTCCAGAGATATTGCGTGTAAACCGATTTTTTTATTTTTGAAATGTAATTTCATGGCTGTTCATGTTCTTTCAGGGCAGATTACTCTGGAACCAAACGTTCCAGTTTCACTGGACCAAAATCATTCAAAGCCCACTCAAAAGTTCTTCAATATAATACTTGTCTCATGTAAATGGGTCAGTTGGTTCTAAAGATAAAGGCGGTTAAATGAGATAACTGGTTAAAGGGGGGAGGGATGGTTTTCTCGGAATCGGGACATCTGTCAGAATGAACTTAGGTCTACAGTCATTAGGTCGACCCCAATAGGTCGACTGGCAGGAAGGTCGACCTGACTTAAGGTTGACATGGGCCAAGGTCGACATGACTTAAGGTCGAATTTGCATAAAGGTCGACATGAGGAAGGTTGACTGGTCATAAGGTCGACATGGGTTTTTCACTGTTTTTTTATCCGAATGTCGACACAGTCGACATGGACACAGTTGGCAATGAGAATCGGACCCTCGCATCGCTCGCTTCGCTCGTGATGCTTCGGGCACGGTGCCTCGCTGCGCTCGGCACACTATTTTATTCTCCCGCCACGCCCTAGTGGATGGTAGGGCATGAAATACCACCTGTCGGCACATGTTGGCTCAAAAAACAGTGAAAAACCCATGTCGACCTTATGACCAGTCGACCTTCCTCATGTCGACCTTTATGCAAATTCGACCTTAAGTCATGTCGACATTGGCCCATGTCGACCTTAAGTCAGGTCGACCTTCCTGCCAGTCGACCTAGTGGGGTCGACCTAATGACTGTAGACCTAAGTTCATTCTAATAGATGACCGCTTCCCGGTTTTCTCTCCCCCTCACACCAGAAAATGCAGGGACTAGGCTGGTGTAAAAGGGGCCAACCTGGGAATGCATTTTCTGGTGTGAAAGGGGTATTATTTCAAATAGCCGGGACCTGCAGTGCTCTGAATACAGCCAGGCTCTGCCACTGTCAGTGGCTTTCACTTCTGCTGTCCCCCATTTACCACGAGCATGTATTCCCCCTTGGCAATGAGCATGTAATCCCACATGGCAACGAGCATGAAACCTCTGGCAATGAGCATGGAACCCTTGGCAATGAGCATGTAGAGAAGCAGCACTTATGTAGCATAATTTTTAATAGGCATTATGGTGTTTGGCATAACACATAATGGACATAATGGCGTGTAACTTAACGTGTAATGGACATTATGGTGTAAATGTTTAATGCGAGCCTTTGGTGGACAATGTCCCTGTTTATTAAGTGTATTGTGAATTTTGGCTTAATCCGTGTGGCATTATGTGAATTTTGACACAATCCATGTGGCATTATGTGAATTCTGGCTCAATCCATGTGGCATTATGTGAATTTTGTCTCAATCCGTGTGGCATTATGTGAATTTTGGCTCAATCCATGTGGCATTATGTGAATTTTTGCTCAATCCGTATGGCATTTTATGCATTTGGCTCAATCTGTGTGGCATTATGTGAATTTTGACACAATTTATTTGGCATTATGTGAATTTTGGCTCAATCCGTGTGTGTTATTATGTAAATTTTGGCTCAATCCATGTGGCATTATGTGAATTTTGGCTCAATCCGTATGGCATTATGTGAATTTTGACACAATCCATGTGGCATTATTTGAATTTTGGCTCATTCCATTTGGCATTATGTTTAAGGGGCAAGTATAATGGGGTCTAGTATTTTGTTGCATAATGTGTAGAAGTTGTATATGGTGTTGACACGCACCCTGTTGAGTGGCCACACACCCTTTTCCGGAGCGAGCCTTCGGCGCGCGCACAACTACATCCTTCACATTTGTCGCCATGGTGGGCCTGCGTACTTTAAATGCCAGGGCCTATTTTTAATTCCATTCCCTCCCTCTCCTGCCGCTCTCTTAGCATGTACACTGGCACCACTAACACCGCCCCTCCCCCACCCAAACCCTTTTTTATCATTGGTGCCCCCCCTGTCATTTTATCCTGGATCCGCCCCTGTACGTGATCCATCCAACGTTTCAGTAAATATAGTGTACTGATGCGTTATCATAATCACAGTATATTCCTGATGATGATTTTCTCTACAACCAAAACATTGGATGTCTCACATGTAATAAAATATTGACTCTAATAAAGGAACTATATACAGTATTTTTACATTTCCATTCCTCTTACTCCAATGAAAGGTTCAGTTTATGGACATAAAATAAATGTTTGCCTCAAAGTGGGAGATTAGAGGTTATCAAATCAAAAATCTCATAAATTGGGTCCAAGATTAATTGGCCCTTTCCATTTCTGCAAGAGGATTAACCCTGGTTGTTTCCGTCTAGAGTTACATCCTTCAATCTTGAGGTCCATTTTTAGTTATTTTTTTAAAACTTGCTTGTAAGTCTCAATTCTTCCTTGCAGTTCCTAGTGTAAGCCTGCTTCTGTTGATTTAGATGGACATTGGGAATTTGTGGTGGATAAAATTTTGGAATTGATGCGAAGCGAGGTTCAATATCTTTTTCATTGGAAGACGTATGGGCCAGAGAAACATTTTTGGGAACCAGCAAAAGAATTTAATGCAGAAAGATTCTTCATTGCCTCTTCTATTACCTACTCCCCTCTAATAAAAACTCATGAGCTTTTTAGTAACTTCTCTACTTGTACTTTCACATCCACATCTGATCACCAATAATAATAAAAAAAAAACACACATCCACCTATATCTATCTTTCCTTTCTAATCTTATTAGCTGGTGACATATCACCAAACCTAGGCCCCAACCACCTGTCCAACTCAGATTTAATTGGTTCAAAGCCTTATATAAATTCAGCTAACCTCATAAATATCACATGCCTCCCATCACCCACCAAGCAACTTAAATGTGCCCTATTATATACACGCTTTCTTTGCAACAAATTAACATCCATCCATGACCTTTTCATCTCTCACAACTGCAATCTGCTGGCCATTACAGAAACCTGGCTCACACAATCAGACATGGCCTCATCTGCAGCACTGTCACATGGTGGTTTCCACTTAACTCACAGCTCCAGGCCTGGTAATTGTAAAGGAGGTGCGGTAGGTATATTACTGTCCCAAGCCTTCACATACTCACATTCACAACATTTGAAGTTTACTCTATTAGAACTGTTTCCCCTTTCTCTCTGCGTGTTGCTGCTGTCTATCGCCTACCTGGGCTTCCCAAACCTCAATTTCTGTAAGATTTAACTTCTTATCCTCTGACATCTCCACCATCATCCTGGATTACTTCAATATCACTATTGACAGTTCACAATCTCTGCATGCTTCCAAACTCCTCTCTCTAACCTCCTCTTCACCAGGCTGTGCTCAGTCTCTGATTGTACTAACACTCACTTCCCTCTCTCTGATCACAATCTTATTACCCTCTCACTGTCACGCTTTTAGAAGCACCAGCTGAAGAATAACGGAAGCTAGGTGCTTTAACGTATGAGGGTTGCATCCACGACAGAAGGGAGTGAAACAAATAGGATAAAATGAATTTGGTTTAATAAAGATATTGCAAGACAATGATACTGATGGCACAAATGATATATGGCAGATTATGCAAATGTAAAGTCAATAGTCCAATAGGTTATTGTAGAATATGATGATGCTTGGTACTTGAAGGAATATTGTAATGTTGCTTGAAGAGTTGAAGAATAAAGCGAAGAAGAAAGGACTTTGATTGGATAATTGAAGATATGATGATTGTATCGAGGATTGGATGATTGTATGGAAGATTGGATGATTGGATGGAAGATTGGATGATTAGATTGAAGATTGGATGATTGGATTGAGGATTGGGTGATTGAATTGAGGGTTGGATGATTGCATTGAAGATTGGATTATTGGATTGACGATTGGGTGATTGGATTGAGGGATGGATTGAAGATTGGATGATGAAAGAATAATGAAGATTATAAATGAAGAAGACTTGTCCTTGCTGAATAGGATCATGGCTGCAAACAGAGGTGACCGTGGAAATAGCCCCTGACCTAATTACTTCCCCACCTGACCTCAATGGCACTTTCTCTTCATTTGAGCCCACAACTAAAAAGAAGTATCCACATAGATCTTCTTATTCTCCACTCCACTACCTCATCCTATACAGATGGAGTTGCTTTCATCTAGGCTGCCTTTGGCGATTGTTCTGCCAATCCACCACAGCTCCCATAGTCACAAAGGCAGTGCAAAAAAAATCAAAGCTTGGCAATTGGCGATGGTGTTGCCAGATGAATGCAATACCAGCGATCCTCCACCAGATGTCTCTTTTTTAACTCACCACTGCGCATGTGTCTAATGCAA
This sequence comes from Crinia signifera, assembly GCF_055691185.1. Classification (NCBI taxonomy): domain Eukaryota; kingdom Metazoa; phylum Chordata; class Amphibia; order Anura; family Myobatrachidae; genus Crinia; species Crinia signifera. Next base: position 39,167,496 of record NC_139217.1, read on the forward strand.
AGCTATAGTGAATGGATTAAGATTTTATGTGCATAAAGTGTCCATTGAAATGTATTATAGCCCAAGAACTAGTTTATTGTACATTACAGGTTCCGCAGGCCACTGCCTCTGCCGAGGTCCCACATGCCACTGCCTCTGCCGAGGTCCAGCAGGCCACTGCCTCTGCCGAATTCCCGCAGGCCACTGCCTCTGCCGAGGTCCCACAGGCCACTGCCTCTGCTGAGTTCCCACAGGCCACTGCCTCTGCCGAGGTCCCACAGGCCACTGCCTCTGCCGAGGTCCCACAGGCCACTGCCTCTGCCGAGGTCCCACAGGCCACTGCCTCTGCCAAGGTCCAGCAGGCCACTGCCTCTGCCAAGGTCCAGCAGGCCACTGCCTCTGCCAAGGTCCAGCAGGCCACAGTCTCAGAAGGGGTCCCAAAAACCACTGCCACAGGAGGCATCCCGAAGGTCACAGCCCTAGATGAGATCAGGATGGCCATAACCTCAGGAGAGGTCTCAAAGGCCATAACCCCAGTAGAAGTCCTCAAGGCTGCAACCTCAGAAAGATTCCCGAAGACCACTGCCCAAGGATGGGTCCTGAAGGTCACAGCCCCTAAGGGGGTCCTGAAGGCCATAGCCCCCGGAGGGGGTCCTGTCTGTTCAGTCTCAGTGGAGGTCCTAAAAGTCACAGCTTCAAGTGCCTCAAGTGAGGTCACTAGTGCCATTACCCCAGTGAAGCAGTCAAGCCAGTCAGTGCAATAGACCAAGCACATAGCTATTGCCACTGGGTGTGCACTTTTGTTTCCCTCTTACAGGAATGTCCCTGGAGTATTAGCTTCTAGAGCAGTGGAACCTATGTTTGGTTCATTCTCAGATTCCGAATCAGAATATGTGTCTGAGATTGATGGTATTCCAGTTTTTGCGGGCCATGTGGTTTTTGAAGAAGCCTTTTTTAAACCAGTGACATCTTCTCTTTCTAAACATTCTCAGAGAAGGAAGACGAAGAAAAAAGAAGCACCGATGTTTGCCTTTGCTTGAAAATGTATTTTTGTATGGTCTTGTTGTGTCCAATGGCCACCTTCAAGGGGGGGCACTGTTACCAGCTGCAGTCGTAGCTAGTTTCTGTTTGTTTGGTTTTTGTTGTTTGTACCAGCATGCCCGGTTTTCTGTTGTCTCCCTTGTTGTGGAAAGCCTGGTATTGGGGTTCCTTGACCCCTCTTCAAGAGGGAAGTACTGTTAGAAGCCGCCTCTGGCAGGTCTGTGTAAATGCAGCCTGTCTCTTGTATTTGCTCTGTGTTCAGTTTCAACTGTCATAATTACTCTGCGTTGTCGGGCTGCGCACCTGCAGTTACGTTCCTCATTAAGGGGGCTTGTCCATTCTAGCTGTTCTGATTGGACATTGCTCCCTATATATACCATGCTTGTTGCTATGACTGTGTGCAGTGTTCTGAAGGAGAAATATCCATGGTACTGTAGTTGTATATTGTATTACTATTTTGTTTTGCAAGTACAACCATTCTTAAAGGTTATGATATGATCTAGCCCAGTGGTCGCCAACCCGTTGTTCGGCAGCGATCCAGGTGGCTTGACCACTCTGCCACTGCCCGCCACCTGCCCCGCTGGTTCCCTTTTCCCTGAGGGGAGGAGAGCGCATTGCGCATCTCTCCTAACCCTCACTGTGCATCCCTTTGACTGGGCCATCAAATCAAAGCTCGCTGGTCGGCAGCCAATCAGGAGCCGGTCCGCGAGCTTTGATTGGCGGACTGCCCAGTCACAAAGAAGTTAGGGGAAGGAGAGATGCGCGGTGCACTGTGCTACTCTCCCCTGAGAACGGCAGTGGCAGAGACAGTGGTGGCAACCCCGGACACAGGACATTGGTGAGACACACAACTTCCCTTCCTGCCCACTCGCTTGCCCAGTGCTGATCCCTGCTCCTTGCTCCTTCTGTTCGAAGTTAACACATTATTGCTGCATAAACTCCCCCATGAGCCAGGAAAGGGAAACTGACCATCACATCTACTGATTCACTGATAGGGGACAGTGTATTTTTATTTATTTAATTGCTGTGTGAGCTATTTGTGTGTTTTTTCCCCATGGGGGACTATGTTCATTTTTTTCCCCATACAGGTCAATGTGCATGTTTTTGCCCATGGGATACTAATGGCAGTTTTAAACTCTTGTTTGGTGTGTAGGTACCAATAATTCACAATACGGAATTTGTTTTAATGATAATGTCAAACAAAGGTGCTCTGGTAAGTTAACATTCAGTTCTAGCCTGGTTTTACTATTTATTAGGAAAAGGTATAACTGCTGTCATTCTGCAATTTTCCATCCTAATGACTAATTTCATGCCTTGCCGCACCTGGGTAAATAACTCCCATTTTTATACTACTAGTGTAATGAAAGAAACAAAAAGACAAAAAGTCTGGCGCCGTATATCAGATAAAACTATTTGGATAAAAATTCCTACAACCAATTGCTGCGGTTTTTGTGGGGAGTTGCTCACGCTCCTCAAAGATACATGTTGTGTTTTTGTTTAAGTGTAATGACAGGACTGGTGCAATGAATGATGCATGCAAGCCTTGAAAATGCCTTTAGGATACTATATAATAATTTGGCTTGCACGTTATTTAATCATATCTGCCATAAAGGTCAGGAACACATTGCCCAGTAGAGCAGGATGGGAATAAGTGCAGACTGCTGATCATTGTTATATAATTCTGTCAGCCCCTAGAATTGTCTATCCTATGGCATCATTACCACATGACTATAGTTCCTGAAGGTATCATTTATGACAGTGCAGTGTTTATGGCATATCTGTGGGTATTGTGGGCATTGCTTAACTGGTGGCATGTCTATATATGGCACAGTGTCTATTCAGAGAGGCTGAGGGCATGGCCATGCCCCAATAGTGGAAAAAAATGGTGATGTGGCCTCGTAGGAGTTCCACGATAGTAGGTCATGCCCCCTAATTTCAGGCACATGCAGATGTCCCTTCTCCTCTGCCTCCAGTGTTGGGAGGTATGTATGCAGCGTATTGGACATTGCAGTGTGTGGCATATTGTGTTTGGGGCATTGCAGTATGTGGCCTAATGTGTCAGGAGAATTACAGTGTGTGGCATAATGTGTAAAGGGCATTATTTGGTTATTGTGCAGATTTATTTTTTTATTTTAGTAGCTCTTCAAGTGGTTTATTTTGCCGTGAGTAGCTCAAGCCCCAAAAAAGGGTGGAGACCACTGATCTAGCCAATAATATTAGGTATTCACATAGAGCAAGACAGTGCGAAACACGTGTTGAGCAGAACAGAGATGAGTGAAACACTTTCAGATGGGTTCACCAAGAGTTTAGAACAAAAAAAATATCTATACTCTGTGATAGCTGGTTCACAGTGGACAATGCCCTCTATGTTTACTCAAGTGTGGTGGATGTTTTGGACTTTTGTTTTTAATATTTGTAGCATGCTTGGTCTGGATTGAGAACCACGTTATTGCTGTATTTAAAAAGACAAGCTGTGCACTAATTTACTTAGACCTAGACATGATAAAGAAGCTGCTTTACTTAGCCACAACATTATTGGACATGACTCAATGTGGCAGCGCATAGTAGCATCTGACATGATAATCATTTCAAACTACAGAATAAATGACACTTGAACTTGGAGCTCAAGAAGCACATGGGGCTTATGTAGTGTTTCTGCAGTATATCTTATGGGAGAAATTTACTAAGAATACGAATACGATATATCGTATTCATATTCTTAATACGAAAGAATACGTTTCAGCCGTATGCAAATCCGTGTTTCAGCCGTATGCAAATCCGTGTTCCGGAGGGTTATTTACAAAGCAGTCAAATACGATTGTTTTTTACCCTGCTGGCTGGTCGGGCCTACGGCCGTGGGGGGGGGGACCCCACGCCATTTTATTTATTTATTTTTCTATTTTTTTACACTGCAGTCTGCAGGGATCTGACTGATCCGTGCAGGCTTCTGCCAAATACGACAGGAAAATAAAGTGTATTCTCCTGGCGTATTTGGCTGGCAATTTGCAGCCGTTTTACGCTAATTAGCAGCCGTATTAGTAAATTAGGAATCACCATTCTTTTGAATGGTGATTCCTATTCATTTTCTATCAATGGTGTATTCATTCTTTTTTTGTAAATACAACTATGAATGTCCCATCAATACGAATACGAAAAATTGTATTTTTGCATAATAAATGCCAAAAATACTAATACGCCCCAAAAATTAGCATTTTACTATGAAAATACAATTTTTTTTATTATTTTAGTTAAAAATGCCCCCCTATGTGTGAACATGCCGAAGCTGGGCATAGTACATGCAATTACGGACAAGTGCAGACAATACAAAATTTCAGAGACACTCATGACCTCCTCTCCATCCTAGATCTTCTGTGTTAAGCAACTATGAAACAAGAACATTGTGCTGAAGTCCCTCATCCATTACTTCATCATAGACTTTGTAATTCTTGTAGACAATTCTGATCGCTTCCTAATCTGGTGGTCACGATGTCCACATTCCTTTGAATTATAGAATCTGCAAATGCTGAATATTTTGATAAATTGTGTTAAATAGTGACAATGGGAACAGAAACTTGGATTCAGGTTTGTACACAAACCCAGTAGTTTAATTAGAAATCCCCTTCAGCATGACTAAAATGCTGATGTGTTTTTTTTTGTTTTTTTTTTTTTTTTTTTTGGGGGGGGGGGGGGCAGAGCAGTGGCTGCTACTGGGATAGTTATATAAAATGGAGCATGAAGCTCACACTTTGTAGGCAGGCTGAGATCAGGAACTGCATAGAGAGTGGTAGACTTCCTCGACCCAGCAGAGGGGTCTCAAGGGCCAGTCAGAGTAAGGTTTGGCTTATGCAGAGTGCCAACATCAGTGCCCATAACCCAGCATCCACTTCTACCCAAGTATCAGACAGTCCCCACTGGGTGAATGGATTTGGTATATTTGATATAGGTGTCTATGTAGATGATGATTCCCGCTCATCATTCACAGGAAATTTGTTCATAATATTGTGTTAAGCATTGGTGATGATGATGATGATGATGATGATGATTATATAATGACCTTAAGTGCTGTGTTTGTCAGATCACCAATATGATAGCTGTCATATGTTATTTAATATTCAGCTTTTATTTAGTTATGTCAGTGATTGGTGAGATCTCTTGTATAGACTCGCCAAGCCACAGGAACCTTATTTAACTTGGGCCTTTTGGCTCCAGCCATAGAGACATTTTTCAGAAATGTTGTAACAAATAAACATTTTTTAAAATCATAATCTGCACTTTTTTAATTTATTTTGCTACAAAAAGAATAGATGTGTAACATAATATGTAGAGAAGGAAGGAGAACAGTAGATACTGAAGTAAAGATGTATATGGAATAATTAGACTAAAAGAGAGAGAGAGAGAGAGAGAGAGAGAGAGAGAGAGAGAGAGAGAGAGAGAGAGAGAGGAAAAGACAGAAAAAGAGACGGGTAAATTTACTAAGATGGGAGCTCTATTAAAAATGGAATAAATCAATAGCAATAATTAGAATGTATCTGTTATCTTCTAGAAGGTGCTCAATGAATAGGAAGTAGAATCTGATGTGATCTTGAGGTTACATGCTCCTTGTCTGGGGTTTCATGCTCAATGCCATGGTAGGGGGTGAAATGCTGATTGCCAGGGGTTACAGACTCCTTACCATGGGATTCCAGTTTGTTGCCAGTGATTTCATGCTCTTGGCCACAGGGCAGTTAAACGCTCGTCGACAGGGGGAGTTACATGCTTGTTTCAATGGAATAATATATGCTCAATGCCAGCGTGACTCATTGCCGAGGGGTGTGCGCAGCATGCCAGCACTCCCGGAATCCACATTTCCGAGTAGCATTAGGTGATATCCTGTCAGATGCTAGACGTGCACCTCTAGAGTCTGTCTTCGCCTGTGTGTACTATGGCTGTTGGAGTGGCGGGTGGCGAGCAGCAGGCGATTACATAATATAGCTCAGCGGGGTGTTTCAGGTGTCTGGAACCTCCCCTCTCTTCACTGTGGCATGACCTGGGACAATTGTAACCCTAACACCCCCTGATGGTGGCCCTGGCAACATCCCATCTTCAATAGAACTTCCATTTCTTTCTAATTTTATCCTGAGAATGAGACAAACATAACTGATAAATATTTTTGTCCCTTTTTTTCCCATAGGTGACAATTGTGTGAAATGTGCAAAGACTGAATGGATGAACGAAGCAAAAAACCAATGTATTGCCAAAACTGAAGAGTTTCTATCATATGAAACGGACACAATATCTTCCGGGTTTTCTGTGGTTGCTCTTTTATTTTCTGTTGTAATTGTATTCATAATTGGATTGTTCATTTTATTTCACAACAACCAGATTGTCAGAGCCAATAACCGGAATCTCAGCTTTGTTCTCCTCATCTCTCTAAAGCTGAGTGTACTCTGTGTATTCCTCTTCCTTGGTCGCCCAGTGGATATAACCTGCATGCTGCGGCAGATCTGCTTTGGAATCATATTTACTATCGCTGTGTCCTCAGTCCTGGCCAAGATTATAATGGTTTGCATGGCTTTTAAGGCCACAAGACCTGGAAGTTACTGGAGAAGATGGATGGGAGTCAAACTACCAAATTCCTTAGTGGTGATCTGCTCATCTGTCCAGGTCCTGAATGGTGTCATCTGGTTGTCAGTTTCTCCTCCTTATCTAGAGTATAACATGGACACATATCCTGGGACTATCATCATCCAATGTAATGAGGGTTCTGTGATGGCCATTTATTTCATGTTGGGGTACATGGGATTCCTGGCAGCTGTGAGCTTTGTTCTGGCTTTCATGGTGAGGACATTACCTGACATCTATAATGAGGCCAAGTACATCACATTCGGCATGCTGGTGTTCTGCAGTGTGTTGGTCTGTGCAATCCCAGCCTATCTGAGCAGTAAGGGGAAACAGATGGTCATTTTAGAGGTGTTTGCTATTTTAGCCTCATGTATTGGGATATTAGGCTGTATGTTTTTGCCTAAATGCTACAATATACTGCTGAGACCAGAGATGGACAGAAAAGATATTATGTGCACTGGGAAAAAATAATACATATTTCCCCATAACATGACCTAATATCCTGTAATAGGAGCTTATTTCTCATTTTGTTTAGGTTAGAATGTTTGCTCTGTACATGCTCCAGACATAATAGCAGACAAGTACAGGCAATGAAGAGCCTTATGCAATCTGAATGAATTCCATTTACAACTGAAGAGACAGAGTTGGGATTGTTGTTGTTATTATAATTATTATTATTGACATTAAAAAAATATTATATTATTGCCATTGTGTCCAGTTCAGCGTGGTATAAGCATAAGACACACTAAGAAAAACATATGACACTTATGAGTCTTGAAGAATTCCAATAGCTTCAATAAAGTAAAAATGACTGTATACTGCACGTGATCCATCCAACGTTTCAGTAAATAAAGTGTACTGACGCGTTATCATAATCATAGTATATTCCTGATGATGATTTTCTCTACAACCAAAACTTTGGATGTCTCACATGTAATAAAATATTGACTCTAATAAAGGAACTATATATTTTTACATTTCCATTCCTCTTACTCCAATGAAAGGTTCAGTTTATGGACATAAAATAAATGTTTGCCTCAAAGTGGGAGATTAGAGATTATCAAATCAAAAATCTCATAAATTGGGTCCAAGATTAATTGGCCCTTTCCATTTCTGCAAGAGGATTAACCCTGTTTGTTTCCGTCTAGAGTTACATCCTTCAATTTTGAAGTCCATTTTTAGTTATTTTTTTTAAAACTTGCTTGTAAGTCTCAATTCTTCCTTGCAGTTCCTAGTGTAAGCCTGCTTCTGTTGATTTAGATGGACATTGGGAATTTGTGGTGGATAAAATTTTGGAATTGATGCGAAGCGAGGTTCAATATCTTTTTCATTGGAAGACGTATGGGCCAGAGAAACATTTTTGGGAACCAGCAAAAGAATTTAATGCAGAAAGATTCTTCATTGCCTCTTCTATTACCTACTCCCCTCTAATAAAAACTCATGAGCTTTTTAGTAACTTCTCTACTTGTACTTTCACATCCACATCTGATCACCAATAATAATAAAAAAAAAACACACATCCACCTATATCTATCTTTCCTTTCTAATCTTATTAGCTGGTGACATATCACCAAACCTAGGCCCCAACCACCTGTCCCACTCAGATTTAATTGGTTCAAAGCCTTACATAAATTCAGCTAACCTCATAAATATCACATGCCTCCCATCACCCACCAAGCAACTTAAATGTGCCCTATTGTATACACGCTTTCTTTGCAACAAATTAACATCCATCCATGACCTTTTCATCTCTCACAACTTCAATCTGCTGGCCATTACAGAAACCTGGCTGACACAATCAGACATGGCCTCATCTGCAGCACTGTCACATGGTGGTTTCCACTTCACTCACAGCTCCAGGCCTGTTAATTGTAAAGGAGGTAGGTATATTACTGTCCCAAGCCTTCACATACTCACATTCACAACATTTGAAGTTTACTCTATTAGAACTGTTTCCCCTTTCTCTCTGCGTGTTGCTGCTGTCTATCGCCTACCTGGGCTTCCCAAACCTCAATTTCTGGAAGATTTAACTTCTTATCCTCTGACATCTCCACCATCATCCTGGATTACTTCAATATTACTATTGACAGTTCACAATCTCTGCATGCTTCCAAACTCCTCTCTCTAACCTCCTCTTCACCAGGCTGTGCTCAGTCTCTGATTGTACTAACACTCACTTCCCTCTCTCTGATAACAATCTTATTACCCTCTCACTGTCACGCTTTTAGAAGCACCAGCTGAAGAATAACGGAAGCTAGGTGCTTTAACGTATGAGGGTTGCATCCACGACAGAAGGGAGTGAAACAAATAGGATAAAATGAATTTGGTTTAATAAAGATATTGCAAGACAATGATACTGATGGCACAAATGATATATGGCAGATTATGCAAATGTAAAGTCAATAGTCCAATAGGTTATTGTAGAATATGATGATGCTTGGTACTTGAAGGAATATTGTAATGTTGCTTGAAGAGTTGAAGAATAAAACAAAGAAGAAAGGACTTTGATTGGATAATTGAAGATATGATAATTGTATTGAGGATTGGATGATTGTATGGAAGATTGGATGATTGGATGGAAGATTGGATGATTGGATTGAAGATTGGATGATTGGATTGAGGATTGGGTGATTGAATTGAGGGTTGGATGATTGGATTGAAGATTGGATGATTGGATTGAGGGTTGGATTGAAGATTGGATGATGAAAGAATAATGAAGATTATAAATGAAGAAGACTTGTCCTTGCTGAATAGGATCATGGCCGCAAACAGAGGTGACCGTGGAAATAGCCCCTGACCTAATTACTTTCCCACCTGACCTCAATGGCACTTTCTCTTCATTTGAGCCCACAACTAAAAAGAAGTATCCACATAGATCTTCTTATTCTCCACTCCACTACCTCATCCTATACAGATGGAGTTGCTTTCATCTAGGCTGCCTTTGGCGATTGTTCTGCCAATCCACCACAGCTCCCATAGTCACAAAGGCAGTGCAAAAAAAATCAAAGCTTGGCAATTGGCGATGGTGTTGCCAGATAAATGCAATACCAGCGATCATCCACCAGATGTCTCTTTTTTAACTCACCACTGCGCATGTGTCTAATGCAAAGCTATAGTGAATGGATTAAGATTTCATGTGCATAAAGTGTCCATTGAAATGTATTATAACCCAAGAACTAGTTTACTAGTTTACAGGTTCCGCAGGCCACTGCCTCTGCCGAGGTCCAGCAGGCCACTGCCTCTGCCGAAGTCCCGCAGGCCACTGCCTCTGCCAAGGTCCCACAGGCCACTGCCTCTGCTGAGTTCCCACAGGCCACTGCCTCTGCCGAGGTCCCACAGGCCACTGCCTCTACCGAGGTCCCACAGGCCACTGCCTCTGCCGAGGTCCCACAGGCCACTGCCTCTGCCAAGGTCCAGCAGGCCACTGCCTCTGCCAAGGTCCAGCAGGCCACTGCCTCTGCCAAGGTCCAGCAGGCCACTGCCTCTGCCAAGGTCCAGCAGGCCACTGCCTCTGCCAAGGTCCAGCAGGCCACAGTCTCAGAAGGGGTCCCAAAGACCACTGCCCCAGGAGGCATCCCGAAGGTCACAGCCCTAGATGAGATTGTGATGGCCATAACCTCAGGAGAGGTCTCAAAGGCCATAACCCCAGTAGAAGTCCTCAAGGCTGCAACCTCAGAAAGATTCCCGAAGACCACTGCCCCAGGATGGGTCCTAAAGGTCACAGCCCCTAAGGGGGTCCTGAAGGCCATAGCCCCCGGAGGGGGTCCTGTCTGTTCAGTCTAAGTGGAGGTCCTAAAAGTCACAGCTTCAAGTGCCTCAAGTGAGGTCACTAGTGCCATTACCCCAGTGAAGCAGTCAAGCCAGTCAGTGCAATAGACCAAGCCCATAGCTATTGCCACTGGGTGTGCTCTTTTGTTTCCCTCTTACAGGAATGTCCCTGGAGTATTAGCTTCTAGAGCAGTGGAACCTATGTTTGGTTCATTCTCAGATTCCGATTCAGAATATGTGTCTGAGATTGATGGTATTCCAGTTTTTGCGGGCCATATGGTTTTTGAAGAAGCCTTTTTCAAACCAGTGACATCTTCTCTTTCTAAACATTCTCAGAGTAGGAAGAAGAAGAAGAAAAAAGAAGTACTGATGTTTGCCTTTGCTTGAAAATGTATTTTTGTATGGTCTTGTTGTGTCCAGTGGCCACCTTCAAGGGGGGGGGGCACTGTTACCAGCTGCAGTCGTAGCTAGTTTCTGTTTGTTTGGTTGTAAATGCAGCCTGTCTTGTAATTGCTCTGTGTTCAGTTTCAACTGTCATAATTAGGCAATTAGCACTCTGCGTTGTCAGGCTGCGCACCTGCAGTTACGTTCCTCATTAAGGGGGCTTGTCCATTCTAGCTGTTCTGATTGGACATTGCTCCCTATATTACTCAGCCTGCCCTAAGCTCTGTGCTGGTTATACTGTTAGTTTCTAGACATTGTAGCAAAGCACATTCTTGCTTTCCTGACCAACCCTTATGCTTAGCTCCTGTACTTAGTCATTGTCTGTATACCCTGATCCTACCCAGCCCTGAGTTTGTACCTACCTGGATTCTGTTTCCCAGAGTTTGTTTAGCCCTTCATGTGCCTGTGCTGTGTTTGGTCCTGTTTATCCCAGTTAATACTTGCTCCAATAGAGCTTCTGTTTATGTACCTGTGTTTTCAGCTATTTGTCTGTCTGTAACCAGAACTGCCTCACAGTCTGGTCCTGCTATATGTACTGTTAGTATCTACCTGCCTGTGCTTCGCAATCCGGTCCTGTCCCTTGTCTGCCTATCCTGTATTGCATTTAGACACTGCCTGGGACTGCCATTGTGGTTCAGTACACAGTGCTTGGTAATTCCATCTCCAGTACTGTGGTGCTCAAGTATACCATCTGCTGCAGTGGATCCATGCTAGTCGCACATGGTAGTGTGCTAAAGTTTGTATTTGTCTTGTGTGTCTGGTCCTTCCTTTTGTGTCCTAATCTGACTCCAGTCCTGTGTTTGCCTTGCCCAGCTTCCTGTATCAGCCTTGTCCCCTCAAAAGTCCTGGCTGCACGGGGTTGGGGTGATCCTAATTTACCCTTTCAAACGTGGCTGTTATAGGTGAAGCCTTAGCCTGCAGGAGGTTTCAAGGACCACCTTGGTGGCATCCCTGTGGCACCCACAACCAAAGTACCCCCTTTCTGTGTCTCTGAATGACATTGGTGGCCAGTGCTGCCTTTACAAAATCATTGCGGTCTTGCAATGATGATCAGGGGGTTGCTAGGCAACCATCCTGCAGCTACATCTAACCCTCAGGGACAGAGGACCCAGTGCTTACCCCAAAGTCCAGGTGAGCAGGAACTAGGAATTCGGCCTGGGATTGGTAGCCAGAGAGCGGGAAGAGCTGGGCGAAAATGGAGAGCCCGGAACGAGAGAGGTGTCGCGCAGAGAGGGAAGTGAGGCGCCATGTAAGGAGTAAGCAACGTGTGCACTGTGGGCGGCAGAGGACGAGCAGAGCTGGGAGGGAGTCTGTAGCACTGCTAAAAGCCGCCGGCACTGATTGACAGGCAGGGAGAGCCAGCGGCGCATCAAAAAGCCCAGCCAGCGGGGAGAGACACCAGACCAGTGACCCCCATAGAGCAGCACAGAGATCCCTGGCACCAGGGAGGAAAGGACACTCTGGGAGATCCAAGCAGCAGTTGCCCCAGCAGAGAGGCCCTTAGACCCTGCGTATCCAGCCACATCAATGACATCCTCAGAACCACAGGCGCTGCTGACCTCAGCTAGCGAAGCCCTGAGCAGAGCAGAGGATCGGGACTGGCAGGAGATGTGAACTTGTAGGGGAAAACAGGTATTCTGCACCCTTCATCCCCCTCAGAGTCACGAGCACCATTAGGCCTCATTCATTTAGTGACCCACAGGGCTCTTTGCTTCGTATCCATGGAACTGCAATACTGTGCCCACATTGACAGACCTTCACCGCTACTTCAGCCCGAGCCCGTACCCCGAGTTTGTACTCCAGAACCACAACCTACTGTAAGGCCAATTGATCCATTTACTGGGACCTTTTGTGAAACTTAACCTTCAGTATTGGCATTGAGCCAGAGCTCAGGGCACTGCTTGCCTTGGATTACAGATTCTTTTATTAGTTGTTACTTCCAGTCATGGTGCACCTAGGCCCAAAAATATACCTTGCACTATAGTGAACTGCGCAGTTCAGGTACTCAGTCTTTCAAGCCAGGACACTTGTACTTATTATTGGGTTGAACTAATTACATTGCACTATTGTAATTTTCTTAAATAATACTGCATGGTATTCTTTTACTGCATAACTCCTTTATTGTCAATTGAAATTGATGGTATTGTATTATGATTGTTTAAATGATTTGGGTGCAGCATACAGTGCGAATTGTGACCTAACCCTGATGTACACTGCTAAGTACTGTGACCAAATTTGAAAATGAACCATTAAATACTACTCTTTGTTCCATGTTCTGCAGCCAGTTTCTTACCCAATTGCAGATGTTAGCTCTTATACCCATCTCCTCCATTTTATGGAGCAGCTTCTAAGGTGGCACTGTCATGTCTCATGCTATAGGTGTTTCATATGCTGTGAAGTTACTGTCCTGATACTATTGCAAAGCTTTGCATCTTTTGAAATTTGTCCCTACTGATTCCCTGTAGTTAGGTTCTGATGTCATTAGCCCTGACTTTCTTCCTATCTCTAGGTCATTGTGTGTCTGACAATTTCGTCTTCAGTTGGTTCCTGTTGAGCTCTGGCAAATAATTATCCTTTCACCTACTGATTTGTGCATTATTAGAATAATATCAGCTTGAAATAAACTGTCTGCTTTAGTTGTGGACGCTGGGTTATTGGCACTGCTGTTGGCAGCCTGGGTAATTCAAAACTTACTCTGTCTGGACCTCGGAACCCCTCCGCTAAATCCAGGAAGTCTGCCACTCTCTGTGCAGATCCTGATCTCGGCCCACCTACAAAGTGTGGGCTTCATGCCCCACTTTGTATAAAAATCACAGTTGCAATGCAACCCCACTCTGTCTACCCCCCTCCCCCCCCTGAATCCAAGATTCTGTTCCCATGGACCTGACAAAGAACACTACTTCACAAATAGTAATAGAATTAATAAAATGAATATGTCATAACATTCAAATGTTCTGAAAGCCAGTAATCTAAATAGGCATTGGAAATAAACCAGCCTGTATGTATAGATGTCTCAGGTGTATGTTACTTTTTTAAATTTTTTATTTTACTATTCCTATGAAATAGATTGTTGTTCTAATTTTATGAGTCCATGATAAAAGAGGAGTTTGGAGTGAATATAAGGCTCATCGCTGCGTCTCCTCATTTATCTCTGCCATGAATTTCCCTGGCACATTTATACGGCTGTCAGTGATGAGTTTGGGAAGAGACAACAATCCCCCAGGTGTGCACCGGAGTCTCTGCTCTGCGGCATCAGATCTTGTGCTTACTCTATTCTTGTTGCTGGTCCTGTGTGACACCCTGCAGATCAGACCCACAGGACTGCAGACCTGGATGTCTCCTTGTAGTGAACGACTCTACATTGAAATATAAATATTCTGTGGAAGAAGATATTATGAAAGTAATATTTACAAGGACTTTTCAAGGGAGCTATAGAGAAAATATCTTCTCCAGTGTTGCCTGCTTAATGTAAGTACAGCATACCTCCCAACTTTCTCCATGATGTATGTGGGACTCCTTGCCTGCCGAAGGCTCGTGCTATTTTTTTTCGGGGGGACTGGAGTACCCGCAGCCCTATCCCCCCCTGTTTGCTGCCCCCATCACAACTTCTGGAGCATTGTAAAATAAAATCACCCTCTCCATTACTGTATATCTGTATAGTCTTACACAAATCAGAATCTTCATATATCATTCAGGAGATGACGATGTATATTCATGTATTTGGTCAACCCTTTAAGTGCCAAGTGAATTTGTCAAAATACTGTAGGTGTGAAAATTGCCAAGCAAACATTTTTGTTCCCATAATGACCTGTAATGTTTACCTTATATAGGAATTATAGGGTGAAATTTAATAGGATGAGAGATTCAGAATGTGAGAGATTTGGTGAGAAATCTTCAGTTGTTTTTTTAATGTGGCAATCATTTACGCTGCAAAACCAGTTTGATTTTGCAGTGTAAATGATTGCCGCTTTAAAAAAAAAAAAACTAGAGATTTCTCACCAAATCTCTCACTTTCTGATTCTCTCATCCTATTAAATTTCACCCAGTATCTTTTTTTCCGCATCATTTTTTATTTAAAGTTATATAACAAATGTGAGTGACTGGAATTTTTAGCAGATATATTGCACATTTCTAACAGAGATGTTGGCACTCAATTAATTAACCCTTTTTTTTTCTGCTAGCTGAAAAAGGCATACTTTAGTATTCGATTCCATCCATTTCCGGACAGTTTTTAGTTATTCTTCACCAAAGCACTTTCACTTTTTATTGAAGACGAAACTGCATCGATGAAACATGACTAAAAACCAGTTGAAAATTACCACAGTTTTGACAAAAACATGTGGATTGGTCAATTACTCGCCGATCCACATATTTTTTTTTTTTTTTTTCAAAATTATGGTAATATTCCTCTGGTTTTTAGTGTGTTTTGACAATGCCGGATTTTTACACAGTCGAAAAATCACTTTAATTAAATAGTTCTAATGCATATTAGACTCTTAAAATGGCAAAAAGTGCAATATTTTCGACTGCCAAAAATCTGTCAAGAAAATCTAACCTGTAAGACTACAGGGAAGCAGAACAATTATAATAAACTCTGAACTCCAAGTCTGTCTGTTGTTACCTAGTTTGTTTTATCACTGTCTACTATTGTAAAGCGCAACGGAATCTGTGGCGCTATATAAGAAACTGTAAATAAATAAATAAATAAATAAATAAACTCTGCCATTATTTAAATTGAGGTTTTTAGCATAATTTTCATATCCCATCTCATGTGTTTCATCTCATGTGTGGGATTGTGGGATTCTTGGCCCTCTTCTTCTCTATCTCTATACGTTCTCTCTGGGTGAGCTCATTTACTCACTCAGCTTCCACTATCACATCTATGCTGATAATACTGAAATCTACCTCTCCTCTCCTGATCTCTCTCCCTCTATCCTCACTCATATCTCCAACTGTCTCTCTGCTGTCTACTCTTGGATGACCCAGCGCTTTTTTAGACTTAAAATATCAAAGACTAAGCTGACCTCTTCCCACCCTCCAGCATAAAACCTGACAATCTCTCAACCCAACCTGTTTATGCTCACCTCTTTCCCTTCTGTGTCACCCCTGTCTGTCTAACCCTCCCCTTTAGAATGAAAGCTCTCACGAGCAGGGCCCTCTCTCCTCATGTGCCTTTCTTAGAATATATAAACCTCTGCCACCCTGATAATTGCTTCATTGTCCTGTCCCCTGATGCAACTATCCATATTAACCATGTACTTGTCTTAAACTGTCTTGTGATGTGTTTTTGCTCTGTAAAGCGCTGCGGAATTTGTGTGCGCAATATAAGAATATGTTAATAAATAATAAATAAATAAATAATAATTTTTGTCCAGAAAACATGAAACACCCCCCCCCCCTTACCTCAGACAGGTGACTTCATCAAATGGGTACCTAACATTCCAGAGCATGGGAGCCACCGGGACGGCACAACCCAACCAGCCCCATAGGCAAACGCAGGGGGGGTTCTGGTTGCCCGGAAACCCCCCTCCTCTTGGCAAGTGCCTTAAATTACAAAAATAGCACTGGTATATAATATGATCAATAAAGCTACCTCCACATCATGCAGTTTAAGGGACAAAGAAGAGCTGCTGCACATGCCTAGTGTACCAGCTTCTTATCATTCATTTACTGTATGTGTGCAACTGAGCCCTCCAACATTGCACTGGACCTGAGAGTAGCTACCAGGAGGAAGGGACAGGAGCCTTTCCAAGAAGTGGGAGATTGTGAGCTTAGAACGTGAAGTACAGGTTCTAGGTTTGTGTATTTATTTATGATGATGTTTAACCTATTCCTGACTACTTATCTTATTTAATTGTTTGAAACAGCCTGTACTATAGACCATATGTACTTAAATAGTGATACTCTATTTCAGGCATTCCCAACCATGGTCCTCAAGGCACACCAATAGTGCAGGTTTTGTAGATATCCAGGCTTGAGCCCCGAAGGCGTAGTCAGGGTCCCGAGTCCGGTGCATGCTCAGTATTATCCTCAGACTGCGCATGTGCGGGACCAGGTTTTATGGACTTCCACTCAGCAGCACATGTAGAGGCATAACATTGGGAGGAAGCTCCTAATGGGACTGTATTGGGTGACTGGCAGATCGGACTTCCAATAGGAAGTCACTGCCAATCACAGTGAAGCCGGAGCAGTCTCATAGACTGCATCTGGCCTCAGTTGTCAGATAGAGTGGCGCATTATACCTGCGGGGGCTGCAGCCCTGAAGCCCATAGCTAAAAACCACCACTGGCGGTTACATTACTGAGAAGTAGTAATTAAGGTGTTAGTCACTCAAGAATGTTAGATGAATTGTTACAATAGTAATGCGTAAAGCAGGCTGGCCAAACCAATGCAGGAAACCCCATGCCGCAAACCTATTCCTAATCCTCACTCATTATCTAAATGTATCAAGGACATACCATTCATAGTGCCTATCCCAATATGTATTCTGCACATGCAAGGACCCCTCACTAAATAAAAACACCCAAGGGCAGGTTGAGGGTTGCTAGTCCAAGCTAAAGGAGTCTTCACCTTCATATATAGGAGGGGGGTTGGACTGGACACCCTAATTTTAAGTCTACAAAAGTGGTGCTACCATGCTGAGATTTGTAGTGCCACACTGAAAAGATAGAGAGAAAACAGGGAGACACTAAGGGGGCCATTCAGACTCACTCATAGAGGGCCAAATTCAGCCTGTCTCTGATGTTTGGGGTTTGCACATGCGCATGCGTGTGCATGTGCAACTGCGGAAGCGAATGGCTTTGCCGAGTTTCAAACTTGCCGATCCATTCGCTCCAGAGGGGTCGGGCAGAGGCAGACACAGGGCTGGAGCGGGGCAACACCCAGCGTTTTATGGGCACCCCAATGAAAACACTGGGTGTTCCCCTGGGAATGCAGGCAGGCCCATGCCTGCTCGGGACGGGCGGCTGATGTCACATGATGTCAGCACCCGCCCCCTTTACGGCAATCTCCATGTGAAATAAAAGTCAGTTTTCACTGACTTATTTCTGAAGGAGAGAATGATTACTGTCACCTTCATCCGCATGCAAGGAGATGTGCTCTCTTACACATCCCCTCGCATGCTAGCGAGAGGGCGGGGGGGGGGTTTGTTGGGGTGGTGGGTGAACTGACCTGTTTGCTAAGCTGCGAGTATACACAGTGTAGTGAATGGGTCTGAATCATACCTGGCAGAACAATTCTAATGAACTCTGGACTAAAATTGAGACTCTTAGCATAATGGGCCCACTTTATCAGTTGGGTTCTTATGCTAAAGTCCAGATAATGGGAAACCCTGGGCCAGCACAACCCAACCACCCCAAGGCATCACACTAGTTATAGGTGTGATGTAATAACGTATGAGTTTGGCATCTGTGCAGGATGTTGGCTGAACTCTGATGTTTTTTTGAAGGGGCGATCATTTACAGGACATGGTTTTGCCTTGTTAGTGATTGACTCTTTTAAAAAAAGTCTGAACTCGCACCTGCTAGTAACCCCCCATTTACCATCACCGTGGGTGCATGTATAGAGCTGGTTATGCACCCAGTTCCTCTATCCCATGAAAAGATGCTGGGTGAGATGTACTAAGCCTTGAAAAGTAATATAATGGAGAGTGATAAACTACAGATGAGCCCCTCTCATGCTTGCCCGGTGCTCACCAGAGTATCCCCGCTGGCAAGCGCCGGTGGAGAGGAACTCCATCAGAATGGGATGCACGTGCGTCTCATGCGCAAGCACGTCCAAGTCTCTCGGCGGCTGGGTGGCGGGACCCTGCTGGGCTCCACTTCAGGGGGCAGCGGTGGGGACCGGGGATGGCGGCAGGGGA
Source organism: Crinia signifera (assembly GCF_055691185.1). Lineage (NCBI taxonomy): Eukaryota > Metazoa > Chordata > Amphibia > Anura > Myobatrachidae > Crinia > Crinia signifera. The sequence goes on from NC_139217.1 coordinate 39,186,190, forward strand.
GGCAGCAGAGGGCGGGTGGAGCTCCGTCGCATTGGGGCACGCGAGCGTCTTGTGCGTGCACCCTGGCAATGGCTGGCGGGGGCTGCGAATGGAATCGCCCTCGGCTGAATGAACTGCACTCCATCTGTACCAACCAATCATCTTTCAACTGTATTTTTTCATAGAAGGCCTGTAACATGATAATTGATTGACTGATACTTTGTCTTTCTCCCAATTATCACTTTTCAAGCTTAGTACATCTGTCCGGATGGGAGATTGTGAACAGCATCTATTTGCGGCTGATCAGCAAGTGAGAGGGGGGCACCCGGTTCCCCCTCCCCTGTGCATAGAACTCTGTGACCCGTGGTGGGACAATGGGACAGTGCTACAATTAGGACAGTTGGGAGGTATGACATATACAAATATGCACACAAAACAATATCATGTCACCCTGTTTTATTTCTGATCGGAGTCTTCATTATTTTCTTAGGATTATGCAGCTGCTGATGAGGAAAATGATAGAAGACAAAAACACTTTTCTGCAGCTGTTTAACATTGTGTTTCATATTTGTATCCTGATTCTTTCCTTCTGCAAATGTGAGACCCGGAGCCCAGCACCTGGATGTCATCTGTCTGTAAAGAGGAAGTTTTTATTTCCTTATAAATATTCCCAGGATGGAGATGTCATTATAGGCGGAATATTCACTGTGAATGGCCGAGTGTCAAAGCTGCCTCATGGTTTTGGAATCTATAGACCGATGTGTGCGTGGTAAGTGACATGTCTGATGAAGGAGGTCATTATATTAATTTATGCAGCATACCTCCAAACGACGGGATGCAGTGCACTGTAAACTGTGTCAACATTCGGGTAAAAAAAACAGTGAAAAACCCCATGTCAACCTGTTGACTGTCGACATAGACTCTGTCGAACTAATGCTCGTGTGGACCTATTGACCTGTCGACCTAAACTCATGTTGACCTTGTACCATGTTGACCCAGAACTATGTTGACCTTTCCCCATGTCGACCGAATGGTGTCGACCAACTTACTGTAAACCAAACGATCCCGGTCCACAGGCAGAGGGGCAGCAGCAACAAAATGGGGCGTGGCATCGCACAAGTGATGCGACGTGAAGGCCATGCCCTCTCGCTATGAGGCCATGCCCCCAAAATTCTGGGTGCGTGGTTAAGACGTGTGTGAAGGTCCTGCTGTGCCACCATTGAAAGTTGGGAAGTATGCTGCAGGGTGGTCATTAACTGTAATATAATCGGGATTAAAGATGCCAGTTTGAAAAAAAAAAAAGTTTAATTGTATTTTAATTATAATCTCTGTTGATCTGTGTGCAAATAGAAGAAAGCACTTCTCTATACCAGGGGCATAACTCCCAGAGACAATTGGGACACATGTATTCTGGCTGTATGTACAGCATCACCTGTGTGGTTCACAGTGGGATCTGTCAGTGGAGCTCTGTGACACACCTGCTGCTGCTGAGTTAATCAGCTCTCTTCCAGAAGCCATAGGTGCCGATTTATGTTTTTGCTGGTGGGTGCTCAAGCCAAAAATATAGGGGAGTGGCTTCATGGGAAAGGGGCGTGGCCACAACATATTACTGATTTATATTACGCAGCACAGTTGTCTCCAATATTCAAATTATGGCAACAGTGCCAAATACATAAATGCCGCCACAGTGCTAAATACATAAATGCCCCCACAGTGCTAAATACATAAATGCCCCCAAAGTGCTAAATACATAAATGCCCCCACAGTGCTAAATACATAAATGCCCCCACAGTGAATGTACATAAATGCCCACGCAGTACCTGTGCCAGCGATGAGGGAGGGGGGGTGCAGTGGAACACGGGTGGGTGGGCTGCTGCTGAACGGATGGGTGCTCATCGATTTCCGTGGGTGCTCGGGCCCTCAAGCACCCACAGAATCGGCACCTATGCCAGGAGCCCTGTTAACACCTGCAACAGGGGACAGAACAGCTCCTGCCTGGTTCCGCTCATCCTGTGATGCAGCAAGACCAGATGTACCCACCATACCTCCCAACGTGACCCTTTCCAGGAGAGACACATTGCTCTGTGTCACGTTTCGTGAAGCACCAGCTGGAGTGTAACGGAGGCTGGGTGCTTTAATGTAGGGCTGTTGCATGAACGACAGAAGGGAGTGAAGCAATCGGATAAAATAAAACCTTTTTTAATAAAGATACTGCGGTACAGGATATGAGTGATGGCACAATGATAAACTGTAGATTCTGATAAATAGGAAAAGTCAATAACATACAATACTTATGGAAGAGCTTTGAAGATGATTGATGAATTGTTTGATCGAATAGCTGAAGGATTGGATGATTGGGTGATTGAAAGATGGAGTGGATGATTGGTTGAAGGATTGGATGATTGAATGAAGGATTGGATGATTGGATGAAGGATTGGATGATTGGTTGAAGGATTGGATGTTTGGATGAAAAATTGGATGATTGAAGGAAGGATTGGATGAAGGAAAGATGAAGTCCAGATGAATCTGTGCTGAGTAGGATTGTAGCTGCAGAACCAGGGATGCGACCACAGAAAATAACCGTCAGGAATGAAGAAGAAGATATTACCCTTGTGGAGGGTTAACCTTGTCCTATTCGTATAGGCGCAGAGGGTTCTGTGATGATATGGGAAGCAGTAGACGATCAGCAGGAGACTGGAGCAGACTTCACGAAAGGCGCAAAGGAACTGTAGTGGGAACTACAGATAGCCAGGAGGGATCAATGATGTGAGCGGGTGGACATCATTGTACTGACTGACGGTCTTGCCCGGCAAGTCAGTATTTGAAGAGTGAGCTGCGCGGTAAATGGTTGTGTGTATGATCTCACTAAATTGAGCCGCGCAGTATAGGCTGAAGGATCCCAAAAGATTGCCACCGCCAGATGCGGCGGCAGAAACCAGCCGGCGGTGATTGTGCGTGGAGGCGCTGCAGCCGGCGTGTCCAGCCAGAGGCTCATGCCTCACGCCGCCCAGAGCCTGCATGGCATGAGACTGCACGCCACCGCTGTCACCTGGTGGTGACAAGGCGATGGAGCCCAGACAGCCAGCATGGGAATCAGCAGCGGAGGTGAGCGCCTGGGCAGGAGTTAACCTGTCAGAGGTCTGTGGGCTTGGGACTGCACAGAGAGCTAGGGTAGCTGACATGGTGGTCGTGACACTCTGCTCCTGCACTTCCCTCTTGATGTATGATAGCCATCAGGGGCTAATTGGGCAACCGGGATACCATGAAAAATCCCGCTGGCCCGAACCCATTCCATCCTCTTTCGGTCCAGCTAGAAGTAAATACGGCCACCTACAGTGCGTTCCACCAACCCGAAAGCTACAATATAATCTGCCTGACTAGAGTACAATGGGTGCTGAGAGATCGTAGAAGCAGCACCTGTCCTGTACTGCTCCTTGCTCCTGTCAGCATCTCACAGCACATGATGTTGCTGATGCTGCCGCTTGTTAGAGACTCTGAGCGTGCTGAGAGGTGAGGGCAGCTTGCACTGAATCGACACTATATCGAATCTAACATCAAATCTAAAGCATAACGAAGTGTGTGTACACAGCTTAAACCTCGAATATCAGAAACCGAGCGCACTGTTTCTTCAATAAACACTCCAGTGTCTGAGCCCTGCCCCTTTACAGGCTGCTGCATGGAGCTCCTGAGGAAGCCGCTGATACCAGAAGGCGGAGAAACGCGTAGAGGGCGACGGGACAGCTTTGTGGCAACTGGATACAGTCCTATGGGAGTTATATACTTAGTGACCGCAGTGAACTGCTAAAATCGTCTGGTCCTACCAACTCCTAAGTATCAAGCGCCGGATCCCCACCTTTTTTGAAAGGATAAAACCCTCAAAAATAAGTGAGTTATTCCACTAACATGTGCACATGAGTGGGGGACAGTTATTTCTAATAATTGCAAGTTTTTAAAGCAATACTTACCGGTTTTTTTACTAATGCTATGGACTAACAAGTTGAACACAGTTCTAAATAATTTACTAACAGTCTAAACAGAGCATTGTTATATGTGTGTTCGTCTTGTTTGTCACAGTGGCCACTATATATTTAAATTATATGAAATTGATTGTGTTTTATTTTTAGTATTTTTTAATAAATTGTACGTGATTTTGCAAAGCGCAGCTCCATTGTCTTTTTTCTTGCTGCATGGAGCTCTCCTGTGTTCAGGGTAGGGATGGCCATCGACCATCGATGATTTGAAATCATCAATGGTTTATGGCCGATGTTGAATACGTTTGACATCGATGGGGGAGAACCAGATAGTTCCCTAAACCGATGTTTTGCTTTTTTTTTTTCCAAAGTGCTGGGACATGGAGCATAGCTCCACCCCCTGACACATGTGAAGCCCCACCCACATGTTTTGATTGGCCCACAGGTCAATCACCCATACATGATAGAGGTCAATCAATACCTAAAACTATCGATGGTCACCCATTGAATATTTTTATATTATCGATGGCCAGTTGCATTTTTGCCATTGATGGCAACCATGCATGGCAAAGGCACCGATGGCCATCCCTAGTTCAGGGCTGCCCACACAAGTGGTGAGTTAACTGTTTGAAACCCATGGCTTCTGTAGCAATTGCTCATGTATACCTGTAGTGAATGCTTTATTTTATAAAGTATGTACAGTAAGTGTGTGTACTGTAGCTATCTGCCCTGCATTTTTTCTGTTTTAATTATTCATCCTGATTCTTAATATTCCTATTTTTTAGAGTTGCTGTAACTCTTTTTTTAGTTTATAACAATCCACTGCACCAGCAAAAAATATAGTGTAAAGCACCATACACACTTGCCGACACCAATATTGGGAGCGACAACATGCAAGACGAGGGAAAGGGATTGTTACCAATGCATGGGATCGGTGTCTACAGTAGGCGATATAGTACAACATAACGCTCAGAAGGGCCCCTTTTTAGCGATATCTTTATCTATGTCCCCAGGCCATCGCATTTCATGTGATAAAAAATATTTGTTAATTTATTCACTTCACTTATGTCCCCAGGGCCATCTCATCGCATGGCATTGCACCTCCCGCAAAATCGCATGTGATTTTTTGATCGCATGCGATTTTCTGGGGTGCTATGCCATGACATTAGGTATACAATAATATGATTTTATGTCCCAAAAATACGTTTAACGCACCTCCCCCCCACTATCCGCGCCACCCTGAACGGAACGCGTCCTCCGACTATTTCATTACCCCACTATCCACGTCAGCGTGGAGTTGACTTTATATAGTGTGGCGAGCGCAGCAAGCCACCGAGCCCTAAGCGTGGCGAGCGGATGCGGAATACATGTAATCTGCGTCCCCTCGCCAAGCTTCGGGCTCGGTGACTCGCTGCGCTCGCCACACAAAATGAAATCAACTCCATGCTGACGTGGATAATGGGGTAATGAAAAAGTCAAAGGACACGTTCTGCCCCCCCTCACGGGGCTTGCTGCGCTCGCCACGCTTCGGGGTGGCGTGGATAGTGGGGCGGTGCATTAAACCTATTTTTGGGACATACAATCATATTATTGTATACCTAATGTCATGGCATCGCACACCCTAAAAAATCGCATGCGATTTTACGGGACATGCGATGCGATGCCATGCAATATACTGGGGTACAATGGCCATAGAAAAAAAAGACATTTAAAAAAAAAATCGCATCGCATGCAATCAAATCGCATGTGATGCGATACGATTTCCTTACGGTGCTGTACGTAGAAAATCTGGGTGTCGTGCTAGGAAACAAGTACCCTGGGTTCTATATGTGGGGGGCACATATTCTCAATCCTCTCCCTTTCCCCCTCTTTTCCATCTCTCTTCTTCTCCCTCTCTGCTCTATCTCCTCCGCAATCTCCTCTTTTTCTCACTTTTCCCTTTTTCTCTCTCCTTGCACTGCTTCTCTTGCTCTCCTTCTCTCTCTCTCTCTCTCTCTCTCTCTCTCTCTCTCTCTCTCTCTCTCTCTCTTTGGGCCTTATTCTAGTTCACTCTTTCTGACCAAATCCTTCTTAGATGGACAAAACCATGTGCACTGCAGGGGGACAGATGTAACTTGTGCAGAGAGAGTTAGATTTGGGAGAGTTATTTTGTTTCTGTGCTGACTGCTTTATTTTTACACTGCAATATAGATCTCACTTTGAAGTAAAACCCCACCCAAATCTAATTCTCTCTGCACAAGCAACATCTGCCCCCCCTGCAGTGCACATGGTTTTGTCCATCTAAGAAGGAATTTGTCAGAAAGAGTGAACCAAAATAACCCCCATTGTGCTCTCCATCTCTGTGCTCTACTTCTCTCTAACTCCTTTCTCCTTCTTTCTCTCTCTCTCTGCTTTTTTTTCTTTCCCTCTCTCTCTGCACTCTCCTTCTCTCTCTCTCTGCATTCTCCTTTTCTATCTGCACTCTCCATTTTTCTCTCTTTCCTCTCCTTCTCTCTCTCTCTGCTCTCTCCTATCTCTCTGCGCTCTCCTTTTTCTCTCTCTGTGCTCTCCTTCTCTCTCTGATCTCTACTTCTCTCTCTGGCCCTTATTCTGATCGATGCGTACATTCCCGAATTCTTACGGAGCGGGCCGCACGCCACGCTGTGCGGACATCGTCCGTAGAAACGCCCACCGGTCCTCCGCATTCGGACGGACTCACTCTTTAAGAACAGGGCGTGTTTACGGACGACATACAAACCATGCGTGTGCGGTGGACACACTCAGATTCTGCACGGTCTTACAGCGTATGCACGGCCTTACCGCGTATGCACGGCCTTACCGCGTCAGAACGGACGGGAACCTGCCAGTACGCACCGATGCGGTGTATTTACGCACAAATCACCACCACTCTTTGATCTATACATACATATTAAAGGATGAATTGTTTGTTTTTGATATATCCCAAATTTTTTACTCTTTGTGAGGCTTTGTATGAGGCTTTAAATGATTTTATACCTTTTTTGTTACTTCTGAAAATAAAAGAAATGAACTAAAAAAAAGAAACAATTTTGTAAAATGTTTTTCATTTTTGTGTTTACACAGTGTACATCGGAGAGAATACAGACATCTCAGAGCCTTTATCTTTGTAATTAATCAGATTAACAGTAACCCAGATATACTTCCCAATATTACTCTGGGCTATAATCTGTACGATTCCTGTGGAAGTGAGGTTAAAACGATAAAGCATGTCCTAGAGATAATGTCTGGACGTGAAGAGCTAATTCCTAATTACTCCTGCAGGGAACATGGTATAGTGGCTGGTTTTATTGGAGATCTCAATTCGTACACCACCATTCCTATGGCGCAATTGCTGAATGTATATCGGTATGCACAGGTAAATTCAGTTGCATTTCATATTTGCATGGATATGGAGGACTCAGGAAACTTTCAAGGGTATCATTGTGTAGACCAGTCACCTACCATTGTGTTCACGCAGGGGAGCAATGGTGAGTGACTGCTCATGTGCATAAGACGTTATGCGCATGTGAAGCCGCATGATGTGAGCATCCACGGTGAATTAATTATTTGCTAGCCACTCGCACACAGCACTGTGGGCGGGGGCATCGGTGAGCGGTCATGACCCCATGGGCGTAGGATGGTGATGCAGCGATGGTGCGGGGGGGGTGGGCAGCTGGCAGCAGTAGTTGCTAGACTGTAGATGTAAGGATGGGGCAGGTCCCATCTTTGCAGGGGATGGTGATGGCGACACCAGCCGCCATCCCTATAGCGAGAAGGGGACGCGCGTGCACGAGAGGCGCACGTCCCCTTCCGACGGGGCTTCCAGCGCTTCCCCCGGGTCACCCCCGGTTTGTTGGCTGTCACCCGGGGTCCCCGCACCCCCCCTAACCCTGTCCGTCTCCCTGAAGCGGAGATGGACAGGGTTCCCGTCGCCCCGCCGACGGAGATTGAGACACGCGTGCGACGCACACGCGTCTCAGTCAGATGGTGAGCCAGGCTGCTGGCGGATCGCCAGCAGCGACATTCTGGCGATTCACCAGCAAAGAAGAGGCCTGCCCCATCTGTAGGTGTCGCACATGGAGGGTTGCAGAGTATTCCTGGAGGATATCCGGTATTTGTTTCCCAGCAGGGCGCCCAGTTTTCCTACGTACACTAACATAGTGAAATCGCATCGCATCACATGACGTTATAGTAGTGTGCGATGCGATGCAATTTCACTACCGCTCCCGTTCCCACTCCCTGTGATTCCCGCCCCCTGTCGATCCTCTCAGAAATCATTCTGAGGTGATTTTGTGACAGGAGTAGAAGCATCCCTCAGAGCTGCTGGTGAATTATTGCTGAATTCTTTAGCTTGCCTCAGACGGAGGAGGAGGCGATACGCTTTTTCCAAGACCAAGAACTCCTTCCGCTGGCACAGAATTGCCCAAAATTGCACGTAATGTGCCTCTCAGGGGTCGATGTGGCGGTGCCATGTGAAAGTGTGCCAGCTGAAGGTGAGCCTCAGAGCGGCTCACTGGTTTCCAGGGTGCCGCTTACCGTTTCTGACCTTGGTGCATTTCATTTACTCCTGGGCCCAGGAGCTCACCTCCATTGAGTATTGTGGGCAGCAGCTTAACATTTCAAAGAAAACTGCGGTCATGTTCAACCGCTGGATGCAGGAGGCATGCGCCCTGAACATTATGGCGCAGTCACAGCGGCGGATCAGTGGACCTGGCCACATTGTGGAGGTAGATGAGACATTATTTGTTAAGAGCAAAAATAATGCCGGCTGTATTTTACCATAGCAGTGGATTTTTGGTGGAATATGTAGGGGAACCAGACATTGTTTCCTGAAAATGGTGCCCAGGTGTGATGCCACCACATTGATAGACTGTATAATTGAGAATATAGAGCCGGGCACCACTACCTATACAGACTGCTGGAGGGCATTCAGCACTCAACAGCTTGAACTGGCAGGATACCAGCATTTCACAGTGAATCATCGCTACAATTTAATTGACCCAGCCACAGGGGTTCATACCCAGACTGTGGAGAGATTGTGGGGGCATGTAAATAGCGCAATAAGCGCCAAAGAGGCACAACGCGACATGAGCTCCAATCCTATCAACAGGAATTCATGTGGAGAAAGACATTGGGAGCTGATGACCCATTCTACTGCATACTCCAAACACTTAAGCTCCTCCCTAAGGATGATAAAGTGTGGTTTTATTTCTTGATTTTTAAGCATTAACGTTGTTGTTTTTAAAGTTCATACTGTATATTCTATTTATTCTCATTAATTATTGTAATCAATGTTCTTAATTATTTATGCTTCTTCAATTAAATTATTTAAGTAAATTACAGTTCTTAGTTAACACCAGTGGCGGTTTTTACCTATGGGCTGCAGGGCTGCAGCCCCCCAGGTAAAATCTTCCACTATAGTGAAGCCAGATGCAGTCTGTGAGACTGCACTGGCTTCACTGTGACTGGCAGTGACTTCTCATTGGAAGTCCGACCTGCCGGTCACAAAGGCAGTCCCATTGGGAGGTGTTACCTCCCTCCGGGATGCCTTGCTGCGGGCTGCCATACAAAAACGGCAAATGCACACGCGCTGGTCCCGGTGCCTGTAACTTATATTGTACAGGCGTCGGGACCATGATTACTTCTATGGGCTGCTGCCGAAGCAGCCCATGGAAGCTAGCCATATGCGCAGTACATATGTGTGGTACACGCATGCGCCAGTCCCGGCGCCTGTCATCATAGGACAGGGCCCGGGGACCTGAAGGCAGCGGCAGTGACAGGGGAAGGGGGGTGCTTGCGGCCAGCGGCAGCCCCCCTCCCTGAAAGAGGTAGGAGCTGCCACTGGTTAACACATATCGTCATTACTGTCAGCTGTATGATTTTGCAGGTGTGGATGTGTTCCTAAAACACAACCACTATCCACGCCACCCCGAAACGTGGTGAGCGCAGCGGAACACGACCTCCGACCTTTTCATACCCCCACTATCCCCGTCGGCGTGGAGTTGATTTTATATAGTGTGGCGAGCGCAATCAACTCCATGCTGACGTGGATAGTGGAGGTATGAAAATGTTGGAGGATGCGTTATGCCTCCCCTCGCAGGGCTCATTGCGCTCACCACGCTTCGGGGTGGCTTGGATAGTGGGGGGGTCAATAAAATGTGGATAGTGGGGGGGTCACTAAAAATCCTCATTGTATGTGATACCATTGTATAGCTAATGGCATGGCATTGCACCCTATAAAATCGCATGTGATCGCATGCGATTTAGCATGCCGTGCTATGTGTGCGATGCGATATCGCACCGCCTGCGGGCAGAGAGCAGTGAATAAATTACATAGGGGAAATCGCATTGCACTCCAAAAAACCCCATGCGAAGCTATGCGATTTTCTTATGCAGAATAGCCCCCTAAGCAATTTGTTTAGTGGGCGCCCTGCTAGGAAACAAGTACCGGATATCCTGCTATAGCTCCCAGGTAATCCAGGTACAGATAGATCGGTCAAACAGTGGGTCCACAGCTGCCAAGTACATGTAGACAATGCGTTTCGAGACTTGTAGTCTCCTCCTCAGGGCTTGTGGTGTCACTGTACATGGTTCCCATTCTCATAGGGCTCTAAATGAAGTACTTCTGGTCCGGAATCGGAAAAGACATGGCTCTAATGCTTATAGTCAGAAGTGGATATGTGGGTGTACACATTGTATGTTAATGGTTTCAGGGGCTTTGGACCTCATCTGAGTTAACTGTCTAACCCCAAAACGTATACTTGTTACTAGAGATGTGCACGGACATTTTTTGGGGGGAAACTTACTAAGAATATGAATAAGAAAATTTTAATTTGTAGTCTTATTACGAATGAATATGACTGGCATCGCCTATATGACTGGCATCGCCTTCGTATGACATTTACAAATTCGTATTCCGGAGCGAAGACTGCTTCGTATTTTCCAATGTCGTATGGATTTATATTGTCTAACCCCAAAACTCATACTGGTTACTAGAGATGTGCAACGGACACTTTGGGGTAAATTTACTAAGAATACGAATACAAAAATACGAATTTGTATTCCTAATACGAATGAATACGACTTTGCACTAAGGTAGCTTGATGACTAAGCTAGGTGAAGGCATAAACACCTGACACATCTAGGAGTGGCACTGCAGTGGCAGACAGGATGGCAGTTTTAAAAACTAGGCCCCAAAAAGTACATAGTGCAAAGAAAATATGGAATTGTCCTTGGGTTCTACCAACCTTATGTTGTATTAATAGGACATGCACAGTTTAACAAACCATTTCAGCGACAGGATCTGCCACAAAAAAAAGCTGCTCTGCTTGATGTATAAGTCCAGGGGTCCTAAGTCTGCTGTATCAGTCCAGGGATGCCCTATTTGCTGTATAAGTCCAGGGGTGCTGCTAAATCTGCCATATACAGTAAGTTCAGGGGTACCCTGTTTGCTGTATAAGTGCAGGGGTGCTGCTAAGTCTACCATATAAGTCCAGGGGTACCCTGTTTTCTGTATAAGTGCGGGGGTGCTGCTTAGTCTGCCATATCAGTCCTGGGGAGCTGGTAAGACTGCTGTAAATCTAGGGGTGCTGTGTATTAATAGAAATGGAGGACAAACAATTACAGTACAAGATCAGGAACCAAATCCTACTACTAGTGCTAAAGCTGCTGCTGCCACCAGTCATGACATAGATGAAGCAAGTCCATCAACATCGTCAGGTAAGACCGATGCCCAATGAAATAGAGGGCACGGAAAAACAAAAAGCAACATTTTACAATAATAAAAATGGAACATTATTTGAGAAGAAATGTAAAGTTGGCAATATGTATTTCATTTACAGCACAGGTGGCAAAGAAAGGCTGGTGGTTCAGCTTCTCCTGAAGATGTAAGCCCTCGTACCTCTTCAAAAAATTAAACAGTAAATCTTTTTAAAGCACAGGAACCAACTGTGCATTCAGAGATATCACAAATCCCCAAGGAGAGTCCAAGTGTATGCGATGTCTAGGCCTGACCCTATCAAAACTGTACGGAAGGAGAAGGCTCCTTCCACAATTTGCATGTCCTCTGCAAGTACTGGGAGGAGCAGTGCCAGTCAATGTGCTGACATTGAGATTGAGAATGTTGCTGATGAGGATTCTGATGGTGGGGATGTAAGTACGTTTTATTTATATATCACACTTTCTCCAACAGAACTCAAAATGCTTACAGACATTAAAACAATGCACATAATACATAGGATTTGGGTAGTACAGCAATAGGTGGGTCACATAGACATAAGATAAAACCTTGAGAGTAGGCAAAATGGAGGATTGGTGCAGGTGTTTGGATTCCTAACTTCCACCAGATGTGTATTTCACACTAACAAGGTACCAGGTGAGGCAGCCATTTTGGATGCACTGCCTAGGATTACCCTTAAATAAATTATACAAAATGGGGTGATTGCAGTGTAGAGTATAGTAGAGGGGATGTGGTTTGTTTAAATAAGGCAACAGTGGAGACAGTTGTTGCCCATGGGATGAAAAGCCCATTGCCAAGCCTGGGCAACAACTGTCAAGCCGTATGTAGCCTTTGTAAAGCCATAGTAAGCAGGGGAAAGGACACCAACCACCTAGAATTTAACATCCTCCCTTATACATCACTTGCAGTGCATTCAACAAAACTCAAAAGTTCAAATTCAGAAACTTTGGCTGAAGTTCGAGCAACACCTAGTTACCTTTTCTCTGTTGTATCCAAGTGCCTGCAATCCACACCACCAACACCCTCATCTTCAATTGCCTCCTCAATCAAGATCGCAAGTAGACCTGTAGGCAATATTATAGGCCTTACTGACTCATAATGACATAGTTTGTGAGGTTAAAAAAAGGCATCAGTCCATCGAGTCCAACCTATCTTTGAAATTATACTATTTGCAAGAAACAAGGAAGATGAAGTATGACAGCAGTCTCCCATTTTTAAAGCAGGTTACTAAGGCCATAACAACTATGCTAGTGTTAGACATGCATACAATATGGTATTTGCCATTAGTGCAGTGGAATTACACTGATGACCGACGTACTATGTCCCCACTCTAGATTCCACTTCACTAGACAAGCAATTCCCAGACTTTAAAAGGACATTTTAAAAAAGTGTCATTAGTGTCCTCAGAAATGCCATTGTTCCCACTGTCCACTTTACCACCGACATGTGGACACTGGAGCAGGACAAGCTAAGAATTACGTGACTGTGAAGGCCCACCGCCAACATCAGTAGCAGCATCATCTCACAAACACCAACTCATTACTGGGCAGGCTACGCTGGGTATGACCGATTTCAGTAAGAGGAAAAAGCTGAGAAACTTTTAGAAATATTGAAGAACATCATTGCACAATGGCTTAACCGCTTGGACTCTCCTGATGATACATTAACAAAAAAAGGGGGTTGTCGATTGCATAGGAATTTCTTGAAATCATGGAGGTACTTTATGGTCAATATATAGGAAATATTTCAATGTAAGTAGAAGGTGTACTACCGCCAGGCACTAAAAAGGATACATATGAGAAACAACAGAGTGCCTTTATTGCAGTGCACAAAAGAGAGGGTTTAAATAAAATGTAACATTTAATGAGTATATCTAAAATTACTGTGAAGATAAAACATACATATAATGCAAGTGAGAAAGCTTAAACAGCGAAACGCTGCGTTGGCATCTGTTATGTTAGGGAGAAGTCCTTGTAATTTACTATAGCATTGTCAATATTATAATTGAATGATAGATTATATGATATAGGACTCGGACAAACTTGATACAGGAGAAATATAGGACACTGTATGAGAAATGTATCTAGTATATGTACATAACATAGGGCCTTATTCTGGTCGATGCATACATTTCCGAATTCTTTCGGATGGCGTTTTTTAGCCGTCTGCGTATGCGTGGGCAACGCTATGCGCATGTGCCATGCACGGTCTCCGTACTCGTTCTCACTAATACCGTACAGAAATGTGCACCGCATTCACTCGGGAAATATGGGCGTAATATGGGCGTCATTCGGAACTACACAGGGGCGTAGTTTCAAAGTGGGCTAAACTGGGCGTAAACATGGGCATACACAAGGGAGTGCACTAATTCTGGTAGGCGTGCATTCGGACAGAACACCGACTGCAAACGAACCCACAGGCAGGAAATATGCGGTCTTCATAAGCAAGTTTCACATTGTGGACACCACTCGGTCATGCGCTAGGCATTCGGATTGCCCAATTAGTACGGCCGCACCTGAACCACTGTCAGCTGAACACAATACAATCCACTCCTCTACTCATTACTCATTAATTACACTCTTTTCATTGCTTCAATTGGAACCATTGCAGCCTAAATGGACCATTACTAAACACACAAATATATGCTGAATGCACGGCTGCATTTTTTACACACATTTACACTGCAAGCAATGGACAGAAATTGGTATCGCTAATATAAATATACATGTCACTTTTACGGAAATACACTGCATCGGTGCGTACGTGCAGCTTCACACCCGTTCTGACGCTGTAAGACCATGCAGAATCTTTGTGTGGCCACCGCACACGCACGGTTTGGATGTTGTCCATAAACACACCCTCTTCTTAGAGAGCGAATCTGTCCATATGTGGAGGACCTGTGGGCGTTTCTTCTTACAATGTCCGCACAGCGTGGCGTGCGGTCCCCTCCGAAAGAATTCGGAAATTTATGCACCAACCAGAATAACCTCCTTAGTATTGCAACAGTAATGTGTCTGCGATTCAAGTGATTGACCACAAGAGGGCAATCTAAGCCAATAGATAATATCACTTGAATCACTATAACACAAGGGAATTCTCACACCAAACCGTGCAATACTCAAAAGTGCTTACGTACCAGAATATAACTATAATGAGGGTAATTTAACCCAATAACTGGTACCAACAATAGGAATACCAGTGAGAGTGGTATTCCTAATATAACACTATATACTGTTGTGGTGATATGTATTGACCGGTAGCAACTGTGCATCATGGGAAGATACTCAAATTAATGTAATTATAATATTAATTAAGAGAACTGAGGCACAAACGGATGTGTTAAATATACAGTGTATGAATGGGATATAAATGGGATATAATGGATTATAAAGTATAACCCAATAAAAATATATATATTGTGAATATACTGGCAATTAAGAGCCAATAAGAGCAAAAGCTCCTTCAATAAATATACATACACTGTGCAATAAACATAACAAACAACCATAATTTGGAATTGGTTTAGGTGGATTACCCACTTTAATTCAGTGTATAACCACACAAATCAACTATTGTGAAGGGTGAACCAGTGAGAGGGGATCACCTATCACAAAGAGTGCCCATGAATATATATATTATATAAAGTACATGATAACATCGGTTTGCTACCATTTGTGATTGGGGAACCAGTGAGAGGGGATTACCCATCAGAACCAGATAATCCATAGTGCGATTGGATAACAAACAACTTGCTTATAATCTATATTTATCCGTGGTCAATAATTAAATACACAATATAAGGAACTGATCTTCATCGAGGATTTATTCTCAAGTTTATACTAAATATCTCTCCCTAAATAACAATTGTGTATTTTAACACACTAATTCTTTATTTTTCTATCACCTACTCTGTTTGTGTATTGTATGTGCTTTTAACCTCTTTAATATTTTTGCTGTTTACGTAGTGCCCCTTATTTTGATATAGGGCATCTTAGAATATAAAACAATAAAAGTTACATTTTTATATTTTGTGCGTTCCCCTATACAGTCTTTTCTCTGTTTGTTGTAAAAATATAATGCACAAGACAAGGTTTTTTAAAAAAGGAAATACATTTCAGGACGTGGCGGGGTCAAAAAAGTGTGGTCTTTTTAATAGTAAATATTGGTAAAGAATGTGGGGTGTGATCAATGTTAGTGAAGGCAGTGAATATTGAATAATAATTCACAGATTGGGAACCTTGTACCTATTTAGCCTTAAACTCAGGATCAATATATGCAAGAGACTTGGTGCGGGCGGCGTCCTGTCCGCTGCTTGTCTCTTTCCAGCGCAGTATGATATGGTTATCTTCACTGAAATCACGTGTGAGTACAGATTTCATGTACAATCTGTCTCCTCATTAATAGTTTTAGCAGGATAGGGATGCCGTGTTTGGTGTATTCACTGGATTTAGAATCTCATATAGATTTTCCCTAATGCTGCAAATTTGGTATTTTTATCGCTAGTGACAGTGTGTATATTTGTCAAATGCTAGACAGCAGAGCCCTGCGGCTTGACGGGTCCTAGACCGTATTCTCAATCTATCAGCACATGCACATAATACTTTGCTCTCTCTGAAAATCTTACAGCAGTAATGTCTCACATGTAGTGTAGATATCCCCCTAGTAATAATGTTACCACGCGTGATAGCGTGTGCTGTTCTATTTTTGTTATTGGCAGACCGCTGCGATAATTTCCAGGACGCACCACAAAACTACATTAATTTCAGGTTTGAACAATGTACAAGACCCAGTTATTCCCCTGTGCACGAGAAACACCGACGCGCGTTTCGCAAATGAGCTTTTCAAGGCCTTGAAAAATCTAATTTGCGAAACGCGCGTCGGCGTTTCTCTTGGGCGGGGGAATAACTGGGTCTTGTACATTGTTTAAACCTGAAATTAATGTAGTATTGTGGTGCATCCTGGAAATTATCGCAGTGGTCTGTTGTCATATTGGATGAGGAGGTCGCCATCTAGAGAAATTCACTTTCTCTGAAACAGACTGAAACTGATAATTTACCCCAGAAGTTTACCTTTAGTAAACAACCAGAATTATCCTAAACTGGTCGATTATATCCACAATACCATATTGATGTGTTTTTATAATGAGGAACAAATAATCAGCAAAGAATCTTGCTAGGATCACTGTTCATATATTCTTTGATCGGTTTTACCCCTGATGAAGTCATAGTGACGAAATGCGTCAGTTTTTTCTTGCAATAAAAAGACTATTCATCTTGAAATGGACTGTGCATAGTTATTGCAAATATATCCAACATTGGACACAAGGAAATGATCTCCAGAATGTATTTATGATTTTAATGTAATACTAATTGGGAGGTACATTGAATGTATTAGGTTGCGCACCCCAACCATTCTTTTTGTTGTATTTGTATTTGTAATTCAGTCTAACCCCCTATTCTGTATATATATATATATATATATATATATATATATATATATATATATATATTTTTTTTTTTTTTTTTTCCTCAGTCCTTACTTCATAACCCAAAGGCTGTAAATAAGGGTAGGTGTCACTCCAACGGTTAAAAGTGAAAAAAGCTATTTATTTCAGTAATCCATAAGCCTCTTTTTCAGGGCGTGCAATATATGGGGTAAAGTGCTGTGTTGTTCTTTTTTGCACAGCACTTTACCCCATATATTGCACGCCCTGAAAAAGAGGCTCGGCGCCTCGAAACGTCGTCTTGGTTTATGGATTACTGAAATAAATAGCTTTTTTCACTTTTAACCGTTGGAGTGCCGCCTACCCTTATTTACAGCCTTTTGGTTATGAAGTAAGGACTGAGGAAAGTATTCATTACAAGGAAGGCACGACGGAAGGTCCCTGTTGTTCAGCAGCAGTGCCGATCTACTGGATATATATATATATATATACTCATCAGTCATATATATATATATATATATATATATATATATATATATATATATATAATATATATATAGAGAGACAGAAGAGGTGTCACTCTAAGGTCTATGAAAAAATATTTCAGGAGAGAACACCATAACTTATATCATAATTTATGTTATGGTGTTTCTCGCTTGAAATATTTATTCAAAGACCTAAGATTGCTGCCTCTTCACATCACTATATATATATATATATATATATATATATATATATATATATATATATATATATATATATATACTCATCAGTCATCATACCAGTTATCATCCTCAAAGTTTTTCTCTCTGCAAAAGATATTTCTCAGTGATGAGTGGTATCAGTAGTAGTATGCTAATTCTCTACTTTTAGGCTTCTATATATTTTACATGAAAGGCATTGACTGTTTCAATGAATAAATAATTTGACATTATACAGTGTTGGTTAATTATTGTAATTATTAAAAATGAACATTTAGTTTACTAGGCCTTTATACCTTTATGTGATGCAGAAATTTTTTTATTTCCTTCCAAAGTTGCACAGCCAATATCCTTTGCCACACACAGCCTTCATAAAATTATTGAGAACACCTAGCTGTGCCCACAGTTCCAGTAATAATTCTATGCATTGTCCCTACTTAAAGCCTCCTGTGTTCCAGTTACCAATATCCACCACTGGGCCACTGCTGCCACAGCCGAGAACACCAGATACCGGAGTCCTGACAGGTATAACCTTCTGGCCTAACTAAATGAAAACCATTTTGTGAGCTGTGAAGTGATCAAAATTAACTAGAAATGAGTGGAAACTAATGTTATTGAGGTCAAAAATACTTTAGGAGAAAAAAACGGCACAAATAATGTTATTTTAGGAATTTTTAGCATTTAAAAAAAATCCAGATCCAAAACCAAAACCCGCAAGCGTGGTTTTGCCAAAACCAATCCAGATCCAAGACATGGAGGGAGATCCAGATCCAAAACCAAAACCTGAAAAAGTGGCTGGCGCACATCCCTAAAAATAATCACCCTGACTGGTGGAAATAGACCTGAGGAGCCACAAGTGTATTTACACTTGCAGCTTCTACCGAGACTGAGGGATTCCCTGTCATTCACCCGGGACTCCCTCAACCAATCAGGAGCAGACTCCAGGTGGTGCTCTGTACCTGATTGGCTATGTGTGTCTACTTAGATGTCCAAGTTATGAGTTTACTATGGCCGTCTATGTGCGGTTCTCACCATAGACACCCATGTTAAAGATTTAACATAGGCATCTTTGGAGCTGCCTAGCTCCCTAATCGGCTGAGGGAGGACACAGTGAATTATATCACTGTGGAATCCCTCAGTCTCGGAGAGGAGCTGCAAGTGCAATACTTTGCACTTGTAAACACACTTGTGGCTCCTAAGGTTCATTTGAATTTGGGTCAGGGGTTTGTTATTTTTTTACCCGTGGATGCAAAGAGAATGAGAGGAGCTGGAGAGTATGATTTCCTTTCACAGGTACCACCTTGGATTCTACTGGACAAGTGTATAAAACCTACTGTACATGGCAAGATAGTGCAGTATGTGTGTGTGTTGTGTGAATTAAACTTTTCTCAGTCAGTGTTACTTATTGGGCTATTGGTTCTGTTATGAAACTACTAATTTTGTCATGTAAATGTATAAATGTTCATTCTAGATCAGTTACGGAGCGAGAGACCCTGCGCTGAGTGACAGAATTATTTATCCACAGATTTTTCGGACAAGTTACAATGACCAGATGCAATTTTTGGCAATTGTAAAATTATTGAAATGGTTTGGGTGGAACTGGGTCGGGATCATAACATCAGATGATGATAGTGGAGAACGGGAGCTCCAACATATTAGCAGACAATTATCTGCACATGGGATATGTGTGGAATTCAACATGAAAATACCTGACACATATAAGAGGATCTATGATAATGTTGTTCTTAATTCAACTGCTGAGATTATTATAATTTGTGGCACAAATTCTCTTCATTTTATAAACTTTCTAGTAACAATAGCCAAATTTCTTGCTCATAAAACATTTATTCTTCCAGCTTCATGGTCACTTGCAACAGAGATTGCAGTTCCCCAAAAGTGGGGGTTACCAACTAACTGCAGTCTTGTGTTCTCACTCCCTGCATATGACATCCCCGGAGCACAGACGTTTCTAGATAATGTGAACCAATCCAGTGACTCACTTGACCCATTAATGGAAGATATCTGGATAACTGAATTTCAATGCACCTCTAAAAATAAACAAAAAAATTTTCTTATCCAAAAAATAAGTGAAATGCCCATAAGGAACTGCACTACAGAATCAGATTTTCCAAGTTATGTAAAGTTTACTAAAGATGCATTTACTTACAGAGTGTACCTGGCAGTCTTCTCTATGGCTCAAGCTTTGCATGATATGTATTTATTTTTTAACAACAATGGTGAAATAAACTTTTTTAACAAAAATGTACACAACGTGAGTATATAGTGCACCAACAATCTTAGTGGCATGTGACTCCATAGTGACATACAGAAGGGAGGACCGCATAGAAGTGAATAAATGTTCTCAGGATTGCAACTGAGCTTTCAATTTTCACTGATAGAAACGGAAATTGGAAGCACAATTGCGCCACTTCATTTTGGTTGATTGCAGATTGACCTTTGCAGCTAGTGTACTAGTGTAATTTGATGCTCCTGCTTTATATAAACTGAAATTATAGGCTTCCATTTGCAAGACATTATCAATTTAACTTTCTTTTACTGCTAACTGGAAATCTTTTCTATGTGAGAGAATAACTTTGTAATGATAAGGAAACTGAATCTGCATTTACAAATATGGGGCTACTGGGCTAGTTGGCTGGTATGATTAAACTTTGTGTCTAGTACTGTGCAAACTGTCTTAACAATCGGAATCCTGTCCTTCATTTCTCTCCTTACACAAAAGGGCAGGGTATAATACAGTCTAAGTTCATCAGAGGGGCTGGATTCTGGACAAATATGGAATTTAATTTAAAGGGGCAATCATGTATGAGCAAAACCATGTCTTGTTACTGATTACCTCTTTAAAAAAAAAAAAAAGATCTGGCATCCGGCACCTCAGGCCAACATGGACTGCACTACATCTTGTGTTCAATGGACTCTACTGCCACCTAGTGGCTAAAGATAGCACTTTATAATAATGGACATAAGAAAAAGTATGATTAACTCCATTTTCCTTATGTCATTATTTCATGCCTAAGAGTCAGTCAAATTTTAGGCAGCCTAGGAGTCATTCAAATTTTAGGCACTCGCCGGGGTGCATTGGGGGTGCTGACTTACATGCTTCTAAAGTTGGGAGGTAAACTTTGCTTTAATAAACCACACCTCCCAACTAGAATGATGAAATTGAGAAATGTTGGCACCTTAGTACTCCCTGCTGGGGTGTATGCGTCGACACGCTGCTGACACACCCCCGACTGGCATCAATTGCTTCCCCACTGGTCAAGGACCAGACTTCTGCTTCGGTAGCTGGCAGAGTGGAACTTGGCGGACGCTGGATACTTGTATCCAGAACAGCTAGAGAACGGAATTATTGCAGTAATTCTGTTGGTCGCAAGATGAAAGTAGTCATCTTGGGCAATAGATGGTTTATTTGCCAATACTGCTTAAAAGATCTTTTCTCATATCATAGGAGGCACAGCATACAGATGTTTACAGCACTCATATACAGGCAGATGTGCCATTTTAGACAGGGCAGCATCCTTCCTTTTATGCTACTCCAATACACATTACCACAGGGGTTAAGCCCACCCTGTGGTCTTCAACCAATCAGCTTAAGTGCATGAGACGTGCATGCACTGGGCACATGCACAGTCAGCATTGTCCCTATGGAAAGAGGGGAATGCTTACTCCTCTGAGCCACAGCCCATCTGGGGGGCCCGGTACCACCCAGGTGCCCGTCAGTCTGGCTAGGGGGAAGGATTCCCTCCAAAACCTACTTCCAGGAGCCTGCCAGGGGACCAGCTGAACACCTCTGGCCCAGACATGAGCTCCAGAGATGGGCAGCTCCGATCCCCTGCCCAGGTCTCCTGCCCGCTGATGGAGAGCCCCATGGAGCTCCAGGGAACCACTCAGCTTGTTGGAAAGCTGATGTTCCCTGCTACCTTTCCTGAAGCTCCAAGCCTGGAGGCTGTCTGGGAAAGCATTACGCTTTTGGGATAAAGTTTTTTGGGGAACCCAGCAGCCCACACAGGACTCTGGATTCCCCTGGGACACAGCCAGGGGCAAACGCAGGATTTTCAGAAGGGGGTTTCCAGAGAGGCGGAGCAAAGCCGGGTCAGTTAAAGTATTATAGATAGACCAAATGTATATAAATAATAATAATAATAATAATAATAATAAATATATATAGTGGAGTGGGCTTATTATTCATAATTTTCTGGTGGGAGGACAGCTTGCTTGACTGCAGATATCTCCAGGTCCCGAAAATAGATTTCTTAGATTTTAATGGAATTAAAAACTAGAGAATCCCACCTACCAACTGGTATTGGGCAATAGGGGATCAGAGTTCAGGAGGCAAAACAATCTGCTAACGAGTATATAAAACTACATACCAGGTGTGTGGAGCTGGAGCAGTAACCAGCTACTGAAAGGCTGATGTCTCTACTGTTCCCAGATCCAGAGATAAGTTACTAGTGTCCTTCAAAGGGGCAGAGTCCCAGTTTTTGGAATATACCCTCAGTAAAACTCTACGTCAGACAGAACCTGAAATATCTGACTGGGAAGAGCAATTAACATGCTTGGATGGGGACCACTGCTTCGAAGTCAGATATCTCCGGTTTCCAAGGGCCGATTTTTTAAATTCTTATAGCCTTGGAAAGAGGGGACCCTCAGCTTTCAGCCTAGTGCCCTTAGACTCCTAAGGGGGTTTCTGGGTACTCAGAAACCCCCCCTGCGTGCGCTACTGCACAGCAGTTACAGTAAGTGCATTTTTCCTTTAAATACATTTAAAGCACACATGTGTTATGCTGTACACACTGAGCCTGTGCACACCATTTAAATACATTTACAAAATTATACATTGTCTCATGCCTGTGCACAGCACAGGCTTCATGAACTTGCAGCACTGCAGCATGGGACATGTAGTTCAAGCTCAGTGCCTGTACATATCATGTTACAACATGTGTTTTAGTGTGCTATTGTGCTTCAGTGCTGGGCTCCTTAACACCTTTACACAGACACAGACACAAATCCTGATACCTGCTGTGCAGTGTCATTCCCCAGCCATTAGCAAAAGGACCATACCCTCCAACATGACCCATTCCATTAGGTACAAAATGCTCTGTTTCTGGACTTCCTTGCCAGTGACAGTTACATAGGTGCAGGGCCGGCGCCACCACTAGGCAGCTCTAGGCATTTGCCTAGGGCGCCAGCCACTGGAGGGCGGCACTTGGGACGGAGCAGGTCACAGAGTGTACCCCCCTTCCCACCCTGCTGGACCAAGGTGGCTATCCCCGGTGGCTTTGTGCAGGAACTCTCCTGGGCGGTGATTGACAGCTGGAGATCAGGAAGCACTGCTGTGCTATGATGGTGCCATCGGACACACAGCGTGTGGGGACACGGAACTTGCGCTGTCTCACCATCATAGCAGAGCAGCGCTTCCTGAGCCCCCGCTGTCAATTGCCGCCCAGAAGAATCTCCCCCCCTGGAGTGACCCGGCAGCGGCGGTGGACGCATCACATCCCCCCCCCGGCGGGTAAGTGGCGGGTGAGCGGCGGGTGGGGGGCGGGTTAGTGTCGGAGCACTCCCCCCCGCCTGGGGCGTTGTGGTAGCTAGCACCGGCCCTGCATAATATACAGAGAAGCCTTGACGCGGCTTGGGGGCATAGCATACACCTGCGCAGGTATATGTAGCCAATATCTCTGAATTCTATTATCATGTAGTGTTCTAGATTGGTTACTAGCATTGCTCAGTGTGTTGAGGGAAAAAATTTCTTGTTTTACTTACCCAGTATTTAACCCCTCCCTCATGCACCTGGGAAATGCTACTGAACTAATTGAGCATCTACCACTATCTGTATGTCAGTGGGACTGTACCACTGTTCAATATTCAAAAAGGGGAGCCACACCTACTGCCACCTCATAAATCAGTGTCCTGGACTCACTGGCAGTTGATGTGACCCCCTTTGAATTTTGGACTGGGCTGAAGTCCCACCTCTGTAACTGCCACTGGCAGGGAAGTCCAGTAATAGAGCATTTGGAATGGGTCATGTTGGAGGGTATGAAGGACTGTTTAGCATTTTATTTCCTAGTCACATACAGTAGACTGATAAATCCCTTTCTCCAGATATGTTCAAAGTGCACTTGTCCAAAATGGCTTAACACCACCCCCCCCTCCCCCATCAGTGCAGGTACTGTTCATTCCCGGTGTCAGTGTATTGTTTTACCAAAAATGGGATTGGGGGAGGGCACCAGGATTTTGGTAGGGGGTATCAAAGTTTCTAGTTATGCCACTGCCAGTATGCCCTGCAACAGTTTTTATCATGGCCAAATAGAAAAACTGTAGCAAGGCATGCTAGGATGAATATATCAACAACTGGAGGAGTTTCACATCCCTGGCCTAAAGAGGAGTGACTGTAATATGGTATCATTACTGTATTTTGAACCTGCAACACCAATTTACCATTTTATTTATTTCATTATACAGTATTTGTTATACACTTTTGCTGTAAAAATTTTATCTCTAATGTTACATTTCTCTCATTAAAGCTCCACACTTATATAAAAAAGGTTGTGTATACAGATCCGTATGGTAAAGAAATATATTTTAATGAAAAAGGAGAAATATCATCTAATTTATTCCTTGAAAACTGGGTGACTGTTATTGGTGAAACCAACTATATTATACATTATCCAAAAAGAGGAATATTTGATGGAAAACAGATAACGATTGTCGCAGAGAAAATCCTTTGGAGAAATGGAAAGGTAAGCTGCTCTACAATGTTACATATACAGAAAATTTTTAAACTGTAAAAGGATTAAACCAGGGCTGGGCAACACCGGCCCTCCAGATGTTAATGAACTACACATCCCAGGATGCTATGCATTCGTTTTGCTATGTGGCCATGCTGAAAGTGATGCAAGGCATGCTGGGATGTATAGTTCATCAACATCTGGAGGGCGGTGTTGCCCAGCCCTGGATTAAACTGTAGTTTTTTGGGTGTGGCTCATCTCCCAGACAATGGGGATCATTCGGGTGTGGTATATGGTCCCGACATCGTGATCCCGACTGGCCGGACTCAGATAGCATGGCAAGCGCAACAAAGCCCCTTGCAGGCTCGGTGGCTCGCTACACTCGCCACCTATTCTCCCTCTATGGGGGTCATGGACCCCCAAGAGGGAGAATAGCTGATGGCCCTCAGGATCCCGTGTGTCGGGTTTTGACTGTCGGGATTCTGACGTTGGGGTAATGACTCTTGGGATCCCGAATGTAGGGAAACTGTCCGCCATCCGATAATTCAGGCCTGATTGCACATCACCATATTCATACAACCAGCGTTCAGGTAGACACTGCCCCGCTTGAGTGAAATCCCCCCTGCTAATTGATGTGATCGCAGTGTGAAAATATGTGTACGGCTGCAGATTGTTCACCAGTTAAGCCTTTCAATCACCATAGGAAAGGCCAGCGGTCCCAAAAAAATTAGTAGATTTAGATTTCTTTCATGGTAAGGTGATGATCTGAGTGAGGGGAAAAGAGTGCTAAGCTGCCATACATCAGAACGAGCAGCTTGGGATCTGGAATGTGTCATGATTTCCCTGGCAGTTTCCCAGACTCATGATAGGACTTATGTGTGTAATTTCTTATAAGATATATTGTAAGATCTGCAACTCCCAGCAGGATATTCAGATGTCCGTACAGCACATAAGGGACCTTATAAACTCACCATCGGGTATCCTTATGCATACACTTTAACAAACTTTACCTTTAATCAAAGTAAACCTTATCATTCTTAACACTAAAATAAGACACAGACACACGTGCTGGCGTTTCAAAAATGAATGTCAAATGTATTGATTGACAACTCAACTATGATTTGACAATAGATGGTGGTGGTACTAAAGAATGGTCAGGGGAAGGGGTAACAACACCACACAATTTACACACCGCTGGTGGTCAACTCTCAATTCACAACCCACTCATGCAGGTGGTGAAAGCCATCTCCCGTCCAGGAGCATGGGCTAATGACATATCGATGTCAGGAGAGCGCACCCACTATCTACATACTACTACATATAAACAAGTGATTGTTCTTTTTCACCAAAGCCAGGCACTACACCGCTGCACCGCCACCAACCTAACACGCTCAATGCCTCAAACCTAACCAAAAAAAAAATCAGCAAGAGAAATGGCCACGCCCTCCAGGCTCAGATGCCATCATGGCAGATGACACCCCCACCATTGGCTAACAAATAGTGCTCCACTGCCATAATTACCCTCTTACGGGTGCCATCCAAGCGAGGACCAGACCTAGCATTCCTCCATGCCTGCCTGGGGATCATCGAGGACCAAACAAATTGACAAACTATGACTGACTGGGCAATAATGTGCAAGACCTGAATGATAATGGAATGCAACTCCAATGCCATACAACAGCCAAGATCACTGCCACTGAGGTGGATTAACAGCACCTCCAGAACTCCAAATTCCCACAGTGCCATCAATAGCTGCTCCTGTAATGAGCACCAACACATCCCTCTCACACCAAATCATCTAATCCCACAGGCCGGAAAAACACTGAAAGCCGAGGCCAACCATGAGACCCAATATGCAAATGAATGTCCCAGACAGTCGTGGTATCCTGTCGACCTTCAAGATGGTACAGAACAATTTTAGCATCAATGTCAATATCATCAACCACACAGCACACACATACAGACAAGAAAAGGATAAAAGAAGACCATGGCCAAACAGGCCTTGAGGCACAAATAGAAAACCAGGGAGTAAACTAAAAGGACGCCATATCAAATTGTAATTATAGGCCGAATTGTGCACCTGTGGGAAAGTAAAATACCTCAAAGACATCCGCAGTACAGTATGTCGGCCAGTAGTTAAACCTCCAGTTGCCCATGGTCTTACAGACTAACCGACAATCCTGGTTGGATGCACGTGCAAAACCTGCAAACCCAAAGACTGGATCTCTGCGTTGGAGTGGCCGGATTGCACTTTATTTTTCCCTAGTGTGGGCATCCTCCACTGCCTGTTGCAGGTCATTTCCAGGTGTCTCCCGGAAGTGGTCAGCGGCAGTCCCCGGTCGAAGGAGAGGCAGCAAGGCAGATCCTACATTTTGTAAGTCACTCACTATATATTTTACATATGTTTGCACTTGTATTGTTGTGTTGGTCCTGACGATGGGAGTAATCCCAAAATGGCATTGACCGTTTAAAAACATTAAAGTATCTTTGCATGAGTGACGCCCATCTGCTCCTGCACTATATATATAGACTGCTTACCTATTCCTGCACACCTCTAGGACTGAAGCACCATGTCGAAGATTACATGGGACCCATAGAATGAAGCCCCCAGGCCAGTCAGCCAAAGCAACTTCAATTGCCAATGACTCAGCCTTCCTCAGGTTGTCTGACTACCGCAACCGCCTCTCACATGTGGAAGGAGCATATACTGAATGCTGCTAAGGCAGACAGCACAAGCTGAAGTTAAGAGGAGCGGACGAGGAAGGAGAGGAGAACCCTCCCCTCCTTAACCCCAGTGAAAACCGTGCCAGGCCATGATGCGCATGCTGGGCACCTCCTTCCTTGCAGCAGCAGCTCCTTAGCTAGGTCAGCCTCCGGAGTCTGTACTGGCGCTGGCTTCCCCAAGCCGCCTCGGGGTCTGCAGCACGATAGATACGTCACTGCAGCAGGAGCCAATTCACCTCTGGAAAGGGCATAAGCAATTGAATTTTCCACTTCAGGCAAATTCATAAGCAGGAATCACAATATTAAACACTAGCTGACCCACCCGGCGTTGCCCGGGAAAACCTTGGAGTTTTTTTATTTCCAAAATTGCTTAAAAATGTAATCTTACAGTATGCTGTGCCAAAGACCTAAGATTTGTGAAAGCCTCCACCATAATGTTAGAATGTGTTTGCATTGATACTCAATGATGGCAATGAAATCTGGTGTGGTGTTGTTGTTTGAAACACAATGCTCCTGAGTTTGTAACTTGTATGTGTTGATGAATTCCATATCCACTCCTGAGATTTAGCACCTATGATATACCATTCAACAGCTGAGGGTCAGAAATCGGTACAAAATCAGAAAGGGACGTGGCCACGGGGAAGGGGGCATGACCACACCTTCATTTCTATACTTTCAATGGTACAGTTTCTAGGGTGTGTAATTACAGGCGCTGAGTGAGTGGAGACCGGGGTGGGCATTACTTACAGTGCCATAATTTATAAAAAATTCACCAATCCCTGCCACTGCCGCTCCCCTCACCGATCCTGCCTGCAGCAGTCTCTGAGGTCTGGAGATTTGTAAAGCACATGCACCAGCCGTCAATACCAAACAGTGGGGCAGCCCCTGATGTGAGGCACGCTACCTGGACTGCAATGCACCACTGGGAATGGGTGCATTGGGCCAAATTCTTCCCTACACCTGCCGGGCAAATCCACCGATCCAGCCATCGCTGATGGAGAGCCAGGCTGCTGGCGGATCACCAGCAGTGACGTTCTGGCGATTCACCAGCAAGAGGGAGCCCGGCTCCATCTGTATATACAGTATGTGTAAGTGTGTGTGTTGTGTCTTTGTGTATCTGTGCAATGTTTAAGTGTGTGTTTTGTGTGTGTTGTACTATTTTTTTTTGTGTGTGTGTGGTGAATGTGGGTGTGTGTTGTGCTGTTAGAGGTATGTTATGTGTGTGTTGTGTGTGTCTGCGCAATGTGTAAGTGCGTAAGGTGTGCTACGTATAAATGTGTGTGTGTAGTGTGCTGTTTGTATCTGTGCAATGTTTAAGTGTGTGTGTGTTGTACTGTTTTTGGGTTTGTGTTGTAGTGAATGTGGGTGTGTGTTGTACTGTGAGTGGTGTGTTATATGTGTGTGTGTTGTGTTTTGTGTTATGTGTATCTGCCGAATGTGTAAGTTTGTGAGGTGCACTATGTATATATGTGTGTGTAGTGTGCTCTGCGTATCCTGGCAAGTGTGTGTGTGTGTGTGTTCTGTGTGTTTCTGGTTCTGCACAATGTTTAAGTGTGTGTGTGTGTGTTCTGTGTGTTTGTTGTACTGTTTTTGGGTCTGTGTTGTAGTGTATATGGGTTTGTGTTGTACTGCATGTGGTGTGTTTTGTGTGTGTTGTGTGTGTATCTGTACAATGTGTAAGTATGTGAGGTGCGCTACGTATATATGTGTGTGTTGTGTGCTATGTGTGCGACTGCGTATGTGGTGTACTGTGTTTGTGTGTGCATGTACAATGTGTACGTGTGTGTGTTATGTGTGGTATATGTACAGATGGGGCAGGCCTCATCCTGGCTGGCGGATCGCCAGAACGTCCCCGCTGGCGATCCGCCAGCAGCCTCGCCATCCATCAGACTGAGACACGCGTGCATCTCACGCGCACGCGCGTCTCAATCTCCATCGGCGGGGCGACGGAAACCCTGTCCGTCTCCGCCTAAGGGAGACGGACAGGGTTAGGGGGGGTTAGGGGGTGGGTGCGGGCAGGCGGCGGGGACCCCAGGTTACCAGCATCAAGCCGGCAGGGACCCGGGGGAGCAGATGGAAGCGCCTCTCGAGCACGCGCGTCCCCTTCTCGTCATCGATATGCCGCTGGCGGGGGATGGCGGCTGGCATCGCCATCCCCTGCCAAGATGGGACCTTCCCCATCTGTATATCCTCAATTATTCCTAATTGTTTAAAGCCTTCACCATAATGTTAGAATCTGTCATTCATACTCTGAGTGCCACGGTGTGTCAGCAATGCGACAGACACGCACACGCACACACACACAACTCTTATTATACTGTATAGATGATAGTAGGTGAACAACTGGAAGCAAAGAAGAGCTCTGCTGATTGATAGCCTGCACCACCCCCACCCCCACACCAAAAACAATACAAGAGTTCCTCAATCTGTCAGCCCATAACTCCATAGCCACCACAATAGGGAACAGCTCTAGTAGCAGCATATTCCTGGTGATGCCCTCCTCCACCCACTGCATAGGCCACAGAGTGGAGCACCATGAAACGTGCAAGAAGGCCCTGAAGACACCCCCCACACCCGCAAGTCCTGTTTTAGTTCAGCAGACAAACACACAAAATGATGCAGCGGTATAATACCCGCCATGGATCTCTCAAGCTTTCTACTGAAAACCCGACCCATGGGGGTCACCCTGAAAGCAAAATGTAACACGCCTAACAGTGAGTGCAGATGACGCACCCTGAGCTTGCCGGATGTCAGAGCAAGCGTGATTGCCCCATGCAGCCATACAAGCTTGTCAAGAGGCAAGCAGCAGCAGCGGGCAACAGTATTTATCTCGATGCCCAAGAAGGAAAGGCACATTACTGGACCCTCCGTCTTGTCCACCGCTACTGGGAACTCAAAGAATGTAAACAAAGCTTGCTTAGAGTAAAGCAGATCCCCCCACATCCATCCACATAGAAGTCCATAGGGAAATGGAAGCCCATGAACCGCAACTATTCCATGTACAGTGAAGCAAATGGAAGGACAACTCTATGTCAATCTTAGCTAACAAAGCCCCAGAGCCAAACCCCCGAACTATGGCCAGCTCCTGCTTAAAAGACTGGTACGTACATGACACAATTCCATAGGAATTGCGTCGTAAACTAAAGAGCCCAGGGGGGTGAGATAAATGTTGGATAAGCCAAAATTTGCCCGCCTCCTTCTTAGGGACTACCCCCACCTGGGAAAGTACCAGGTCCTGGATGGGAGGAGCCAGGAAGGGGCCAACCACCCTCCCCAACCCCACCTCCTTGGACACCTTGTCTAAAACCATCTCGACTTCTGACTTGAGTTTTTTAGGCACCACTGAGGTCACCGCCACTTGTATAGGGAGGCAAAAGCCAAACTTTACACCCCCATCAATAAACTGTGCATTCCGCTTATTTGGTTATTTTCTTAGCCAGCTAGCCATGAGGTCGACCCTAAGGAGAGAAGGGGACTAACTGAGGAGCACCCCCGGAAGCCTGCCAAGGGGGAGCACCCCCCTGCTTGTTCCAGGGGCACTCTATAATGGGATGGGGTCCCCAACACTGTGTACAAGCATGCCGGAACTGACAACGCACCCAGGATGAACAACCGGCACTGTTGTAGGAGAAGTATCTCCTAGTGGGTAATCCCGCTGCACCCCCTCGAAAGGATGAAGGGGTCCAGCAAGACATGTCAGCGTAATGGGCAAAGCCAACAGCAGCAACCACAGACATGACCATAGGAAATGGCTCTGGGAAAACATGCAGGTTTGGGACAGCCAGCACCACAGATGCTGCGACAGAGGCACCAACGCGCCACCAACAGCAGGTTAATGAGTAGATTGCTGCAGGCCCAAGGCCAACAAGACTAATAGTTGCTGTACCGGTAGAGCAGTGACCGCCAGCTGCATCACCAGGAGAGCTGAGTCCCCAGCAGGCGCCACCATAACGGGGGCCACTGAACGCCACCCCTTTGATTGCGTGCTGGCAAAAATCTCGAGCTCAGCCAATGCCTAACAGCACTGCACAGCAGGGACATGGCCACCATGTCAGGCATGCGAGAAGGGGTGACAGGCAACCCCCCCACCAGCGAACCCCACATTTTGTGTTGCAGGCAATGGCGCAGCAGGCAGAGCCTGCCTGGAGGAACCCTCCTCACCAGTCATGGTATGAGCCATATAGGCAAACCCCCCGCTAGCATGAGCCCCATGCACCATATCACTAAACAGCCTATGTGCAGCAGGAGCCATGCCACCCAGTGTCTGTGTAGCGTCCACCACTACAAACACCATGCGGCCATCTTGGGGGCTTATTGTGGGAGCAACCAAGGTGCCCTGCCCAGCACCAGCCGACCCGCCCCCACTCCCAGAAACATCCTGACCCCTGGGTTTAATTATGCGGTTCCTGGCAGCGGCCACACCGTGGACAAGGCCGCCCTGATGCCCCCCCAGCAGAGTGTGCAGCAGTGCCCTCCACTGCAGGCCACACTCCATTCCCATTGCAGCCACCTCACAGCTGGGTGCAAACCAGGAGGTGAACAAGCAGTTTGCCGAACCCACTCGCAACAAGTGGCTGCACATGAGTATAAAAGTTTATGCGCATGCTCAGTCACAAAACATCGATCCCCTGCGCGAATACGCAGGGCAGCAAAAAAACAGAATAAGGTCCAAGATCACAGGATCAATCTCGCGCATTGTACCAAACATCTCATGATGTTTACAAATGAAACATACAAAGCATCACCCGATCTGTCAGAAACTGAGCACAGTCTAGTTAAAATATAGTAAGATCATTGTTGAGGTTATAAAAACCTTTAGTTTATAAAGTTCAACCTATATGTATGATCTCCTGACATGTAAATGAGCCGGATGAGGTTACTGCCTATTATGATTAATAGTTATAACCCTGTATACTGTGTTCTGCTAAGCAGTTGCCTAACCCTTTTTAAATATACCCATTGAGTCTGCCATCACAGCTTTCTCCGGCAGAGTATTCCAGAACTTACTGACCTTACTACTTGCTGGGTGAGAAACTTACTCTCCTCTAACCTTAGGGGGTGACGTGTGTCCTGTGTACAGACATCATGGTAAACCGATTACATGATAGTTCTCTGTATTGATCATTTATGTATTTACTAGCTGAGGTCTCCGGCATTGCTCAGGTTCAGAACACATTCCCAGGGTCAAAGGTCTGCCCGACGTTCAACAACTTGACATCAGACAGAGGTCCTGGCCACGCCAATAGGCATCCCAGACCATTTGCCATCCTTCTATGAAGTTCTCATCCAAATCCATCCAGCTTAAGGCCCTGAACATGCTGCCCATGTACATATGTGCCCAATGTACACCTCTCTGTGTTAGTTGTTTGGATTTGACCACAATTTTTTTCTTAAACCTCTACCCCCTCTATGTAATGCAATTTTGCCATATTTTTATTTCCGGAGCCACTTGCTGTATCGTCCGGACAACTTATTGTGCCCCCGGGACTCGCTGTGTATTTGGGAGTGGGGGTCTTAGTGGCTGTGAACCTAATCATGACCCAGTCAAGCCACCTTATATTGGTTTTGACCAAATCGGTCCAACAGTGTCCAAATGCATACCGGAACAACAGACAAATGACACAAGACAAATCTGTAATGCTAGCCACACATCAGACCAACTTTCATCCAACCATCCAACTAGTTGGTTGTATGGAATAAAAATCTTGTACTGGATGAGAGTAAATGTAATGTGCAATTCAGTAATTTGCTCTGAAAATCAGGAGACGTACAAAACCAGTTGCTCAAAGTAATGTAGTTGTATCTGTTTGATTTAAATAATTTCACTGAATGTTTTTGTCCGTTTCCTGGGTTTCTGAGCAATTGCTCTTTGTCATTTGCTCCCATCCAGTACCAGATTTTTATACCATCCAACCGAAATAGTTGGATGGTTGGATGAAAGATGGTCTGATGTGTGGCCAGCATTAGAGATCATGGCTCTGGGAACCCTGCTCCCCCACTATATAACTCTTTGTGGCTTCCTGCTGCCTACATTTCCATTCTCATATCATGTTACTGTCCCTGTCATATGCAGCCCTGCCCTCACTGACACATCACTCATCTCCTGATATACCCTGTGCTGCTGGGAACACTACTCCTCCCACTATATAACTTTATGTCTGTGGCTTCCTGCTGCCTCAATCCCATAATCAAATCATGTCACTGCTACTGTCAGATGCATCCCTGTCCTCGCGGACACATGCTTCATCTCCTGATATATTCTGTACTGCTGGAACCATGCTCATCCCACTATGTAACTCTGTATGTATCTGTCTTCTTGGCTTGTTGTTGTTGTTTTTTTAAACAGATGCCACAAGGTCAATGTTCTGAAAAATGTCCTCATGGATTCAGACCAGCTCCAAAGGGAGGATACCATGCTTGTTGCTATGACTGTGTGCAGTGTTCTGAAGGAGAAATATCCAATGGTACTGTAGTTGTACATTATTTTACTATTTTGTTTTGCAAGTAAAACCATTCTAAAAGGTTATGATATGATCTAGCCAATAATATTAGGTATTCACATAGAGCAAGACAGTGCGAAACGCGTGTTGTATTGAACAGAGAAGAGTGAAACTCTTGAAGATAAGTTCACCAAGAGCATATAACAAAAACATATCTATACTCTGTGGTAGTTGGTTCACATTGGGCAATGCCCATTATATTTAGATAATTAATGTGGTGGATGTTTTTGACTTTATTTTTTTTCTGTATTTTTAATATTTGTAGCATGCTTGGTCTGGACTGAGAACCGAGTTACTGCTGTATTTAAAAAGACAAGCTATGCACTTAGACCTAGATTTGATAAAGAACATGCTTTATTTAGTCACAACATTAGGGGACATGACCCAATGGGGGAAATTTACTAATATGAAAAACCTAGTTTTTCGTATTAGTATTTTCCCTACGACTGCATACGACTGTTTCAGTCGTATGCAAAGTCGTGTTCCGGAGGGGAATGTACAAAGCAGTCAGATACGACTGCTTTGTAACCCTCCGATGGTGTAACCATTCGTATTAGCGGCCGTATATACGGCCGCTAATACGAATTTTTCTGGCAGTCTGCACGGATCAGTCAGATCCGTGCAGGCTGCAAAGTGTAAAAAAAATAGAAAATTAAATACATTTTTAAAAAAAAACCAGCGTGGGGTCCCCCCCACAGCCATAACCAGCACCAGGCTGACAGAGCCGGGGCCGGTAATTAAAAATCAGGGAACCCGACAAATAGGGGTTCCCTGATTTTTAACAACCAGCCCCAGGCTCCAGGTCCGGGGCTGGTTCCCAAAATATGGGGGACAAAATGACTAGGGGTCCCCCGTATTTTAAGAACCAACCCCAGGCCAAACCAGCCAGCAGGGTAATGCCACAGCCGGGGGGAGACTTTTTATACAAGTCCCCCCGGCCAAAGCATTAACCCTACCGGCCAGTCAGTCTGGCCAGGGGTCCTGGGGAAGTGGGGACCCCCCCAATAAAGGGGTCCCCCCCTACAGGACTTACCTGACCAGGCTGAAGCCTGGTGCTGTCCTCGATGCCCCTGGGCGGTGGGCATCAAGCCGATCTTGGTGTAAAAAAAGATGAATAAACTATTGTTTTAAACTGTGGAACTATGAGTCATAGCAAGCCTCCCCTGCAAGCTGGGACTTGGAGAACCACAAGTCCCAGCCTGCGGGGCATTAAAGGGCCCGCTGGGTCTTGTAGTTTCACAGTAAAAAAAAATAGTTAAATAAATACACACTGATACCTGAAAAATAAAAGTTTAATACATACATTACACACACAATGATACTTACCTATCTTGATCCCGTAGGTAGGTCCCAGAGTCTTGATCCGGTGCCTTGTCCTGGTTCCGGATCATGTCGTCATTCTTCACCATGTCGATCTTCATGTCTGCGTCAGCGTCAGGTCCGGGTCCGAAGAAATCCATGGTGGACCTGTGGAAGGAAATCCAACTCACCCAGGTCCTCCATGGAAGTTCTTCTGGCTTGGTCCGACGTAGTCCAGGTTTTCTTCCTTCTTCTTCCATCTTCTTGCTTCTTTTTCAAGCAGCCGGCGACTCCAGCAAGCTCCCCAACTGTCAGAGCCGCAGAGATGTTTCCTCCTCGGCGTCTGTACTAAGAATGAATTCTGGCCAATCAGGAGCCGACTTTCCTGGCTCCTGATTGGCCCACTAGGCGGCTCCTGATTGGCCAGAATTCATTCTGAGTAGAGACGCTGAGGAGGAAGGATCTCTGCGCCTCTGACAGTCCGCAGCGGGGAGCTTGCCGGAGTCGCCGGCAGCTTGAAAAAGATGCAAGAAGCCCTGGACTACATCGGATCAAGAATGAAGAACTTCCATGGAGGACCTGGGTGAGTAGGATTTGCAACTGTATATGTATATGTAAATGTACTGTATATGCAACTACAGACAAGTGCTTACAATACAGCATTTCAGGGACACTCATGACCTCCTCCCCATCTTACAACTTCTACGATAAGCAACTATGGAACAAGAACATTATGCTGAAGTCCCTCATCCATTACTTCATCATAGACTTTGTAATTCTTGAAGACAATTCTGGTCACTTCCTAATCTTGTGGTCACAATGTCCACATTCCTTTGAATTATAGAATCTGCAAATGCTGAAAAATTTGTAAGTAGTGTTCTTTGTCAGGTCCAAGGGAACAGAAGCTTGGATTCAGGTCTGTACACAAACCCAATAGTTTAAATAGAAATCTTCTTCAGCATGACTTAAATGCTGATGTGTTGGGGGGGAGGGGGGGGGGGCACAGAGACCAAGCCACAGAAACCTTATTTAATGTGGGCCTTTTGGCTCCAGCCGTAGAGACATTTTTCAGGAATGCTGTAATAACAAAACTTAAAAAAAAAATAATCTGTACTTTTTTATATTATTCTGCTACAATAAGAATTGATATGTAATATAATATGTAGAGAAGGAAGGAGGACAGAAGAGACTGAAGTAAAGATGTATATGAAATAATGAGACTAAAAGAGAGAGAGAGAGAGAGAGAGAGCACAAGACAGAAAACAAGATGGGTAAATTTACTAAAATGGGAGCTCTGTTAAAAATGGAATGAAACAATAGCAACAAATCAGGTTATATCTGTTATCTTCTAGAATGTGCCCAATGAATAGGAAGTAAAATCTGATTGGTTGATATGGGCAACACCCAGTGCTGCCATCAGAAATTGTGGGCCCTGGACGGACACAATAGGAAGCCCCCCCACCATTGTTACACAAAATAAGCCACACCGTACTGCCCATTACATAATATCCCACACTGTAATGCCCATTACATATTATACAACACGCCGTAATGCCTATTACATACAATGCCACATACTGTAACTGCCGCTTACCTACATGCGCGGTGCCAGGAGTTACATACTGTTGCATGGGGGTTAAGCCCATTGCCAGGGGTTACATCTTGTTGCTTTGGGGTTACCTGCTCCTTGTCTGGGGTTTCATGCTGAATGCCATGGTAGGGGGTGATATGCTCATTTTCTGGTGTTATGGGCTCCTTACCATGGGTTTCCAGCTTGTTGCCAGTGATTTCATGCTCTTGGCCACAGTGTAATTCAATGCTCATAGACGGGGAGTTACTTGCTCGTTGCCAAGGGGTGCGCACTGCATGCTAGCACTCCCGGAATCTGTACTTCCAAGAAGTACTAGGTGCTATCCTGTGAGACACTAGAGTTGCACCTCTAGAGTCTGTCTTCGCCTTATGTGTACTGTATTATGGCTTTTGGAGAGGAGGGCGGCGGGCAGCAGGCGATTACATAATAATCAGAGAAAAAATTCAACCTAGGTTGAAAAATTGAGCACTAATACCAGAGTTGCTACCTTTAGCGGCTGCTTGAGTAAGGGAGTGGTCAGTCCCTTGGGATATACAAGAAAAAGAGGTGTTTAAGCATCGCTAACAGTGAGAAACAGCCAATAGTAAATGAATTAACAATTTATTACACAATAAAACATTAAAAAAATCATATAAAAAAGTCATACATGATAAGTGGGGACGAAAATAAATGGAAAATGAATGGACCAAGGTGTTGGGGGGACCAGAATGATAAGACCTGCACTGATCCGTTGAAGATTGTCCAGATGGAATGCAATCCTGAATGATGTTATTTCCGGGTGTCGCTGGAGGGATCGGTCCTGAGAGATGTTGCTGATACAGGACTAGGTGCTACCTTGATACAACTGGCATTTAGATCCAGCAAAACGCCCCCCTGTTTGGACCTTGGTTGCAGATTTGGACCACTTCCTGCTCATTTATCTGATCGCCATCTGAAACAATTGGTTGTTCCACCTACACCCCGCTATCTGGATGCTACAAATCGTTATCGGGACATTCATCGCAAAATGGTTGAGGTCTAAGATTGGTCCTGTATTAGCAACATCTCTCAGGACCGGTCCCTCCAGCGACACCCGGAAATAACATCATTCAGGATTGCATTCCATCAGGACAATCTTCAACGGATCAGTGCAGGTCTTATCATTCTGGTCCCCCCAACACCTTGGTCCATTCATTTTCCATTTATTTTCGCCCCCACTTATCATGTATTACTTTTTTATATGATTTTTTTAAATGTTTTAAATTGTTAATTAATTTACTATTGGCTGTTTCTGACTGATAGCGCTGCTTAAACACCTCTTTTTCTTGATTACATAATAATCCTCTGCGGGGTGTTTCAGGTGGCTAGGCCCTCACTTCTCTTCACTATGGCAGGGCCTCTGACAACTGTAACACTAGCACCCCCTGATGGTGGCCCTGGCAACATCCCATCTTCAATAGAACTTCCATCTCCTTCTAAATTTATCCTGAGAATGAGACAAACATAACTGATAAATATTTTTGTCGCTTTTTTTCCCATAGGTGACAATTGTGTGAAATGTGCAAAGACTGAATGGATGAACGAAGCAAAAAACCAATGTATTGCCAAAACTGAAGAGTTTCTATCATATGAAACGGACACAATATCTTCCGGGTTTTCTGTGGTTGCTCTGTTATTTTCTGTTGTAATTGTCTTCATAATTGGATTGTTCATTTTATTTCACAACAACCAGATTGTCAGAGCCAATAACCGGAGTCTGAGCTTTGTTCTTCTCATCTCTCTAAAGCTGAGTGTACTCTGTGTATTCCTCTTCCTTGGTCGCCCAGTGGATATAACCTGCATGCTGCGGCAGATCTGCTTTGGAGTCATATTTACTATCGCTGTGTCCTCAGTCCTGGCCAAGACTATTACAGTTTGCATGGCTTTTAAGGCCACAAGACCCGGAAGCCCCTGGAGGAGATGGATAGGAGTCAAACTACCAAATTCCTTAGTGGTGATCTGCTCATCTGTCCAGGTCCTGAATGGTGTCATCTGGTTGTCAGTTTCTCCTCCTTATCAGGAGTATAACATGGACACATATCCTGGGACTATCATCATCCAATGTAATGAGGGTTCTGTGCTGGCCTTTTATTTCATGTTGGGTTACATGGGATTTCTGGCAGCTGTGAGCTTTGTTCTGGCTTTCATGGTGAGGACATTACCGGACATCTATAATGAGGCCAAGTACATCACATTCAGCATGCTGGTGTTCTGCAGTGTGTGGGTCTGTGCCATCCCGGCCTATCTGAGCAGTAAGGGGAAACACATGGTCATTGTAGAGGTGTTTGCTATATTAGCCTCATGTATAGGAATATTAGGCTGTATATTTTTCCCTAAATGCTACAAGATACTGCTGAGACCAGAGAGGGACAGAAAAGATACTTTGTGTGCTGAGAAAAAATAATACACATTGCCTCATAATATTACCTAATATCCTGTAATAGGAGCTTATTTCTCATTTCGTTAGGTTATAATTTTTGCTCTATTCATGCTCCAGTGTCTGCAGCGTGAACACGACTCCTTTGTCCGCCGTTGCTGCTTCTCCTGCTGCTGCGGTGCCACTGCAGAAGAGTGCTGGCACCCAGAGCAGGGCTGCCCGGACAGTTCTGTACAGGCCGCATCACCCGGCGGTGCACACTCAGCCACCTGAAAGTAATAATTAGTAACAGGGGGCTGGTCTCACGGTGGGAGCTGATTGGCCAGGGTATCCCTTTTAAGGGATCTGTCCTAGCTCAGCCCTGCCTGTGATATTGCTCTTTCAATGCGTCCTGGCCTCACTGCAGTTCTGGTCTTGTCCTGGTCAGTGTTCCTGTCTTGTCTAGTCATTCCCAGCCTGCACTCTCCCATCCTGTGCAGCTGGGCGTCATGGTCTTGTCGCTGTGTCCATTTCAGGTCATGTAAGTGGTCCAGTGGAGCCTGGTTCTGTTCTTTCTTTATTTTCTTGTTTGGGCAAGCTGCCCTGTTTCCTTGGTTATATGGTATTTCCTTAGGTCCTGCTCTCCCAGGTGTGGAGAGGCCCACGGTAGTGGGTATATGCATGTTTTGGGGTACCGTTTATTATTTTGTACTCTCCATTTACTTAGACATGTTTTGGTTGGAGGCACCCAGGTCCATTTGCTTCTGGTGTCTGCGATGGGTTGCACTCCCGATCCTTGGCCAGGTGCCATTAGGCAGCCTGTTTCCCCCAGATAGCACAGGTTAGCTAGATCTCCTCTTGATACTACCTCTGATGATCGCCGTAGTCTTGTCACCACTTAAAAACTGGTTGAAGCGGACATAACTCGCTGCTTTGAACGCGGCAACTACAGGAGAAGCCTAGCGACCTGCAGATTCCGGCCATCTATCCAAGGAGGTCAATAGAGTAAGTGTAGGGTGCGCCGTGGCCATCCTAAACAGTGGTCCCCGCTAACGTTACATCCAGACATAATTACAAAAAGGATTTTTTTGGATTAACAGTGAGCTGGGTCGCTGCCGTTGGTAATGTTGGAAAGTATGAATCACCTTACATACAAAGCACAAATACAAACAAGAGAAATACCAACACTGTCCTCTAGGCGCTGTTCAACAGGAGTTTTCTCCTCAGATTCATAGGACAAATACCCAAAAATACAAAAGAAACAGAAAAACAACAATAGTGTGATATTGTTTTGGTAGACTATCTTCAATCCTAGATCAGTACATTTTAATCCTTAATGGACACAGGGGGACTCGTACCCTTTAGGTTGGTCTACTTTTTAGGGTAGACTTTATATCGCTTGCATAGGGGCGGTCAGATCACCGTTAGATTCCCACGTTGTCCACTCATTCACTTGTAGCATATGAAATAAAAAAAGCTGGTATAGTGTAATACCGCTTTATTCACACACAATTTAAAATACATACAGCAGGGTTTTAAAACATCAGTCTCTCACCGAGCAGTATTGTCCACACAAGAAATGTAGACAAAATAGGCAGATGGTGTAACACAGGCGTCCCTGCAGCCTCTCCTGGTGTAAAGTCCAAAGTTCCTTGCCCTCCACTCCACAGCCAACGCGTTTCCTGACCACAATGGTCTCTTTGTCAAGGCATATGGAGCTTATGCACATGATCCTACATTTATACCCCTATCCGGGGAAACCTAATTCCAGACATAGATTCATCCTATTCACTATTTCCCACCTTTCCCCAATGTTCCTTTTCACATCTTTATCCGGGTTTAACCCTATGCAAGCGATTTAAAGTCTACCCTAAAAAGTAGACCAACCTAAAGGGTACGAGTCCCCCTGTGTCCATTAAGGATTGAAATGTACTGATCTAGGATTGAACATAGTCTACCAAAACAATATCACACTATTGTTGTTTTTCTGTTTCTTTTGTATTTTTGGGTATTTGTCCTATGAATCTGAGGAGAAAACTCCTGTTGAACAGCGCCTAGAGGACAGTGTTGGTATTTCTCTTGTTTGTTTCCAGACATAATAGCAGACAAGTACAGTCAATGCAAAGCCTTATGCAATCTGAATGCATTCCATTTGCAGCTGAAGAGACAGAGCTGGGATTGTTTTTGTTATTATGATAATTATTGACATTAAAAATATTATATCATAGCCCTTGTGTCCAGTTCAGCGTGGTATAAGCATAAGACACAATAAGAAAAAAAAAATGATATATGACACTTATGAGTCTTGAAGAATTCTAATAACTTTAATAAAATCAAAATGACCGTATACTGCACGTGATCCATCCAATGTTTCAGGAAATATAGTGTACTAAGCGTTATCATAATCACAGTATATTCATGATGATGACTTTCTCTACAGCCAAAACATTGGATGTCTCACATGT
Source organism: Crinia signifera (assembly GCF_055691185.1). NCBI lineage: Eukaryota > Metazoa > Chordata > Amphibia > Anura > Myobatrachidae > Crinia > Crinia signifera. The sequence continues at coordinate 39,227,718 of NC_139217.1, forward strand.
AATAAAATGTTGACTCCAATAAAGGAACTATATATTTTTACATTTCCATTCCTCTTACTCTGATGAAAGGTTCAGCTAATAAACATAAAAAATGTTTTGCCTCAAGTAAAGATAATCAAAGGTTCTCAAATCATAGATCTCATACTTTGGGTCCAAGATTTATTGGCCTTTTACATTTCTGCAATAGGATTAATCCTGTTTGTTTCCATCTAGATTTACATCCTTCACTTAGAATCTTGAGGTCCTTTTTGTTCTTTTTTTAAATTTGCTTGAAAGTCTCAATTCTTCCTTTTAGTTCCTAGTGACAGTTTGTATATTCTCCCCGTACTTGCATGGGTTTCCTCGGGGTACTCCGATTAACTCCCACAATCCAAAAAATAATGGTAGGTTAATTGGCTCCCAACAAGTTAACCCTAGAATGTCTATGTGTGCGTGTGCATGTGGTAGGGAATATAGATTGTAAGCTCCACTGGGGCAGGGACTGATGTGAATGTTCGAATATTCTCTGTAAAGCGCTGTGGAATATGTGTGCGCTATATAAGAAACTGTAAATAAATGAATAATAAATAGTGTAAGCCTGCTTCTGTTAATTTAGATGGACATTGGGAATTTGTATTGGATAAGATTTTGGATTCCAATTTGATGTGAAGTGAAGTTCAATATCTTTTTCATTGGAAGAGGTTTGGACTAGAGAAACTATTTTGGGGACCAACACAAAAACTTAATGCAGAAAGATTCTTCATTGCCTCTTCTATTATCCACTCCCCTTTAATAAAGCTCTCAGTAGATTTTTACTTACTTCTTTACTTGTACTTTAACATCCACCCACTACCACTTCATTTCTCAGAACATCAACCTGCTTTCCATTACAGAAACCTGGCTGACACAATCAGACATAGCCTTGCCTGCAGCACTGTCAAATGGTGGTTTCCACTTGACTCACAGCTAAAGGCCTGGTAAATGTAAAGGAGGTGGGGTAGGTATATTACTGTCCCAAGCCTTCACTCAGTTCTACCACCAGTTCCTTCACCCACAGTCACATAATTTCAAGTTCACTTTATTTAGGACTTTTTCCCCTTTCTCTCTGCATGTTACTTTCTGGAAGATTTCTCTGTCTGGCTCCCCCACTTCTTATCCTATGACATCTCCGCCATCATCATGGGTGACTTCAGTATCGCTATTGACAGTCCGCATGCTTCCAAAATCTTCTCTCTAACCTCCTCTCTCGGCCTCTCCCAGTGGTCTGACTCCTCTACTAATGAGGAAGGCCTCTGCCTTGACATTGTTTTCACCAGGCTGTGCTCAGTCTCTGATTTTACTAAAACTCCCTTCCCTCTTTCTGATTACAATCTCATTATTCTCTAACTCTCCATTCTCCATTAGCTCAAGCTCACTGACACAGAAATCATGCATTCCTACTCTAACTTGCAGAAATACTAATGCTATTAATTTTCAACAACTTTCAACTGCTCTGCAATGACAGATCTCATACCTGGACTGAGCCGAAATTCATATCCTGGTACCTGGACTGTACTGAAATTCAAATCCTGGTACCCGGATTGAGGCAAAATTTTAATCATTGTACCCGGACTGAGCTGAAATTCAAATCCTGGCACCTGGACTGGGACAGGGCCGAGGGGAGGCAGGGACAAGGGCTGAAGGGAGGAAGGGATGGGGACTGGAGGGAGGTAGAGACAAGGAACGGGGGATGCAGGGACAGGGACCGGGGGGAGACAGTGACCAGGGGGAGGCAGGGACAGGGACCAGGGGAGGCAGGGACCAGGGGAGGCAGGGACAGGGACCAGGGGGAGGCATAGACAGGGACCAGGGGGAGGCAGGGACAGGGACCAGGAGGAGAAAGGGACGCAGGGTGGGGAGTACTTTCGGGAAGCTGGGGGGGCACAGGTTAAATATTAAAGCTTACCTGACATGCATCATGTACATTCACTGGGTGCACCTCGGCAGTGCTCCATCAATGGCAGAAAGAAGAGCCAGCACACCCCATGTGGGCTCCCATCAGCAGCAGGGAAGAGACCCAGGCTCAACACACCAGGGTGCCCGTCGGCAGCAGGAACAGTGACCTGGGCTCTTCCCGCTTGCGTGCCTGGCGGCAGCAGCAGGAACAGACCCGGCGCACCCCACGTGGGCTCCAGCCTCCCAGGTGTGGCAGGAACAGAGACCCAGGCAGTGGCGTAATTTGCTCCCCCAGAGCCAAAACAGTTTCTGGTGCTGCCCCCCCCCCATGCCCCTTACACATTATGCCACACACCGTAATGCCCCTTAGGTACTCTTTACCTAGCACGGCGCCCACGATGTCCATCGCGGTCATCGGGGGTAAAAAATCGCGGGCATCGCGGCCATCGCATGCACTAAAAAACGGGTGCGACGCGATGCCCGCGATGCCCGCGATTTCCCATAGGGATCAATGTTAAAAGTGTGATTGGACGCGATTTTACTGTTCAATGCCTCAATGCCCGCGATTTTTCCATAGGAAACAATGTTAAATGGGCCACAGAGCCCTATAGTCCCCCTGAAGTCTGAAATGGCCCCCACAATTGTTAACGCCACCCCACGATCAACGTGAACCCGAAGCGTGGCGAGCGCAGCGAGCCCGCGAGGGGCGGCGGTACGCGTCCTCCGACCTTTTCATACCCCCACTATCCACGTCGGCGTGGAGTTGAGAATAGAATAGTGTGGTGAGCGCAGCGAGCCACCGAGCCCGAAGCGTGGCGAGCGGACGCGGATACCTGTGAAGCCCGCGAAGGGACGCGTTTACCTGTGAAGGTATCCGCGTCCCCTCGCGGGGCTCGCTGCAATCGCCACGCTTCGGGCTCGGTGGCTCGCTGCGCTCGCCACACTATTCTATTCTCAACTCCACGCCGACGTGGATAGTGGGGGTATGAAAAGGTCGGAGGACGCGTACCGCCGCCCCTCGCGGGCTTGCTGCGCTCGCCACGCTTCGGGTTCACGTTGATCGTGGGGTGGCGTTAACAATTGTGGGGGCCATTTCAGACTTCAGGGGAACTATTTGGGCTCTGTGGCCCATTTAACATTGTTTCCTATGGAAAAATCGCGGGCATTGAGGCATTGAACAGTAAAATTGCGTCCAATCACACTTTTAACATTGTTCCCTATGGGAAATCGCGGGCATCGCGTCGCACCCGTTTTTTAGTGCATTTGATGGCCGCGATGCCTGTGATGGGCGCCGTGCTAGGTAAAGAGTACCGCCCCTTACACTATATGACACACACTGTAATGCCCCTTACACTATATGCCACACACTGCAATACCAACTACACATTACGCCTCACACCAAAATGCCCCTTACCTATTGTTGAATGATTCCCAATATATAGCACCTATGATGACAGTGAGATAGGGCGATGGGAAGAAGAAGAGGGTGACAGGCAGAGTGATAGTAAGAGACAGTCAGTAGAGGGGAGAGGCAGAGGGTGGCCAGGAAAGGAGACAATGAGAGGTCAGTGAGGTGGTGACCCGGGTGACAATGGGCTGGTAGGGAAGGGGGGGATTGAGAAAGGGGGGGGGACACTAGGCCTGAGAAAGGGGACACTGAGCTGAAGGGAAGGGGGCATTGTGACTGGAGTGGGTAGGTTCAGGCAGGTGGTTGGGGAGGGAAAGGGGGGAGACACTGGGCTGGCACTAATAAAACAGTTACCTTTGAGTGACAGGGTGGGTGCGGGCAGTGCAGATGAGTGCTACGTGGGCTACTAACAATTATAAGTGTAGAATTGCCGTGCCGGCTTGTTCCCCTATCTCCCTCCCGCAGCATTAGTCTTCTTAAAGAGACTGGACGGCCGCTGGTGCCAGTAACACAACCCTGTCCCAGCGCTGCAGACCTGACAGCAGTTGCACACACTGACATCAGGTGCAGCAAAAGCAATGTAGTTAAGCCGGGATTTTCCTATTCTGGCATGCGGCAGCGGGAATAGGCATGGCAGCAGCAGCAGTAAGAGGCATCGTACTCCATGTGGGTTACAGCCTCCGGGAAGGGGTGGCAGCGTTCTGTGTAAGTGCAGCAGGCTGGCCACTTCCGCTGCCTCCTGCTGCACACTTTTTTATTATATAAAAATAAATCACACTTCCGGGTCAGTGGTCGTCGAAGTGCCGGTATGACATACCGCTGTATACTGGCCCACTTTGACCACTGCATATACTAGAAAAGCCATAGTACAGGAACAGTGACAGTGCAGAGAGAGAGGGGAGAGACAGAGAGAGAGAGAGAGAGGGGACAGACAGAGAGAGAGATAGAGGAGAGAGAGAGAGAGGGGAGAGACAGAGAGAGAGAAGGGGGAGAGACAGAGAGAGAGAGAGGGGGGACAGACAGAGAGAGAAGGGAGAGAGAGAGCACGGAGAGAGAGAGAGGGGAGAGACAGAGAGAGAGGGGACAGAGAGAGAGAGATAGAGAGAGGGGACAGACTGAGAGAAAGAGAGAGAGAGGGAAGAGAGAGAGAGGGGACATACAGAGAGAGAGGGGGGAGAGAGAGGGGGGAGAGAGAGAGAGGGGGGAGATGGAGGGAGAGAGAGGGAAGAAACAGAGAGAGAGAGACAGGAGAGTGCAAAGAGAGAGTGGGGGGAGAGGGAGAGAAAGAGAGATAGCGAAGAGTGGGGGAAAGATATATAGAATATAAGAATACAGTATACAAGAGTTGTACCTATGGCAGCAGTCCGATGGTCAGTGTCAGTCAGCAGTGGTCCCGTGGAGGAGGCTGAGGCGGGTCCGGTGGAGAAGGAGGGTGAGGTGGTAGTCCCATGTAAGCTACGGCTTCCATGCAGGAGGAGGCTGTGCCCGTGGTTCTCAATGTGGCCTTAGAATGACAGGGGGCACATGCTTCCTCCTCTGAGGAGGAGAAAGACACTAGGAAGGAAATTTACCAAAGAAAATTTGTAAGTAATAGGTGTATTTGTATCCAGAAATACACTTATTTTTGACATTTACTATCCCGAAAATACGGCAATTCGTATTTGTATTGATAGTACATCAATACGAATACAAATTGCCGTATTTTCGGGATAGTAAATGTCAAAAATAAGTGTATTTCTGGATACAAATACACCTATTTTTTTACAAATTTCCTTTAGTAAATTTCCCCCCTAGAGGTCATATTTCACCTCTAACGTCTGACAGGAAGCACAGCGCTGCAGCGCTTAGCGCTGTGCTCCCTGTCAGACGCTAGAGGTGAAATATGACTTCTAGTGTCAGTCTCTCAGGGGAAGGGTGCAGCACAGGCGGCGGAAGACTGAGGGACAGGCGGGAGGCAGCAGGAGACGGAGGGACGGGCAGCCGCCGGCGGGATATGGAGGGACGGGTAGGCGCTGGCGGATGGAGGAAGGGAGGGCGTCATTTCTTTAAATTTTATGCGGGTGGCGGTCTAATGGGTGCACCCCCGGACCACCCCTTAGATTCGCCTAAGCACTTCAGCAAGTAAAGTAGCTCTTACTAACTGCTTTGAGGCTCCTCTACATCTGGATATGCCATTTTAAAAAAGATTCCTCTCAGATGAAGCAGTACACACCCATGTTTCTAAGTGCCACGTTCACAATCTTTATTCACAATCTATCCATATATGGAACTAGACACCCCCTTTGGGTGGAGCATGACACACACCCTCAATGGGGCGCTGTGCAAAATTCTACTACCAACTATAATCTCCCTGAAACTAGTTTTCAAAAGTAAGCAAGTATGGATTAACTAGCATTATGAGACACACCTTCAGCCTTCCCTTTATACATGTAAAACATATGCCATTGCCTCTTCCATATATGTGGGCTTCCAAGAAACCCTTGTTCATGCTCGGTAGTCATTTTCTTAACCAGCTTGTGGCTCTAGTCTGGCCTGCTCATACTGTACAGATGGAGGGCCTCTGATCCCTGGCAGGGGATCGCCAGCATGTCTCTGCTAGCGATCGCCGGCGCAGAGGTGCTCCATCTGACTCTTCAGGGAGACTGGCAGGAATAGGGGGACAGCGGGGTGGCGAGGGGCACCGGGGGAGGAGATAGGGGTTTCAGCGGGTGGCTGAGCCAGCTCCGTAGCCAAAGGGCACATGCGAACATCTCGTGCACACGCGCCCCTGGTGCCAGCCCCTGCAAAGATGGAGCCTGCTCCATCTGTATGTCGTTTATTGTAGTATAATTCTGTGTTTAACCAGTGTAGCATAATGACAATCATGAACAGCAGTGCCCTTATACAAGTGTAAACTATGCATATTTAAATTTACAGCAGTCACAAAGGACTGGAATTATACAGAAGTATCACTGGACAGGAATTATACAACATTATCGGTGGATTTTAATGGCAGTTTCACTGGACTTTAATGGCAGTACTACCAATGGACTTTATCGTCAGTATCACTGGACTTAAGTTATGCAGCAGTATCACTGGTTTGGAATTAAACAACAATATCACTGGACTGGTATTATAGTTATATAGCTGTATCACTGGACTTTATTGGCAGTACAACTGGGCTGTATTTACTGTATGCAGCAGTTTCACTGGACTGGAATTACAGCTGTATCACTGGACTTTTTTGGTAGTACCACTGGGCTGAACTTATGTAGCAGTATAACTGGACTGGAATTACAGCTGTATCACTGGACTTTTTTGGTAGTACAACTGGGCTGAACTTATGCAGCAGTATCATTGGACTGGAATTATACAACAGTATCACTGAACCAGAATTCTAGTTACACAGCTGTATCACAGGACTTTATTGGAAGTACCACTGACTGGACTGATCTTATTGCAGTATGTAGCAGTATCACTGGACTGGAATTACAGCTGTATCACTGGACTTTATTGGTAGTACAACTGGGCTGAACTTATGTAGCAGTATCACTGAACTGAAATTACAGCTGTATCATTGGATTTTATCGGCATTACCACTGGACTGAATTTATGCGGCTGTATCACTGGAGAGGAATTATACAGCTGAATCAGTGGACTTTATTGGCAGTACCACTGGACTGAATTTATGCAGCAGTATCACTGGACTGGAATTACAGCTGAATCAGTGGACTTTATTGGCAGTACCACTGGACTGAATTTATGCAGCAGTATCACTGGACTGGAATTACAGCAGTATCACTGGACTGGAATTACATCTGTATCACTGGATTTTATTGAAAGTACCACTGGGCTGAACTTACAGTATGCAGCAGATATCACTGGACTGGAATTATACAACAGTATCACTGAACCAATATGATAGTTATACAGCTGTATCACTGGACTTTATTGGAAGTACCACTGACTGGACTGATCTTATATTGCAGTATCACTGGACAGGAATTTCAGCTGAATCAGCGGACTTTATTGGCAGTACCACTGGACTGAACTTATGCAGCAGTATTACTGGACTGGACCTATACCATACAAATGGACTTTTATGGCAACACAATACACTAGCAGCACTAGGCAGCACAGGACACCAGCAACACTAGGCAGCACAGGACTGGACTTATATACACCGCCACTGCCCCACTGCTAGGTGCGAACAGGACAGTGAACTTGCAGTTTGCCATGCCCACTCATACCCAGTGTATGCACATGTGCAGAAATGCACATACGCATGCGCAGATCCAAAACATCGCTCCCCATGCGAATGCGCGGGGGAGCGATCAAACTAATATCAGACCCAATGCTTGAGCATACATCACAATTCTACTTAAGACAAATATCTGAGCTACAGTATGTATAAACTGATAGATTTGATTTCCTATACACCATCAACATCCCATTTCTACCTGTATAACTGATTACATGTCTGCTATGTAATTGTATTTGCCTACTTCACTCTTGTACTTTTATTGAGAATTATACAGGGAGAGCACAATTTTGTATTTGTAAATGCTTTTGTATGTTTTCTTGTTTTTTTTTTCTTTGCTGTATTATTAGTATTGAAAAAAAAAACACTTGATTCCTCCACCTCAAAAAAAAAAAAAAAAGAAGAACCTCTAAGACCAATGACTCGGTATACATTTTAGAGTGCCCATGCCACAAACTTTATGTGGGCAGGACAGTGAGACAACTCAAAATAGCAGAGCAGATACCCAGAATATTCAGAAAGGACCAGAGGAACACCCACTGTCAAAACATTTCAAACACTTTCACAACAGCGACACTTGTGTTCTCAGGAGTCAAATTAGTCAATCCAACTGGAGGGGTTGGGGGACTACATGAAACAGATCAACAAGGAAGAATTAAAAGTAATGGTAGATACGTACACTTTGGGACCAAGGAGCCTTAACATAGATAATGAATATAGATCTATTAACTGCAAATAAAGCAAATGATTACCCCATCAATGACTATGCCCAGGGGATAAAAAACACATTAACCCACAAACACCCATCATATATATCTATATCTATATCTATATATATATATATATATATATATATATATATATATATATATATATATATATATATATATTTATATATATATATATATATATATATATATATATATTTATATATATATATATATATATATATATATATATATATAGATAGATAGATAGATAGATAGATAGATAGATAGATATATATATATATATATATATATATATATATATATATATATATATATATTTTGAATCATGGCACCCTAGAGTACAGTATATGAATATTTTTCAGGGCACCCCTAGACCAAAGTTTGTTACTAAGAATAAAAAAAAAAAAAAATAATGAAATAAGTAGTGCTTAAATGCCATCCTTAGGTCCAGTTATGTGGTGAGGAACACGATTCACTTCTGTTTCCCCACATATTTTATAATTGGAAGCCCCAAGCACTGATTTTGCCTCTTTCATTGGCCATAAATAATTTGAATTGGTTCTGGACCACCAACCTGAGGCACCCCTTCAAGTGCTCCGAGGCACCCCAGGGAGCCTAGGCGCACAGTTTGGGAACCACTGATATATGAATTATTACCGAGTAACCATTATACTTAATAACAACACACAATCCTATAGGTTGGTGAACAACACAATACCATATATGAAAATAGCTGTACCCACTTATCCTTAAATTTAATAAACAATAGAGTATCACACATAGAGATACCCATTTTGCAAAGCCTACAGATATATGAACAATCCCAATTGTATCAGTACAGACATACAGAGAACTGCACACAGGTTTAATGTAGAGATATAGATAAATCAATGTAATCAGCACTCAAGTACCAATAATGTATAATAACATAAGTATACAAAAAAAAATATTAACACAGCTGTGCATAATGAAAGTCTCAACATTCAATCGGCCAACCTTTACTTCTATAACCATCAGAATGTAGTTGGGATATACAAGAACAGCATAAAAACCTAACAATCAAGAGATGAGCAACCCGACTAGGAGGACTGGCGACAGCCAGAACTCTGTACAAGGAGTGAGGCTGAACACATATCCTCCCAGGACTGTCCTATCAAACATTTGACACTGGTCACCAATTGACTATCGCCAGTTCCGCAGTGCAAATACTTCCATTGCATTGCAGATCAAGCTAGGCATTTGTATTGCTGCATTTTGTATTTCTGTATTTTTGTATTTTCTTTTGAACATATGACGATTAGATGTTGTTATCCCAAATATTAGAGATAAAGAAGTGGATATATCAGAGAAAAAAAACTTGGGCGTACCCCACTTACGGTAAGTAGGGCAGTGTATAGGCTCGTAGTGGTTTCTTTATGTTCTTCTGATGTCCTTTTCAAGGTAAGTTTTTCTCAACGTGGATGAATGTGCAAAAAAAGATATATACACAGAATCAATACATGGATATGTACTATGTTGATTATATTTCTTCATCTCTAGCTTATTACTCTAAGAAGTAATGTATGATATATTGTTGGCAAGCGATACATATAAATTTAAAAATTAATATAACTTCATGTATGTACTATCTAATCCATCTAATGATGTATGATATAGAGTTGTTAAGCGATATAAAAACAATAACCACATCATGTATATACCACCTAATTCATAATGCTATAAGTGTATGGATACTCTAGTGCTATACTAATTGCTGTTTTTCTTCTTTTGTCTGTTTTGTCATCTGTACCAGAAAAGCGGATTCGCCATGACAACACATATTGTTTACATCAGCGACTTCCGCATATATGCGGTCCAAATCACGTCTTTATCTTCCGCAAGTTGCGGTCCAGCAACCGGAAGCCCTACTACCATGACGGACAGCATCATATCCCCTCACTCGTATACTACGCGTATGAGCCACTTCCGCTTGTTGCGGTCCAGACACCCGGAAACTACATACCGATCTGAACAGCTGGGGCTTCTGTAGCTTGCGGTCCAGCGGCCGGAAGCTCCACTACCATTGATCATTATGGATTGTGTTTTCTTTCCTCATACAGTTTACGGAGTACATATTGAATCTATGTATGGGATCTCTCTATGGCTGGATAAAACGGAGCCCCTTCCTCCTTCTAAAAATATTTGTATCACCATGTATTAAGGCTATACTATCCCTCGACATCGGAAGCAATATGTGGGTTGCCATGGCGACCGTTTATGCTGACCTGACATCTGAGTTGTTATACATGCTATTTACGGACTTTAGGCATGAATTTTTCATATTTCCACTAAGTGGATGGACTTTCTATATATGAATTATATATTTTAAGGCTTGATATACACGTTTTAATGATGTATTATATACGATATCTGCTATCGGGACCGCGATCGCCGCACGGTTTGTTGCCTCCCGGGTGCTCGGGTACGGCACATCGCGGACCGAGTCGACAGATTGTTGGGAGGGGCTGGGAGCAACCCGGCGGTCTTGGTGCACATCGGCACCAACGACAAAGTCAATGGTAGGTGGGATGTCCTCAAGAAAGAGTATAGGGAATTACTTAAGAAATTAAAGGCGAGGACATCTAGGGTAATTTTCTCGGAAATATTACCAGTGCCACGTGCTAGCTCAGGGAGGCAGAGGGAGATCAGGGAGGTAAATGTGTGGCTTAAGGATTGGTGTAGGAAAGAGGGATTCGTGTTCATGGAACACTGGGCGGACTTCTCGTCAGGCGCCATCTTTTTTGCCGTGATGGATTGCACCTGAACGAGGAGGGGGCTGCGGTGCTGGGGGGAAGGATGGTTAGAGGGTTGGAGGAGATTTTAAACTAGGTGAGGGGGGGTGGGGGCAGCAAGACATTATGGGACCATCAGGGAGAGAAGCCGGACTGGGATCAGGAATCATATGGGGGAAGGAGATGGGGGGGGGGACGGAGACATAGACAAAGTCCTGGGACATAACAAGGGTATAATCGGGGGTAACTCTCAGGGTGCATCAGGAATGTCATGTAATAAAATTTTATGTTGTAACAGTCACGTTATCCCATTACAGTTCTTAGGTACAGATGATCTTAGTATACGGGAAGGAGGGAATGACAGAGGAAGAATTCCCGGAACTATGGAGAGGGCAGGCAGTGTGCATGGTGGGGAGGCCTGTAGAGAGTCTATTGAAGGGGAGAGGGGAAAGAGGAAGCTAGTAAAGAATTCAAATGGGTCCTGGGGTGAAACTAATCACAATATTAGAGCCATATCTAAAAATAAACATAAATTAAAATGCTTACTGGCTAATGCAAGAAGCTTAGTGAGTAAAATCGGGGAACTTGAAATGGTGATCAGTAGGGATGACTACGACATCATTGGTATTACAGAAACATGGTGTAATGAGTCGCATGACTGGGCATTAAACATGGAGGGATATACACTCTACAGGAAAGACAGGGAAAATAGAAGGGGCGGGGGTGTGTGCCTATATGTAAATAATAACTTAACATCATGTGAGAAAAATATGAGCACAGACCTGGAAGACGACAACTCGGAGACAGTGTGGGCAGAGATAACCGACAATAATAAGAAACCAAAAAACAAATTTATAATAGGGGTATGCTATAGACCACCAAATATAAATGAAAGGGAAGAGTCTCTTCTTTTAAACCAAATCAAACAAGCATCAAATCAGGGTCAGGTATTAATTATGGGGGATTTTAATTTACCCGACATTGATTGGGAAAACGAAACAGGTAAATCAGCAAGAAGCAATGGGTTCTTAAGCTTACTTAAAGACCAGTTTATTACACAAACGGTAGAAACTCCAACTCGTGATGAGGCGCTCTTGGACTTAGTATTAACAAATAACACAGACTTAGTTTCAAACACAAAAGTAATTGAACAATTAGGGAATAGTGATCACAATATGGTTTCACTGGAAATCAACTTCAGTAAATTACATCAAAAAGGATCTGCAAAAATACTAAACTTCAGAAAAGCGAATTTTGAATTATTCAGGGAAGCCCTAACAGGAATTGGGTGGGAAACGGTTATGGAGGGAAAAAATGCAGAGGAAATGTGGGATACTCTAAAAAAGGTGCTTGATTCACTAACTATTGAATACATTCCTAAAGTAACTAAAGGTAAATTCAACAAAAAAAAGCCACCATGGTTGGACAAAGAAGTAAGGTCAGCTATCAACAATAAAACCAGAGCCTTTAAATTCTATAAAAATAACTTGAATGAGGAGGCGTTCGCAAAATACAAAGAATCAAAAAAACTTGTAAAGGGGTAATCAAAGCAGCTAAAATATTATATGAAGAGTGCATAGCCACTGAAAGCAAAACCAACCCAAAGAAGTTTTTTAAATACATAAATAGTAAACGTTTAATTAAGGAAAACATAGGCCCACTAACTGATACTAGTGGAAAAAGTGTTACTGAGGACAAGGGAAAAGCAAAACTGTTAAATGAGTTCTTCTCATCAGTATTTACTAAGGGAGAGCAGACTGTGGAACGAACATTTACCACAAACGGGACAAATAAGCCAGATCTCATTGTGGATTTCACGCCGAAGGAAATAATACTGAGGCTAAGCAAACTCAAAACAAATAAGTCACCAGGGCCAGATGGGATTCATCCGAGGGTATTAATGGAATTAAGGGATGAACTAGCTACCCCCCTACATTATATCTTTAGCAAGTCACTATCGTCAGGTATAGTACCAAAAGATTGGAGAATAGCAGAGGTAGTGCCAATATTCAAAAAAGGAAAAAAGGAAGATCCCGCTAATTACAGACCCGTTAGTTTAACATCAATTGTGGGTAAACTATTTGAAGGATTTTTAAGGGATGGTATCCAGGAATATTTAGATCATCACCGTCTACTCAGTACTAACCAACATGGGTTCGTGAAAAATCGTTCATGCCAAACTAATCTACTAGGGTTCTATGAAGAGGTTAGCAAAAACCTCGATAATGGAAATGCTGTAGATGTGATTTTCCTAGATTTCGCTAAAGCATTTGATACTGTCCCACACAAGAGATTGATTAATAAAATGGAGAACCTAGGATTGGGTGAAAATATCTGCAGATGGGTAGGGAATTGGCTATGTAATAGAGAACAAAGAGTGGTTGTGAATGGTGCCGTATCAGATATGATACCGGTACTAAGTGGAGTGCCCCAGGGTTCGGTTTTGGGGCCCATTTTGTTTAACATTTTTATTAACGATATTGGGATAGGGTTACTCAGCAATGTATCCATCTTTGCGGACGATACAAAACTTAGCAAAGTCATCAAATCACCAGAAGATGTCACCATGCTTCAAAATGATCTTGCAATTCTAGATGAGTGGGCAAAAAAATGGAAGATGAGGTTCAATGTAGATAAATGTAAGGTTATGCACCTTGGGAGACACAACCAGTGTGCAAGTTACAACCTTAGCGGAGAGGAACTGGGTAATTCCATACTTGAAAAGGATCTAGGAGTCCAAATAGACAGCAATCTAGGATGTAGTGCCCATTGTAATGTAGCTACAAAAAAGGCCAACAAAATTCTGGCATGTATTAAGAGGGGAATGGAAACTAGGGACTCAAGGGTAATTATGCCACTATATAAAGCATTGGTGAGACCTCACCTAGAGTACGGAGTACAGTTCTGGGCCCCACACTATAAAAAGGACATCATAGAATTAGAAAAAGTCCAAAGGCGTGCAACAAAGCTTATTAGGGGAATGGAGAATTTAAGCTACGGGGAGAGATTAAGCAATTTGGGACTATTTACATTAGAAAAGAGACGTTTAAGGGGGGACATGCTCAACATGTACAAGTATATCAAGGGCCAATATAAGGAACTGTCACACACCCTATTTTCTACTAGAAAGGAATCTAGGACGCGAGGGCATGAGTATAGATTAGAAGAAAAAAGATTTCATTCAGCTAGTAGAAAGAATTTCTTTACGGTCAGAACAGTCAAACTCTGGAACTCTCTTCCCAGAGAGGTGGTAACGGCTGGCTCATTAAATGCGTTCAAGGCAAAGTTGGACAAACATTTACTGGAGAAAAACATCCATGGGTACAAATAAGAAATATAATTTGTCTGTAAAATACCAGAACCTACCAAATCAGCAATGGATATCTATACCAGGTTGAACTAGATGGACGCAAGTCTTTTTTCAGCCTTACCTACTATGATATGGTATGCTCATTTCCTGTGTATGCTGATAGGCTGCTCTCACTATAAAAGATGGACACTCACCCTCCACAGTCATGTCTTGAAAAAGGTGTTGTAGACACCGAAACGCGTTGACAAGCACTGTGGAGAGTGAGCAGCCATCATCCTTTCCCCTCTGGATACCTTTTTGGACTGATTGTATGTATTTTAGCAATTTTTAAATTATTTTTATTGTCTTTTTACTATTTTTTTCTATTTTTGGGACTTGTACTATATTGGATGTATCGGGATCCTTCCATTGTTGGGATGGAGGATTTTTACCTGTTTTCTACCGTATAATAAAATATAAACTTTTGAAGAGATCACTGTTGGAGTATTTTAAAAGGAAAAGGAAAAGTTTAAAACCACAAGGGATCCCTATCTAAAGACAAAGATACCTTGATGGGCGGTGTAACATTGATAAAATTGTGAGTTGGGTACGCAAATTCTGAAGATCATTAAATCTCCTGGTATTGAGCCTTTTCAGTAAACTACCACGAGGTGGAGGGAATCTATCTCTAAAGATACCTTTTATGGGTGTTTATTTGCACTTTTTAGTGTGAGTTATGGTACGAGACCAGTACCTTCCAAATCACTAGAAATAAATAAAACACAGTCACTTTCTGGCAATATTATGTCAATTCTCTGACACATTATTTGTATTGTTTTATTCACCATCACATCTTGGGAGAAAAACAATGGTCTGATGAGCGTAGTCTGATCCATCTAAAGAACCCGCTACGTGCTTAAGGATAACTTCTTTCCACGTGAGTTGGGGTACGTTTACCCATTGTTGACCTCCACACACAATAATCACCTAGAACAAGAAACCTTTATATGTGTACCTTGCTCTATCTCTTGGTGAGTAAGGTACGATTGGATATCACTGTCTATCGACTATTGATTTCACGGGGTCACTTTAGAAGAAAGGAGGCTTATTAATACTTTGTCAATAAACTGACACACAATTTTTATTGCATTTGTTTTATTCACCATCAAATTCTGGGAGAAAACAATGGTCTGCTGACAGCAGTTGAATCCATCCAAAGAACCCGCTACGTGCTTAAAGATAACTTTTTTCCACGTGAGTTGGGGTACGTTTACCCACTGTTGATCTTCCCATATAACAGTCACCTTGAATATAAAAAAAGAAACCTTTATATGTGTACCTTGCTCTATCTCTTGGTGAGTAAGGTACGACTCGACACTACTATCTACCAGTTATTGAGCTCACGGGGGTACCTTTGAATAAATATAATCAACATAGTACATATCCATGTATTGATTCTGTGTATATATCTTTTTTTGCACATCCATCCACGTTGAGAAAAACTTACCTTGAAAAGGACATCAGAAGAACATAAAGAAACCACTACGAGCCTATACACTGCCCTACTTACCGTAAGTGGGGTACGCCCAAGTTTTTTTTTCTGATATATCCACTTCTTTATCTCTAATATTTGGGATAACTACATCTAATCGTCATTATTCTTCTCTAACTCCTCCTACATATCGGCGGAGTGACAACTTTTGAAGATCTTTGAGAAAAAACATAAGAAGACATAGACACCTTTATCCCCTTCTTTGCGCCAGTGATTGGAAATTCCCATTTTTGTGATTGTATGGTATTGTAAAGGTTATTTGGTGATAGCCAGGGTTAAGTACAGTTCACAGGCAGCAAGGCGCCATTTCAGGTCATATCCTATAAATTTTTACAGCTCTTTTGAACATATGTTTATTGTTTTTTTTATGATATTGCATGATTTAGCAGCGACATGAATAAACAGATGAATAAACAACAAATTATAGCATAATGGAAATGAATGTCAACATCACAATAATGTACAGTGTGTAATACTTGATTTAAGATTTCAGACCGTTATGTATCAATAAAGGTAAAAATATTGTCCATATCTTTGGAAAAAATGCAAAAAATAGTCAATAACGAAGACCTTTACAACTAAAAGTTGGTGTGGGGATTTGAAAAATCCAATAAGCAGGAATACGGGGCTAAACTCGTACTAATTGATATCAGTTGTATCTTGAGAAAACAGGAAAACTGGAAGCACATCACATCACTGTGATTATATATATATATATATATATATAATAACAATGATATATAAAATAAATACAAAATGTGAAACAATGGACTTGCATATTTATCAATGTAGATTTCATGGATATTCACTATGGACAGTCAATCAATAGGCTAGCTACCTATACTTATCTTGGCCCTGTTACTGAGCTTCAGAGAGGTTTCTATAATGCCACCAGTCTGTGTTCTCAAATATCTGTAAAACTTGGGTTTGTTGTACAGAACTCGACAATTTTATATAGCGACCCCATTTGTTATGGAACAACAGAACACCTTTTTCTATGTCTGGTAGTGTAGATTGCCTAATGAAAAATAGTAATTTTAACAACATAATTTGAACTTCACCAATCAAAGGGCAGAAGGGGATATCCAATGCTTCAAAATCAATTTCTTTGCAACTGTGACAATGATCATAAATATTGGCAATAGAGTTGTATACATCCCATCCATCAACCACGTAGTAAAATTAGAAAATGTAAGGGCACAAGGATCTAAGACAAAAGTAGTATGGGATGTCGTGTTAGGGAAGTTAACTAATGTATTGCCAGAATATCTTAATTTTCCTATATACACACCATTGATGTATATAGGGAGAAGAGTTGGACTTGCATTTAGTCCTAGTTCTCCTGGAATAAAATGTTTACATTGTGACTGGGATAAATAGGCATGGTGAATACATTTAACATGTACCTCCTGTAAGTATGAAGAGCTTAATGTTTTCAGAATGTCAAGAAAATGTGAAGTAAAATATGCATGGGAGGAGATGAGTTGGAGGTCACCATTCCAAGCAACAACTGTTTGAGTCCTCATATATTTGGGAGGCAGGAGAAAGTAGTTCAGTCTAAAGGTAAAGGGTTCTGTAGGAGAGTCCACCTAACATGTTTTGTATAGGTTCAATTTGAAGGAACACATAACCAGATGGGGGAAGCAAGTGTATGTACTGTAGTGTTTGATCTGAAAGTATGCAAAAAGACATTGATGAGACGGACCAAATATATCCATAAAATCAGTGACAGTTAGCAGATTATGACCCGAGTCAAAGACATCCCTCCTGGCTCTGATACTACTATGGTTAATTTGAGTGTATATCCAGCTTTCCATACCTCGGAGAAATGTGGGATTGCCCCAGAGGGTAACATTACTGTTACCAGGATTGCATTTGAGCATCTCAATAATGTTGAGCAAGGAATAATAAGTGTCAGGAAACAATGGATTAAGCCAGTGGTTCCCAAACTGTGTGCCATGGCACCCTAGGATGCCTTGGGGGACTTGCAGGGGTGCCCTGGATAGATGGTTCATGATGAATTTAGATTAATTATGACCACTGTAAAAGACAAATTGTGGAAAAACAGCAGGAAATCCTGTCTAATACCACATATCTGACCCTAAGGATGAGATATTCAAACAATTTACTCAATTTTATATTTTGTTTATATTTTATTAATGAGAACCTTTTGGTCTAGGGGTGCCATGAAAAAAAATATATACTCAGGGGTACCATGATTCAAAACAGTTTGGGAACCATTGGTACAGTATAAGCCAGTGGTAGCCAACTCCAGTCATCGAGAGCTACCAACAGTTCACATTTTATAGATCACCTGGCTGGGGCACAGGTGCACTCATTACTGACTGACACATTATAAATGATCCACAGGTGGAGCTAATTACTTCACTTATGATTCTGTGAGGAGACCTGGAAAACATTATTTGTTGCTAGCTCTCAAGGACTTTTGTTGGCTGTCCCTGGTATAAGCAATAAAGCAGGCAGAAGGCATCCTTTAGGTGTGTGTAATTGGTAGAATATGGGTGGTTCAAATTATAATCAAGTTCATTAATTGTATATGTGTCTCTGTTCATTAACTAATCCAATATAAACCTAAATAGGGTGACATAAGAATACAGATGGAGCCACTCTCATCAGAGCAGCTCCCGGCACAACTATAACCATGCGCTGTCCTGTGCTGTCCGCCAGAATGGGGCGCGCATGAGATACTCGAGTGCCCCATTCTCGGCAAAGGGGAGTGTGTGACAATAAAGAAAAATTACCTTGGGCATGTAAAAGACATGAGAAGCAAACATTGAATGGAAGAAAGATAACCATCTCCGCCAAAACTTTACCCCAGCGGCAATTTATTAAAAAAAAGAATGGGTCATGCTGTATAAAGCTGAGGGTGCAACAGGCTCAAATGCATATTAGGTTAGAAGAAAATTTAAGAGGGTGTTCAGCAGCAGGGTGGTGTCCTGTATAGGATGTAGAAGGGCACATTTTTTCCCTTTCTACACCAATTGAGAACACAAAGGAGAAAAGTTTTTTTCTAGATTCTCTAAGCACAGCAGAATAATCTTGGAAAATGAAGATTTTATTATCATCCCAGCTCAGAGTACGGTGTCTGCGGGACTCAATCCAGATCACCACTTTATGCGGGTAAGCAGGGCCAATCCTGTGAGCACGTTCAACCACCATATCCGTACAAGCGTCTGTAATATGTAGTAAAGTCAGGAGGGTCTTTTAAGAAAGCCAAGGAGATCAGTCCCTCTCAAGGATTCTGGTAGACCTATCGCTCTGAGGTTATTCCCCTGAGACCTATTTTCTAAGTCGTCAAATTTATTTCAAATGTGAAATCAATCAGTACACATACTCACTTGGTGTGCCCTGTGAATATTGTCAAACTTTAATCACTGTTGTATGGAATAAATTGCTATTCTATTTATACAAAACAGATATTTACTTCTCTGCAGAAAGAAATACAAAGCACACAGTATACAAAGACCACTACATTTAAAAATACAAAGGGTGAAATTTAATAGAATGAGAGATTCAGAAAGTGAGAAATTTGGTAAGAAATCTCCAGGTTTTTTTTTTTAAAGCGGCAATCATTTACACTTCAAAATCAAACTGGTTTTGCAGTGTAAATGATTGCCGCTTTAAAAAAACTGGAGATTTCTTGCCAAATCTCTCACTTTCTGAATCTCTCATTCTATTACATTTCCCCCCAAAGTCTTTTCATCAAAACCACAGAGTTACAGATGGAGTCACACTTGGACACACCATAGCTTTGTATATTGGTGGGCTGTCCACCGAGAATGGGATGCACATGCATTTGAGACACTTGCGCTCTCCCTTCTCAGCAAAAGGCATGCTGAGGTGGAAAGTTATGGCGATCCTGCAGTATAAAAAAGTGTGGCCCCATCTGTAGTTGTACCATGCTAGTTAGCTATAGGCCCTGCATGATGGTGTTGTTATTGTCTCCTTACAGGGACCTGAAAGTGGAGAAATGCTGGTGAGCATCATCTCTGCTCATCTGTCTTTTGTGTGCCTGTGTCTGCCTATCTCCTTTCCTTGTGGTTGGACTGTGGAATTTGCACCCAAGTATAGGGTTGAGTTTTGACCTGGTGCTCAAGTGCCAATAGGTGTTAATTCTGTCTCTGAGGCCAATATTGCCTAGATTTGACCTTCATGTAAGCACTGAGATCATTTTGAAGGCATGTCATCAGATGGAAGGCACATCGGTCTGAATCTAGAAATGACTGAACTCACCTCCTCTCCTCCCTCTTAGATCCTCATGTTTTGGGTGCAGGCGAGTTACTAGGACCATTGGTTTATTACGGCCTGAAGGTGAGAGGGTGTGGCCCAGGTAAGTGGTCCAGCTACACTAGCATGGTAGTAGGCATCACACTGCCCACCACCACTCACAGCAGCACAGTTCAAAATAAAAGAGAGACATCAGCTGCCAGTGAGTCAGTTTGGAATGGCAGTTGAAGTGGCTAACCTTTTTGAATTTTTAACTGGTCTGCAGCCCCACTTCTGGAGCCTCCCCTATTTATAAGTGTTTACACTATTGCCACTCAGTAAATATCTGAAAACACTCATTTAGCAGAGTTTTGTATGTAGCTACACTATGCTTGTGCAGTATGAAAAATAGTCACCAAAGTGAGCCTTTGTCCAACCATACGCATTCAGTAAGAATATAAATGATTAAATAAGAGCATGGAATGCAAGGCTTAACTGATTGAGCTATTGTTTTTAGATAGCTGTTGAGTAGATTATCATGTTGGATGTAGAGGTTAAAATACTGTAGGAAGGAATTTAATGGACAAAACTGTTTTTAACAATTTTTAAACCATGTGAAGGTGGTTTTGCAGAACCAAGCCACAAAGATGTATCCATAGACAAAACTAGAACACTGGTGTTAGTGCACATCTCTAAAAATGGCCAATCAGATTGATGTCTTGGGATAAGTTGGGTCCTACCCGTGAAGACACCTTTCCTATTTGAGTATATTCAATTTGCTGTAGCTAAAAGTACAATTGAAAGAGTATAAACTACATGTATTAGGAGGCAACTTTGTTAAATAACATTAAGTATGGAGAACACAAAGGAGGTATAGCCATTACACATGACTGACACTTTTGCATTATGATAAAATGCAGATAATGTCTGAATGTTTTTGAAAAGCTACCCACTTTATTCTTCTGAATTTGACCCACTCTGGTTGGTTTTACACCGTTAGTGCTTAGAAACTACCACATGTACAAAATATTTGTCTTTGCTACCAAATTATACCATCAAAAATATGATCTTCTTGATTAACGGTTCCAATAATGTACAGTAACACAGCATTTGTTTGCAAATTTGGCAGAACACAGGGCACTCAGTTCAAATGATTAGCCTTGTGTGACCTATGCAGTTTTACTAAAGCAATATTTTTTTCAAGGGGAGTAAATGTAAGCCTTTCACATTGCTATTATTTATATTTAGTGTCAGCGATAAAAAGTCAAGTTGATTAAACAAGAAAAAAAGCCTTCAAGACCGAATTGACTGAATTGATTAAGACTTTGAGTCATTTAATTGAAAATGTGCCTTAAGAATAGTGGTCGAACAAATAAAATACACTAAAATAAAAATAACATTACCAAGAATATATCAGCGCTTAAGTGTTTAATTTACATTATTGTCATGACCAGTTACATTTATTGAATGCATTCTATGCTGGGATAATAGAACAATTGAAGGATATTATTATGAATATAGCATACTGTACAACAACATATTTCAATTAATGTAATGGATATAGGGTTTTAGGCCTAATGTGTTTGTTCTTCTGAAATATCTCCATACTTTTAACAAACGTACAGTATGAAACATAACAAATTAGGGGAAAAAACACAGTATCTTTGTCACAAATTCTACAATTAGCCCAAATAAACTTTTGAATATACATTTTATAAATTGCCTTTTTTTTAGAAATTTTTGATTTATAGGTCAAAGTCAAATTATATGTTTGAGGATCAGGTTATGTGAGCACACAGAAATTTCCAACATTCAATACTTTATTTAACCCTTTGGGTGGTATGCCCGGAAACTTTCCAGACATGTGGGCTGTCACGGAAAATTTTTGGGCATACCACTAATATGCAGTAGGTGCACCACTGGCGCACCATCTCTAGAGCCCCCCTCCTGTCGTCATCCCCAACCCTCCCATCACCTTTGCTCCGTTGATCATACACCAGAGCTCCACCCTTGCCACTTCTCGAGCCACCAGCTGCAATTCACAGCAGTGATGAAAGTGGCAGGATTGGGGATGTTTGGGGCAGCTCATGAGTGCTCAGGAAATCAGGCGCCCGAGTCCTCCCGAGCCGCCACAAACATCCCGAGCCTGCCACCTGTGGTCACTGCTGTGACTGAAGGCTGGGGCAGCGGCGGAAGGGGAGCTCCGGCGTAAAAAAGCCGGAGCGGAGGTGAGAGAGCGCCCTTACGATCTGTGGTGGGTTTTGCTGGGGCAGGACAAACCTGCCTTGAGAGTTTTGTCCTGCCCTGCAAAACCCACCACTCAAGTGGTTAATGCTGTATGACATTTACTGTAGGTTAATATTAGTATTATTTAACACCTTAATTAAATCTAGTTTTATGTACAATATGTGTTTGGGCTAAAAAAAAAACGCTTGCAATACATCTGATATTGGAAGCACTTTTACATTTTCACAACAAGACTATATAATATTGTTTTTCTTTAGGAAAAACTTTTCTCTAACAGGTTTCTCCTACTGTTCTTTTCAGGTCTCAGTAGAATATTGTAGCATTTAGGAAAAAATATACAGCTCAGTATTCCTATACCTGATGCCATTATAGCAAATATCTGTACAGCGACCATGTTTTTCCCCTTACTGCTCAGATAGGCCGGGATGGCACAGACCCACACACTGCAGAACACCAGCATGCTGAATGTGATGTACTTGGCCTCATTATAGATGTCAGGTAATGTCCTTACATTGAAAGCCAGAACAAAGCTGAGAGCTGCCAGGAGTCCCATGTAACCCAACATGACATAAAAGGCCAGCACAGAACCTTCATTACACTGAATTATGGTTATTCCATTATATGTCTTCCTATCATTCTCCTGAAAGGGAGGAGAGACTGACAACCAAACAGCACTGATGAGAACTTGGACAGATGAACAGATCAATACTATAGAATTTGGCAATCTAACACCCAGCCATTTTCTCCAGGAGCTTCCAGGTCGGGTGGCTTTGAAAGCGATGCAAACCATGACAGTCTTGGCCAGGACAGAAGACAAGGCCACAGTGAATAGTAGTCCGAAGGATATTTGGCGTAGCGTGCAGGTGATGTCCACTGGACGACCAATGAACAGGTGCACACAGAGGAGGCTCAGCTTGAGGGACATGAGAAGAATGAAGCTCAGGTTTCTGTTATTGGCTTTTACTATGAGAATGTCTCGAAAGGAAACAAATATTCCAATTATACAGATAGTTAAGATAACAAATAGGACAGATATTGAAGAAAAAATGATAGCTATTGTGTCTGTATTGTATGATAGATATTCTAAGATTCTGGGCACACAAACATCTTTATACTCATTAGTCCATTCATCGTCCGGACACTTCTGGCAGCTTTCACTGTCTGAAAAAAGAAGTGGGAAATAATGTTATGATAACATCTCCAGTACCCACGTGTCATTAAATAGTCTATTAATAGATTGTAATTTGTATTTGAGTAACCATCAAATGATTTTTCCTTTGTGCGGGCACATGCGAGCGGATGTGTAAGCGTACACAACCGCTCGCAGTGTAGCAAAGGGATCTGTCAGGATGGCCATGCGTTCGCTGAGGATGTGCTAACCCACCTGATAAGCTGCAAATATATGCAGCCTAGTGGGCAGGTAGGAATAGGGCCCTAAGTTTCCTCTAGTGCACATTACTGAGTCATCTCCATTGACTTGGGTTACAAGTACTGAGATGAGTTCCTCTCCTTGTTTCTAGAGCTGGTTCCAATTGTCTGAGCGATGCCTCCAGTGGTTCAGAGTAATTATCACCACTCTGATTTATGTAAGCAGAAGTTATACTGTAATTAACCTCCAAGATTCCTTTGATCTTCATCAGCCCAGCCTGAGGGTCTTGCCTCAGATCTGAACCCGAAGTCAGTGACAATTCACAGTAGTTGGAGGCGCCCATACACAAGCACAAGGTTTCACATGCAGCCTCACTTGTAGGGGGGCCAATCCCAGGATCGGCGGGATCCCGGGATTTAGGCCTAAAATCTGAGGGATTTGAATCCCGGGATTGAAGCTTTCAATCCCGGGATTCCGGGATTAGTACCCCGTGTAAAATGCACAAAGCCGGGCAGTGCTGAGCACTAGTATATGGCTCAGGTGATGCCCGGCTAACTCTTCTCACCTCCCCCCCTGCGGCGCCGCTGTAGCGTGACCCCTGACATTACGTCACGCTGCGCAGCCTGGCCGCCGCTATGCCTGTCAGCGCAGATCACTGTTGCGAACGCAGACGCCCGGCCATTCTTATTTATTACTGCTATGTGAGGTGCATTATGAATGGGTCATGTCCAGCCCAGTGATCAAGTATACGCCACCCTGCTGTGCAGCCTGTCTGCAGGAGACAAACTCCTGCCTGTCACAACCAACGTAAGTGACTGCACTTTGCTTACAGGGGGATGGGGGGGGTTGTCTGGGGTTGGGCGTGGGTTTATAAGCATTTACAATGACATGTGCGGGGTGGGCAGTTTAAGGGGCGGGGTCATTTTTTTATTAGAGAGGCCAATCCCGGGGATCCCGGGAATCCCGGGATTGAGCATTTTTCAATCCCGATTTCCGGCACTGAAAAAATGCCCCGGGATTGGCATCCCTACTCACATGCGATACCTCTTCCCTGGCAATTAGGTTTTCACATCTTTTGCATACAATGGGGAAATTTACTAAGAGGTGTATTCTACTTCACATATGATGTTGCTATAGGCAAGCGATCAAAATCCACTTCTTCTTTATTTAGCTCTAGAAGATAGTAGACAGCATCTGATTGGTTGCCCATAGCAACATCACATGTGAAGTAGAATACACATCTTAGTAAATTTCCCCCAATGTATCCAATGTGATGCCATTCACTGCTCTAGGATATGATGTATCCTGGTGGCAGCCATAACAATCTCAAGATCCGATGGGCACAAGACCACAAATCAGATCAGAAGTAAATGATTTAGGACACTTTTGACATGATTTATCAGCCCGATGGGTCAAAATTGTGTAAGAAAGGGCCATTTCATAATAGTGTTTGGGGGATTCTAGAACTGGGTCTGACACTGCATCAGCTACAGTAACCAATTACTATGGCACAGGAATCATCTTTGTCTATAATATGTTATCATAGCAATGTATTCATGTAGCATACAGTACCGTATGGCAGTATTCATGTAAGATGCCAAATGATTATGGACATTTATAGTTATTAATTACAAAGATGAGCCAATCATACCTTCCAACTAATATTTATTTTTATTTTAAAGCAATCTGTGATCTTTGCTAAATATGAAAGTTCCACAATTTTAAATAATCAAGCAAGTCAAATATTCCTTCTATATTTCCACCACACATAGGAACAGGGCTGCAGGAAGGTAACAAAGAAGAAAAAAGTATGTCCTGGTGTGGTGCACCTGCTGAAACTCCAACGAATAAAAATTAACTTTTATTAACAGTTTTAAGATAGCGAAATATAAAAACACACAGACAGAACATATAGGCAAATGTGTTTAAAAAAGATGGCTCTCCAACTCCACATAAATGTTGACCATAGGTAAGTATAAGTTTTTACAGGTATTGTTAGCCGACACTTTTTGTAATGATATATATGAAATTTGATATGCTGGTGTCTTTATTGGCTAAATTCCCCTGTGCGTAGGTGCAGGAAACCGATAATAGTGTGGTGGTTAATATTTTTAACACTTTATATTGGTATTGGCCACAGACAATTCCTATAGCCCTGGAATAATATCACAATGGATATCTGGGTATTCACCAGGGATGCTGCTGGTCTTAAATAGGTGAAAAGGGAGACTCTTATAAAGTTGAGTCGACACAGATGTCGATCAGTGTCAGTGGTTCCTCACCAAATAGGGCTGTCGGCCACTGCCCTTGTTAGGTGGACCCAAAATGTATGCGTAGTCACCAGTAACCATAAATTTATGTAGATTTATGGTGAAAGGTCAACACAAATGTCGACTAAGGGTTATCAATTCCCTCTACACCATTTGTCCATAGGATTCCTTTGTGTTGAATTCAAAAGGACATCCTATACATTCTTAGGGTGTATCATGTAAGTGCAGTGTCATACACTCATGGGGACACCTGTATCTGATACAAATACAAAGTAACTAATTATCATGTATAAACTGAGATTACTAAGTAAAAAAAGGGGAAGGGAATGCGCAAAATATGAGTGGATAAATCCAACCCGTATTGCACAATTATTCTGGCGCTGTTTAATTGGTCTATATATTTCACCACAACTGTGGTTTGATATAATTAATCCACTGCTGCTGCAGGCGGCTTTGTATGAGTTAGCTAGAGCTCATAAGAAAAACAAAGAAATATGGGGTTTAAAACCACTTTGCGCTGCTAATGGATATATTTTTACATAAGATACCACCAGACAGAATGATACTGGACACACTGTTCAATATTTAAATAAATTTTATAGAGAAAAATATATAAAAAAGATATACATATAAATAATATCAAAAATTCATACAATAGTATACAATATTAAAAACATTGATCAATATGGCCATGTATAGGTCACGTTTGCAAACTGATGATTATGGGAATACTCCGGAGTATGTAATGATGAGGATTAGTAACAGTCATTCATAGCAATTAGAATGCTTAAGCAGGGGGAAGGGGGAAAAGGGATGGGATGAAGATATTGGGCGTCAGTGAGCCAATAGCACAATCAGAAATGTAGCACAGTCAATTCAAGCTCAAACAGCAGGTTAGTGTGGAATATGCCGTATATCTCACCCTCCGTTGATGTTGTTTTTGGAGGGGGAAGCGTGTAACGGGGAGCTTCAGATGGTAGTTTGCTCGACCCGACCACAGTGCAGGAATGATGCGGGGAGCTTTGGTGGATCTTACCGCTCTACCCGGGGTCCGGTAATAAGAGTATGTGCCCAGATAACGTCCAGTGCGGGCGGCTGTAATGAGAGCCGAATAGCGGGAGGAAGCGGGAGGGGAACCTCGACCGCCAGATGATGTTCACTCGCTGCTGCCAGATGACGGTGGATCACACAGATTTTGAAAGGACCGCGGCAGACCAGCTCGTGTGATAGGCGGTGAGATGGGAAACACAGGGGTTTGCAGACGTGACGTGACGTGGCCTGTGACGTCGACGCGTTTCGTCTCAGTAGGCGGAGACTTTTTCAAGACGGATACATGTTACTACCAAGTGTCGGTATTTATTGGGTGTCAGGTACTCATTTAGCCAATGAAAGCATTAATTCACATGTGGAGTCATTAGCAATATATTAGGCAAGTGTGTCCAGTAATGAACATTTTCTCGTTTTTCGAGATTTAAATCTCGAAAAACGAGAAAATGTTAGCATTAGATTGTTTTTGAGTACTGAATATCCATATGTACGCTATTTACGTTTTAATCTTTGTGTTAGAAATGTTTCATTACTGGACACACTTGCCTAATATATTGCTAATGACTCCACATGTGAATTAATGCTTTCATTGGCTAAATGAGTACCTGACACCCAATAAATACCGACACTTGGTAGTAACATGTATCCGTCTTGAAAAAGTCTCCGCCTACTGAGACGAAACGCGTCGACGTCACAGGCCACGTCACGTCACGTCTGCAAACCCCTGTGTTTCCCATCTCACCGCCTATCACACGAGCTGGTCTGCCGCGGTCCTTTCAAAATCTGTGTGATCCACCGTCATCTGGCAGCAGCGAGTGAACATCATCTGGCGGTCGAGGTTCCCCTCCCGCTTCCTCCCGCTATTCGGCTCTCATTACAGCCGCCCGCACTGGACGTTATCTGGGCACATACTCTTATTACCGGACCCCGGGTAGAGCGGTAAGATCCACCAAAGCTCCCCGCATCATTCCTGCACTGTGGTCGGGTCGAGCAAACTACCATCTGAAGCTCCCCGTTACACGCTTCCCCCTCCAAAAACAACATCAACGGAGGGTGAGATATACGGCATATTCCACACTAACCTGCTGTTTGAGCTTGAATTGACTGTGCTACATTTCTGATTGTGCTATTGGCTCACTGACGCCCAATATCTTCATCCCATCCCTTTTCCCCCTTCCCCCTGCTTAAGCATTCTAATTGCTATGAATGACTGTTACTAATCCTCATCATTACATACTCCGGAGTATTCCCATAATCATCAGTTTGCAAACGTGACCTATACATGGCCATATTGATCAATGTTTTTAATATTGTATACTATTGTATGAATTTTTGATATTATTTATATGTATATCTTTTTTATATATTTTTCTCTATAAAATTTATTTAAATATTGAACAGTGTGTCCAGTATCATTCTGTCTGGTGGTATCTTATGTAAAAATATATCCATTAGCAGCGCAAAGTGGTTTTAAACCCCATATAAACTGAGATTACACCTAATAAAGAAAGCAATAGGGTAACAGTGGGGAAATTACTGGTGAAAGCTAGTATACTTGGGTAGATATAAATGAATAAATAAAGAGTCACCTTATAATGTCAACTAGTGTGTCGACATCACTATATTCAGGCACTATTGGGTCTTAGAGTGATTGTAACGATTGATCAGGATGTGGGATATAATAACCACACCTGAATGTTTAATAGTTGTACACCGATTATCAGAATTTATCTGTATATTAGTAAATACGGCAAGTGCAACTATAGTGCCTTTCTCAATGTACTGCAGGTACTTAAACTCAAAGCAGGGCAGTATCGCTGGGTAGAGATAATATATTCCAGTGTGCCCCTCTGCCGGTATATGGTCAGTGGCCAGAGGGTGTCACCAATTGTGCCCACAACACTTAATCAGGTAGTGCACACTACAACATCTCAGGGGTTCCTGTAAATAGAAAGTACAGATCAAAATGCATCCTAGTCAAAATGTGCGAGTCAAGGAGCGTCACCGCTCCTTGGCTAGCGGTGACGCTCCTTTGACCTTTCACCATAAATCTACATAAGTTTATGGATTACTGGTGACTACGCATACATTTTGGGTCCACCTAACAAGGGCAGTCGCCGACAGCCCTATTTGGTGAGGAACCACTGACACTGATCGACATCTGTGTCGACTCAATTTTCTCCCTTTTTCACCTATTTAAGACCAGCAGCATCCCTGGTGAATACCCAGATAGCCATTGTAATATTATTCCAGGGTTATAGGAATTGTCTGGGGCCTATACCAATATAAAGTGTTAAAAATATTAACCACCACACTATTATCGGTTTCCTGCACCTATGCACAGGGGAATTTAGCCAATAAAGACACCAGCATATCAAATTTCATATATATCATTACAAAAAGTGTCGGCTAACAATACCTGTAAAAACTTATACTTACCTATGGTCAACATTTATGTGGAGTCGGAGAGCCATCGTTTTTTAAACACATTTGCATATATGTTCTGTCTGTGTGTTTTTATATTTCGCTATCTTAAAACTGTTAATAAAAGTTATTTTTTATTTGTTGGAGTTTCAGCAGGTGCACCACACCAGGACATACTTTTTTCTTCTTTGTTACCTGTGTATATCTTTGATGTCCAGTAGGTAGCACACCCCTGACAAGAACCACTTAGAAATTCTAGTGTACATATTCACTAGGGGTCCACCCATTATCCTCAACATTAGTGAGGGTCCTGTGCGAATAGCAATCCTCTCTGTGTCCTCAGGGCTGCAGGAAGGTAAAATGATGAAATATTACATTATATTACCAGTCACATTGGATATCTCCCCCTCTGAGCATGGGATACAGTCATAGCAGCAGGTGTGAAAGCCCTTCCTCATTGCCCGTCTGGTTCCCGGAAGACAGACTTCAGTACACAAACCATGGGGAACCTGGGAAACCAAATTATTAAACTGTTGCCAAATTATATGCAGTTTTCTTCTGTGTGTTATTCTAAAGATTAAGACAACTGCAGTGGAGAGACCATGTTGCGCTGCGATTTGTGCATGCAAAACAACTCATTTTTGCTAGAGATGCCATGGCCTGCCATTGATGGCATGAGAACATCTCTCCCAAGACATATACAGTATGAGGGGCCATGTCTAAAGAGGCTGAATTTAGGGGGTTATTCTGATTCACTCAGAAAGGCACAATCACTCTCTAATGAACAAAACCATATACACTGCAGGTGGGGCTGATGAACCATGCCGAGAGAGTGAGATTTGGGTGTTTTATTGTTTCTGTGCAGGGCAAATACTGGCTGCTTTATTTTTACACTACAATATAGATTTCAGTTTGAAGTACACACCCCACCCAAATCTAACTCTCTGCACATGTTACATCAGTTCCACCTGCAGTGCACATGGTTTTGCCCATTTGAGAGTGATTGAGAGAATCAGAATAACCCCCCAAGTGCTGTACCACTTTTCAGACAGCAGGTGACATTTTCTGAAAATTATAGTATACTGCGGTTGTGTAAGTAGAAAATATCCTGTAGGCAGGCTTACAAAATGCCCTTCAAACTTTACCTACACATAAAGTACTGTATAGTAAAATGTCATGCTGTAACTGCTTTCAATACCTGATACAGCGGTTGTTTAAAACTGTTGATAGTGTCTCAAATCGAATAGAAAAATGGTCAGTTTCAGTTCATTAGGACTATGCAGGAGTCATAAAACAATGGCTTCACTTACAGATGGTGTAGTGATATAGGACCTTATTCTGGTTGGTGCGGTAATGTCCGCGTGCGGTCGGTCCGCCGATGTTTTGTGTCTGCGCATGTGCAGAGGCGTCTCTGCGCATGTGCGAACGGGACGCACGTCCAAATTCTGCATGAAATGTGTACACTACGAACAGGGAGTGGAGAGGGGCGTGAAGGGCCGTTTGGCCTCATTACCATATGTTTACACCCCGCGTTTCATGGGCGTTCCCATGAAAACGCTGGGCGTACGTATGGTAATGCGGTCATGACGCACGTGTAGGGGGCGGACATATGACATTGTCGGATGTCAGCTGCCCGCCCAGATCCCTGCTTTTGCACGGAGAAATGCCCGTGTGGTCTGAGGTTGCGGGAGCTGCCTGACCACTCGGTCCTGCATTCGATGGTCTGCGACCATCGAATGATGGGGGAGGTTCCCAGAGATGGAGGAGGTGTATTCATGAGAAATACACTTGCGGTCCGTTCGGACAGCTTCTTACCGCATTCGGACGGAGTGAGCGATCAGTACGAAAGGCGGGGTTTAGGACGCACGGTCCTGGCCGCATATTCGTCTCCGTGCGCACAGACCAGAATAAGGCCCATAGTCACTGCATATCATACAAACTGTTTGAGGTTTAAATTCAGGTATCCATGTGCATTTTTTTATTTTTATTTAATTCAAAAATAGATTTATATATTTTAATAATATTTTAATTTTCTACGAAACCATGTATTTCATACAAATATAACAATACTCAATCTGTTTCATCTCTCATCTTCTTTTCTAGTTTGACCCAATGCTTGTCTCAACACACAGGGGTAAGGAGGAATTCATTTGTAGAAACTTAACTTTTTCCACAGAAAGACCACAAATTACAGTATGTTTTCATTAGCCCTCCCTCTGATACTGTGTCTCAGTGTCTCTGTCACTTTGCTTTCCCTACCCCTGGCTCTGTCTCTCAGTATATATATCCCAATTAATCTGGTACTCTACCTCTAACTTTGTCTCTACCCAGTGGCGTCAGTTCGTCCCAGTTGCCCGGAGGCAAGATACATATATGTGCCCCTATAACACACACACCATCTTATATAAATATATGTTTGAGTGTATGTATGTTATGGATATTATGTTTAGAATAAAGAGTGTATGACATCTATGGTCCTGCTAGGAGAAGAAGTCAGCCACAGAAGCCATAACAATGGCTTTCAATTAGCTAATTCAAACTTACAGGGGAGGAGAGGTGCCCCCTTGGGTAGCAGGAGCCCGGCGGCAGATGACTCCATTGCCTCCCAGAGTTCTGCCTCTGTCTCTACTCCTTATTCTATCAATCTTCCTTAACTCTTTTGCCCTTGCCTGACTCTATCACTCTCCCATGACTCTATCAGTTAGTGTATCTCTTCAACTGACTCTATCTCTCTCCTGACTCTTTATCTCAGTGTCTTTAATTCTTGCTTTATTGCTCTCCTCTGACTCTATCGCTCTCCCCCTGATTCTGTCTCTCTCCTTCTGACTTTGTCTCTACTGTTTTTCCTCCTTTGTCTCTCTCCCCTGACTCTATCTTTCAGTAGTCTCTCATAGTGACTATGTCATTCTCTTTCCGACTTCTCTTTCTGATTCTACAAATTTGAAACAAAAGCAGTGCGGGGTCCCCCCTCATGAGCCAAACCAGCCTTGAACTCATTGAGCTGGCCTGGTTTCAAAAATATAAGGGACAAAAAGTGTAGGGGTCCCTCGTTTTCCTGAACCAGCCCTTGGCTCTTGGATTGGTCCTGGTTCCAAAAATATGGGAGACAAAAAAACTGGGGGTCCCCTGTATTTTTGAACCAGCACTGGGCTCCAACAGCCAGCGGTGTCATCCCACTGCCGGGGAATAGTTTTTAACCAATTGCACCCACCATACCATGAGCACCATGGCTGCTCATCCCCGGCCAGAGTTGTCATCTCTGCCACTGCTCTCTTGGCTCTGACAGGCTGCTGCTGTAGCGGAGATGGAGATACTGTGGGTTTCCATCTCCGCTACAGCACCAGCAGCCTGAGAGCCGCTGAGTGAACAGGGTGTTCTATAGTGGAGATGGGGACCCTGTCTCCACTATAGAAAAGCCTGCCGACTCAGTGGCTGTCAGTGCCGAGTGAGCAGTGGCAGAGATGACAACACTGGACCAGGTGAGTGTGTGTTATTGAATTTTGAGTGTGTGTCATTATTATTATTATTATTATTATTATTATTATTATTATTATTATTATTATTATTATTATTATTATTATTATTATTATATGAAACCCAGTGGGCATATTAATGCCCCACATGCTGGGTCTTGTAGTTCTCCTGTACAAAGCAAGGTTTTTTTAATTCTATTTTTTTACACACTTCCTGGGATGCTGGGGATTGCATCAGACTTCAGCCCTTGATGGAGGTCTCCCCTTTAATAGGGGGTTCCGACTCCCCCATGGAACTGCCACAGTGTTCATGGTACAACCGGGAGACCTTTTATAAAAACTGTCCCCCAGCTGTGGCATGATGCCATTGACAGTTGGAGCCTGTGCTCTTTCCAAAATACGGGAAACCTCCAGTTTTTTATCTCCCGTATTTTTGGAACCAGGACCAGTCTTAGAGCCCGGGGCTGGTTTCATAAATACGGTGGACCAATATGCTTTTTGTCCCCATATATTTGGAACCATGACTGACTCAATGAGTCCGAGGCTGGTTTGGCTCAGGATGGGGAGACCCCACTCCTTTTTTTTTTTTTTATTATGACCAAAAAACCCACAATACCATGTGTAAAAAATCCACATGTGTAAACATTTGCACATTTCCGTGACCAAAATTCACCATAAGTTACATTCGAATTCCATTTGTACCCCTAAAACCGCATACTATTACATTTGAAATTTGGGCAAAAATGTAGCAATTTTCAATCATGCAATTTAGTGTGATTTTGGAACCTTACCAAAAAGCCCGTAACACCATAACTGATGGACATGATGATTTTCTTGAACTGCGATCACAGTGCTGTTTTATATGATTGCAAATGCATGCAGGGAGTGGTATATACCTCCTCTTGCATTTACACTGCTCACAGATCACAGATGCTAAGCTGCTGAAGGCAGTTTATCATATACAATCAAGGTAGAATCAGGGCATTGCATTTGCATTTAAGGGACATAAGGTTCATGGACTTGTGGGGAAGGGTCATGAGAAAACTGATCATATATATATATTATACACACATTTATAGAACGACAAAAAAATGGAATCGGGCACAAATCCTCTTTATACCACATTCATTGACTTAACTTGAGAGATTTTTTTATTCAGTTATAGTTACCCTTTAGTGAATAACACATTTCAATAAAGAAGCGATACAAGGTCAGATACTGTAGCTCAATAAATCGTTTATCTGACTGCAATGCCACAGGTGATGGATTGGACTCCTCAGCTTAAAAAAAAAAGTGTTTTATCGGTATTCCCAAAGGAATGGGTAGGTGATAAAGACAATGAAATCCCACAACCATTTACAATGGCTGAGATCACACATATACTATCATCTTTGCTAGATCAGAAGCTGGCACCATTGAAAGAATCTTTAGATGCAGTCCTTATTCAGATAAATAAACAAGAATAACGCATTTCCATAACAGAACAACGCATCTCAGATATAGAGGATGACTTAGCTACAACCCGCACTACTTTAGAAGAAAATGTGAAACTTCTAACTACTATTCAAGATAAATTAGAAAATCTTGAGAACAGAAAAAGAAGGAATAATGTGAGTCCTCGGTGTACCAGAATCCGTCAAACCACACAAGCGAATGCAATTTGCGACACAATGGTTTCCCAAGGAGTTGGGTATAACCACCATATCCAATACCTTGCTGATTGAAAGTATACATCAAATTGGCCCGGACAGACAAACCACAAGGGACAGGCCAAGATCAGTTATAATGTGAATCCTGAACTATGCTGATAAAGTGCAATAAATGGATGCCTACCGAAAACACTCCAACTTGATGTACCAAGATGCCAAAATCCTACTTTTTCAAGTTCTCTCGTACATGGTAGCCTCTAAACGCCGCGAGTTTTCACCTATATGCAAACACCTATTTGAATCTGGATACAAATTTGTACTTCTTTTTCTGGCTAAACTGAAAGTCAACTATAATGGGAAATCATACATATTTGATTCTGTCCAAGCTGCAAAAAATTACATGGTTTCCTTGACATCATCAAATTTATCCCATAAGGAAGATACAGACTGACATAGACTGAGTATAAAGTTTTTTTTTTTCTTTTTTCTCTTTCTTTTTCTTTTTTTTTTTCACTTTGATTCATAATATAATTGATCTCAAGTATTACTAGTTAACGATGAGAGAAAATTATTTGGTAAAATGTCTCAATCTAAAGCATGAAAGTATTACAAATAATGGGTATTATAATCTGATTCTGTAGGTATAATTCATATTAGTACTTTATATCATAAGATATTTTTCAAAAAGATCCCTTTTTCTCCTTTTCTTTCTTATTTATCTTATTTATGATTTATATGTGGTCTATATTGACAACGAGATCGGTGCAGGAGTGGTTATGTAACATGAAAAGAAATACTGATAAGGTCTTAAAATCCTTAAATCATAATAACTACCTGAATAGACCACCCTTTGGATCTGAGGGGAGGAGGAGGGGGTAGGGAGAGAGGGAAAGTGGGAAAATTTGATTTTGTTAAGATGTTAAATTGCAGTTCTAAATGTAGAAATGATTATTGAAAGATCAACTTGGCAAATTACTGGCCAACCTGATTATGCCATATTCATCCTCTTCATTATTCAATCAAATGGGTACAACAGACATTATTATTATTATTATTATTATTAATAATAATAATAATAATAATAATAATAATAATAATAACAATAACAATAACAATAATAATACAACTAATACTTCTCACATTTCTGAAATATTTTTGAACTATTACAAATCTTTATATACTGTACCTCACCAACAGATGACCCCATGATCGGGATAGATTTCCTTAAAAAAGCTAAACTACCCACTTTGACAGAAGAAGAAAGGAAAATCTCCTAGCCCAGACGGACTAGTGGCAGAATATTATAAGATATTAGCCCCCAAAAATAGTTCCCCATTTGACAACACTATTTAATTCTTTATTAATGGGTCATATTCCATCTCCTGGGTTTAATGAGGCCAGAATAATTGTATTCCCTAAACCTAATAAAGATCCCATGTTAGTACAATCATATCATTCAATATGATTTGTAAATCAAGACATGAAAATATTTACAAAGTTAATAGCGGATCGCCTTCAATATGTCATACAATGTACTTTACATCCTGCTCAAAATGGTTTTGTGAAAGGTAGAACATCAGTACACAACGATACGAATGCTAATAGCTCTGATCCATTATTCTCAGAATATAAAACTTTGTAATGCTTTCGTGGTTAGTTGTGATGCTGATAATGTATTCGATCGGGTCTCATGAACTCACAGTCAATGAACATTACAAATACAACAATTTGGCTCTCAGTTTATAGAAGTATTTTGTATGTTGTATACCTGACCAATCTAAATATACACGGACTTGATTCACCCAGTTTTCAATTTTATAGAGGCACAGGACAAGGCTGCGCTTTGTCACCACTACTCTTTAACATTGCACTAGATTCCGTAATCCGCACATTTGTATTAGAAACATCTTGGGAAGGAATTAAGATAGGGGCCCATGATATCAAAGTATCAGCATTTGCAGACGATCTGCTATTATATTTTAAAGAACCAAGACTCTCTCATCCTAAATTAATGAACATTTTTCAAATATTTCATCGGATATCAGGTTTCTTGATTAATTATAATAAATCAAAAGCATTAGCCATAGGCCCAGACACAATGAATGGATGGGATTCTCGGTTTCCTTTTACTTGGGCGAAAGACTGCCTGCGTTACTTGGGTTTACGCATCCAAAAAAACTCTGCGGATATTTATAGCTATAATATCACCTACAGTATGTCATTGACTAACTGTTGAGATTTTGCGAGTTTTCACCTATATGCAAACACCTATTTGAATCTGGATACAAATTCGCACTTCTTTAACCGGCTAAACTGAAAGTCAACTATGATGGGAAATCATACATATTTGATTCTGTCCAAGCTGCAAAAAATTACATGGATTCCTTGACATCATCAAATTCATCTCATAAGGAAGATGCGGCCTGACATAGACTGAGTATAAAGTTTTTTTTTTTCTCTTTCTTTTTTCTTTCTTTTTTTTTTTACTTTGATTCATAATATAATTGATCTCAAGTATTACTAGTTAACGATGAGAGAAAATTAGGTACTCTTTACCTAGAAGGGCGCCCGCGATAGGAATCGTAGGAGTCGGGGGTAAATAATCGCGGCCATCGCGGGCATCGCGGTTAAATCGCGGATACATTAAAACCGGGTGCCCACGATGACCGCGATTTTCCCATAGGGATCAATGTTAAAAACGGTGATTGACCGCGATTTTAATGTTAAATGCCTCAATGCCCGCGATTTGGCCATAGGAATCAATGTTAAATGGGCCACAGAGCCCTAATAGTCACCGTGAACTCTGAAATGGCCCCCACCGAGGCCCGAAGCGTGGCGAGGGGACGCGGATACCTTCACAGTTATACGCGTCCCCTCGCGGGCTTCACAGGTGTCCGTGGCGAAAAGCGGACACCTGTGAAGCCCGCGAGGGGACGCGTTTACCTGTGAAGGTATCCGTGTCCCCTCGCCACGCTTCGGGCCTCGGTGGCTTGCTGCGCTTGCCACACTATTCTATTCTCAACTCCACGCCGACGTGGATAGTAGGGCATGAAAAGGTCGGAGGACGCGTACCGACGCCCCTCACGGGCTCGCTGCGCTCGCCACGCTTCGGGTTCACGTTGAAATGTAGAAACGATTATTATTCTGTTTTGAAAGATCAACATGGCAAATGACTGGCCAACCTGATTATGCCATATTCATCCTCTTCATTATTCAATCAAATGGGTACAACAGACATTATTATTATTATTATTATTATTATTATTATTATTATTATTATTAATAATAATAATAATAATAATAATAATAATAATAATAATAATAATAATACAACTAATACTTCTCACATTTCTGAAATATTTTTGAACTATTACAAATCTTTATATACTGTACCCCACCAACAGATGACCCCATGATTGGGATAGATTTCCTTAAAAAAGCTAAACTACCCACTTTGACAGAAGAAGAAAGGAAATCTTTAACGGAACCAACTACTAATAAGGAAATACAATAATAAAATCATTGAAAAAGGGAAATCCCCTAGCCCAGACGGACTAGTGGCAGAATATTATAAGATATTAGCCCCCAAAAATAGTTAACCATTTGACAACACTATTTAATTCTTTATTAATGGGTCATATTCCATCTCCTGGGTTTAATGAGGCCAGAATAATTGTATTCCCTAAACCTAATAAAGATCCCATGTTAGTACAATCATATCATCCAATATGATTTGTAAATCAAGACATGAAAATATTTACAAAGTTAACAGCGGATCGCCTTCAATATGTCCTACAATGTACTTTACATCCTCCTCAAAATGGTTTTGTGAAAGGTAGAACATCGGTACACAACGATACGAATGCTAATAGCTCTGATCCATTATTCTCAGAATATAAAACTTCGTAATGCTTTCGTGGTTAGTTGTGATGCTGATAAAGTATTCGATCGGGTCTCATGAACTCACAGTCAATGAACATTACAAATACAACAATTTGGCTCTCAGTTTATAGAAGTATTTTGTATGTTGTATACCTGACCAATCTAAATATACACGGACTTGATTCACCCAGTTTTCAATTATATAGAGGCACAGGACAAGGGTGCCCTTTGTCACCACTACTCTTTAACATTGCACTAGATTCCGTAATCCGCACATTTGTATTAGAAACATCTTGGGAAGGAATTAAGATAGGGGCCCATGATATCAAAGTATCAGCATTTGCAGACGATCTGCTATTATATTTTAAAGAACCAAGACTCTCTCATTCTAAATTAATGAACATTTTTCAAATATTTCATCGGATATCAGGTTTCTTGATTAATTATAATAAATCAAAAGCATTAGCCATAGGCCCAGACACAATGAATGGATGGGATTCTCGGTTTCCTTTTACTTGGACGAAAGACTGCCTGCGTTACTTGGGTTTACGCATCCAAAAAAACTCTGCGGATATTTATAGCTATAATATCACCTACAGTATGTCATTGACTAACTGTTGAGATTTTGCGAGTTTTCACCTATATGCAAACACCTATTTGAATCTGGATACAAATTCGCACTTCTTTAACCGGCTAAACTGAAAGTCAACTATGATGGGAAATCATACATATTTGATTCTGTCCAAGCTGCAAAAAATTACATGGATTCCTTGACATCATCAAATTCATCCCATAAGGAAGATGCGGCCTGACATAGACTGAGTATAAAGTTGTTTTTTTTTCTTTCTTTTTCTTTTTTCTTTCTTTTTTTTTAACTTTGATTCATAATATAATTGATCTCAAGTATTACTAGTTAACGATGAGAGAAAATTATTTGGTAAAATGTTTCAATCTAAAGCATGAAAGTATTACAAATAATGGGTATTATAATCTGATTCTGTAGGTATAATTCATATTAGTACATTATATCATAAGATATTTTTTTCAAAAAGATCCCTTTTTCTCCTTTTCTTTCTTATTTATCTTATTTATGATTTATATGGGGTCTATATTGACAACGAGATCGGTGCAGGAGTGGTTATGTTACATGAAAAGAAATACTGATAAGGTCTTAAAATCCTTGAATCATAATAACTACCTGAATAGACCACCCTTTGGATCTGAGGGGAGGAGGAGGGGGTAGGGAGAGAGGGAAAGAGGGAAAATTTGATTTTGTTAATATGTTAAATTGCAGTTCTAAATGTAGAAACGATTATTATTCTGTTTTGAAAGATCAACTTGGCAAATGACTGGCCAACCTGATTATGCCATATTCATCCTCTTCATTATTCAATCAAATGGGTACAATAGACATTAATAATAATAATAATAATAATAATAATAATAATACAACTAATACTTCTTACATTTCTGAAATATTTTTGAACTATTACAAATCTTTATATACTGTACCTCACCAACAGATGACCCCATGATCGGGATAGATTTCCTTAAAAAAGCTAAACTACCCACTTTGACAGAAGAAGAAAGGAAATCTTTAACGGAACCAACTACTAATAAGGAAATACTCACAATAATAAAATCATTGAAAAAGGGAAATCCCCTAGCCCAGATGGACTAGTGGCAGAATATTATAAGATATTAGCCCCAAAAATAGTTACCCATTTGACAACACTATTTAATTCTTTATTAATGGGTCATATTCCATCTCCTGGGTTTAATGAGGCCAGAATAATTGTATTCCCTAAACCTAATAAAGATCCCATGTTAGTACAATAATATCGTCCAATATGATTTGTAAATCAAGACATGAAAATATTTACAAAGTTAATAGCGGAACGCCTTCAATATGTCCTACAATGTACTTTACATCCTGCTCAAAATGGTTTTGTGAAAGGTAGAACATCGGTACACAACGATACGAATGCTAATAGCTCTGATCCATTATTCTCAGAATATAAAACTTTGTAATGCTTTCGTGGTTAGTTGTGATGCTGATAAAGTATTCGATCGGGTCTCATGAACTCACAGTCAATGAACATTACAAATACAACAATTTGGCTCTCAGTTTATAGAAGTATTTTGTATGTTGTATACCTGACCAATCTAAATATACACGGACTTGATTCACCCAGTTTTCAATTATATAGAGGCACAGGACAAGGGTGCCCTTTGTCACCACTACTCTTTAACATTGCACTAGATTCCGTAATCCGCACATTTGTATTAGAAACATCTTGGGAAGGAATTAAGATAGGGGCCCATGATATCAAAGTATCAGCATTTGCAGACGATCTGCTATTATATTTTAAAGAACCAAGACTCTCTCATCCTAAATTAATGAACATTTTTCAAATATTTCATCGGATATCAGGTTTCTTGATTAATTATAATAAATCAAAAGCATTAGCCATAGGCCCAGACACAATGAATGGATCGGATTCTCGGTTTCCTTTTACTTGGGCGAAAGACTGCCTGCGTTACTTGGGTTTACGCATCCAAAAAAACTCTGCTGATATTTATAGCTATAATATCACCTACAGTATGTCATTGACTAACTGTTGAGATTTTGCGAGTTTTCACCTATATGCAAACACCTATTTGAATCTGGATACAAATTCGCACTTCTTTAACCGGCTAAACTGAAAGTCAACTATGATGGGAAATCATACATATTTGATTCTGTCCAAGCTGCAAAAAATTACATGGATTCCTTGACATCATCAAATTCATCCCATAAGGAAGATGCGGCCTGACATAGACTGAGTATAAAGTTGTTGTTTTTTTCTTTCTTTTTCTTTTTTCTTTCTTTTTTTTTACTTTGTTTCATAATATAATTGATCTCAAGTATTACTAGTTAACGATGAGAGAAAATTATTTGGTAAAATGTTTCAATCTAAAGCATGAAAGTATTACAAATAATGGGTATTATAATCTGATTCTGTAGGTATAATTCATATTAGTACATTATATCATAAGATATTTTTTTCAAAAAGATCCCTTTTTCTCCTTTTCTTTCTTATTTATCTTATTTATGATTTATATGGGGTCTATATTGACAACGAGATCGGTGCAGGAGTGGTTATGTTACATGAAAAGAAATACTGATAAGGTCTTAAAATCCTTGAATCATAATAACTACCTGAATAGACCACCCTTTGGATCTGAGGGGAGGAGGAGGGGGTAGGGAGAGAGGGAAAGAGGGAAAATTTGATTTTGTTAATATGTTAAATTGCAGTTCTAAATGTAGAAACGATTATTATTCTGTTTTGAAAGATCAACTTGGCAAATGACTGGCCAACCTGATTATGCCATATTCATCCTCTTCATTATTCAATCAAATGGGTACAATAGACATTAATAATAATAATAATAATAATAATAATAATAATAATAATAATAATAATAATAATAATAATACAACTAATACTTCTTACATTTCTGAAATATTTTTGAACTATTACAAATCTTTATATACTGTACCTCACCAACAGATGACCCCATGATCGGGATAGATTTCCTTAAAAAAGCTAAACTACCCACTTTGACAGAAGAAGAAAGGAAATCTTTAACGGAACCAACTACTAATAAGGAAATACTCACAATAATAAAATCATTGAAAAAGGGAAATCCCCTAGCCCAGACGGACTAGTGGCAGAATATTATAAGATATTAGCCCCAAAAATAGTTACCCATTTGACAACACTATTTAATTCTTTATTAATGGGTCATATTCCATCTCCTGGGTTTAATGAGGCCAGAATAATTGTATTCCCTAAACCTAATAAAGATCCCATGTTAGTACAATAATATCGTCCAATATGATTTGTAAATCAAGACATGAAAATATTTACAAAGTTAATAGCGGATCGCCTTCAATATGTCCTACAATGTACTTTACATCCTGCTCAAAATGGTTTTGTGAAAGGTAGAACATCGGTACACAACGATACGAATGCTAATAGCTCCGATGCATCATTCTCAGAATATAAAACTTCGTAATGGTTTCGTGGTTAGTTGTGATGCTGATAATGTATTCGATCGGGTCTCATGAACTCACAGTCAATGAACATTACAAATACAACAATTTGGCTCTCAGTTTATAGAAGTATTTTGTATGTTGTATACCTGACCAATGGCGTATCTAACTATACACGGACTTGATTCACCCAGTTTTCAATTATATAGAGGCACAGGACAAGGCTGCGCTTTGTCACCACTACTCTTTAACATTGCACTAGATTCCCTAATCTGCACATTTGTATTAGAAACATATTGGGAAGGAAATAAGATAGGGGCCCATGATATCAAAGTATCAGCATTTGCAGACGATCTGCTATTATATTTTATAGAACCAAGACTCTCTCATCCTAAATCACTGAACATTTTTCAAATATTTCATCGGATATCAGGTTTCTTGATTAATTATATTAAATCAGAAGCATTAGCCATAGGCCCAGACACAATGAATGAATGGGATTCTCGGTTTCCTTTTACTTGGGCGAAAGACTGCCTGCGTTACTTGGGTGTATGCATCCCAAAAAAATCTGCGGATATTTATAGCTATAATATCACCTACAGTATGTCATTGACTAACTGTTGAGATTTTGCGAAGTGGCAATATTTACCCCTCTCATATCTAGGAAGATGCAATTTATAAAAAATGGTATCATTGCCACCTTTTTTATACATATTGCAGATGATGTATTTTCTTTTGGCAAAACATGATACACTGTGAATAAGGCGTTAATAAAATTTATATGGGCAAACACTTGAGAATTTCACTATTTAAACTGCAACAACCAAAAACATTGGGAGTGGTGAACCTGCCCTCTGCAGAAGATTATGCAACGGCACCCAATTATAGGTACGCTCTACACTGGGTAAGAGGTACAAATAATTATGCAAACCTAGATCTGGAACAATCTTTTACAGTACTTCACAAACTGACTTGAGGACTGTTTTACACATACCATGTACAGTACCTCTCTAAATACGGAAATAAAATAAATAATCCACTACTATATACTACATGGTTGACATGGCAAACTTTGAGGAAGAGAAGAGGATTACATGTACAAATCTCCTGGTTTAGGCCACTATTAGATAACCCTTATTTTTTGGCTGGAGAAAATAACACTATTATTCGCAGTTGGCACCGCCAAGGTTTTGTCATATATTACAGTTTATGGACTCTAGATCAACTAAAAAAAATCCAAATATTGCTTTTCCATACTTTCTTTATTTTCAAACACGA
Source organism: Crinia signifera (assembly GCF_055691185.1). Taxonomy (NCBI): domain Eukaryota; kingdom Metazoa; phylum Chordata; class Amphibia; order Anura; family Myobatrachidae; genus Crinia; species Crinia signifera. The sequence goes on from NC_139217.1 coordinate 39,271,528, forward strand.
AGCTATTTACAAAGTATATGATCTCAATTAAGTTTAACAGATAACAAATTTCCATTAGATAGATTGATACGTGTTGAACAAGACCTTGTATATTCCACCTCACTAATATATGACTTAACCAGGAAAAAAATAGATCTTAAATAAATTAATACAGGATTGGCCAAATGACAAGACAGTTTTGAGAATACAAACTTACAATTATTCGATGGAATAACTAATTAAATAAATAACTAGATGCAAAACAATGACTTCATCGAGCTTACCATACTCCTAAACTGAGATACTTAATTGGGGAATCGGACAACTCAAAATGTTTTAAATGTTATACTGAAGATGCAGATATCATACATTGTATTTGGCAATGCTCTGTAATACAAACATTTTAGATATGTAAACTAGATCTAGCATTTTATTTGGGTACTCTTTACCTAGAAGGGCGCCAGCGATTGAAATCGCGGTGATCGGGGGTAAAAATCGCGGTGATCGCGGTCAACGCGGGCATCGCGGGTAAATCGGGATGGCCGCGATGCCCGCGATGACCGCGATGACCGCGATTTTCCCATAGGGAACAATTTTAAAACGGCAGATTGACCGCGATTTTACTGTTAAATGCCTCAATGGACCCGATTTGGGGCCAAATAGGCCAAATTAACCCTTAAATGGATCGTGGGGTGGCGTTAAAAATTTGGGGGTACATTTAAGGGTTAATGGGCTCTGTGGCCCATTTAACATTGATTCCTATGGCCAAATCGGGTGGATTGAGCCATTTAACAGTAAAATCGGGTCCATCGCGCCTTTTAACATTGATTCCTATGGGAAATTGTGAGCATCGCGTCGCAGGCATCGCGGGTACATTTATGGCCGGCCGCGACGCGACCGACACTATTTCCATGTTTAACATTGGTTTCAATGGGAAATCGCGGGCATCGCGTCGCGGCCATACATAAATGTACCCGCGATGCCCGCGACGGGCGCCCTTCTAGGTAAAGAGTACCTTTATTTGCTATATACAGTCGTTACCATATATAAAAACACTACAGATAACAACTAAAGACCAAATATGTAAAACTGTTGGAAGAACTACATGGCATAATAAGGAACATCTTGCCAGAGGAACTACAACATTTTAGAAGATATAATATATGCTTGGTACTTGTGTAGTTTCGCGGCGCCCAATATATCGGATGTGATATTGGCCGATATATCAGATGCGATATCGACCGATATATCAGATGCGATATCAACCGATATATCAGATGCGATATCGACACATATATATCGATGCGATCTGAAGTGATTTTTGACCTGTTCATAACCCCACTATCCGTTATGCATGGAGCTGATTTTATATAGTGTGGCGAGGGGACGCGGATTACTGCGCTCGTCACACTATATACTGTACAATCAACTCCATGTGTAGTGGATAGTGGGGTTATGAACAGGTAAAAAATCGCTTCGGATCGCATCCGATATATCGGGCGCCGTGAAACTACACAAGTACTGTATATTATCTATGTAATACTCAGTATTTGAACATATGAATGGAATTTACTTATTGTTCTTGTATACCTATGTATAATATGTAATATGTTTTAATTTGTATACTAATAAAATAAAATAAATTAAAAAAAAAAGATAATTGCTGCCAACAACTCCCCCTACCCTGTAGCAATGTGTGCAGTGGAGCACCCAGCGCTATCCAAGTGATGGCCCTGATTGGTCCTTACCTTGCTGGTAATCAGGGAACCGTGTGGCACTTTCAAACATGTTGAATAACTTGTGTCATTATTATATCATGGGATTTCCTTTTACTTTTCAACTAACGTTTTTTCACACAACGATCAAGAGGCTCATCAGACAACATCTGCTGTGTCTGGAATGTTTTGTACCAGTCATTTAGGACTGTTACCTTTCCGTGATTCCATGCTATTTTCCATGGTAAAATAAGCAGCTGCTCATGTTCTGGAAGATCTGGATCAAATCTACCAACAGCCGTCCGATAGGGAATATTGTGACGGCCAGTTTTTTTCCATTTCCAATTCTCAATGTCCAGAAATTCAGGAAACTCTCCTCTTTTATCAAAATATAGCATTTCATTATAGAGACCAGTATAGTTAATTTTTTTCACAAAGTTTTTCAGCTTTAAAAATACAAACAAACAGAAAACCTGGTGTTAGAACTAGTAAGCATTTCGAAATATATGAAGAACGTTCTACATGGAAAAAACTTTATCTAATTGCTGTAATACACAACACCAGGTAAATTGTAACATCTAAAACACACATGTAGTCAGCGGCATAGCTACGTTTTGGGCGCCCCCCCGCCTTTAGGGGGGCGCCTCCTGCCGCCCATTCAAACCTCCCCAATCCCCCGCAGCCTTACCTTTCGCGCTGGTCCCGGTGGCTCCGTTCTTCTGCTGAGGACCACCACAAAATGGTCGCCCCCATACAGCAGACAGTTTCAGAGAACCATTTTGTGGTGGTCATCAGCAGAAGAACGCAGCCGCCGGGACCAGTGAAATAGGTAAGCCTGCAGGGGATTGGGGGGAGGTGTAACTATAGCACCGCAGCCCCCGGCGCCCTCATATGCACAGCGCCCCCCCCCCCCCCCCGCGGTGGCTGCGGTGCTATAGTTACACCAGTGCCTGTAGTTATAGCAATGCATCACAGATTCCAACATACTGTAGGATAGTTTTTGGTGTAGTGTGGAAGTTGGCACTAATGCCAGGATAACATTTTAAATTAACAAATCGTTCTTGATGATGTTTGACAACTTTATTCCCTTTTGATACCAACATGGTGTTTACTTCTCAGACACATGACAAAAAATGGAAGATGCCACATTGTGTAGTAAAGACACCAATTGACACAAATGTATGGGGTGCGCCCAACTAAATCAATAGAGAAGAGAATAACTTCAATAAGACCCCTATCTGGCTTACAACACAGAACAAAACTGCGCAGAGGTCGAGGTATTAATTACACAAAAAATGTAATTATAAAAATATAAAAAATAAAAAGTAGGAAATATATATAATACAGAAAATACAAATGTATGCAATGTCACAATCGGCCTTTATTTTAAAAATTCACTGATTCTGATAAGATGGTACCAATATTATATCTAGTGCGCCCCCTGCTGGATATAATTGATATTGCAATCAAGCAATGTTAGACAGGCAGTGTTAGTCCCTTTTAGTGATAGGCGTGCACACATGCAGTATATATATTAGGTTGCAAGTCTCTGCTGACACTGAGGTTAGTATGGTTAGTATAACCAACAGGCATGCATTTGAATAGTTTTAGTCCTTTAGTCAGTCCTTTTGTCGGGGGGAGTCCTGCAGGCCATGTCACCAGCATGACTAACTCCCCTTCTATCGGAGATTCCTCCGGAGGATCCTGCAGCGCTACACCTACTACTGCCGCTGCTGCTGTTGCTGCTGCTGGGAGTCGGTCATCATCCCATAGGGGAAGTCATAAGACCGCTACGTCTTTCACTAAGAAATTGACCATCCAACAGTCATTTGCCATGAGGACTAAATATGACAGCAGTCATCCTATGGCAAAGCGGATAACTGCGGCCTTGACAGCTATGTTGGTGTTAGATATGCGTCCGGTTTCCGCCATTAGTAGAGTGGGATTTAGATGGTTGATGGAGGTATTGTGTCCCCAGTACCAAATCCCATCTAGATTCCACTTCACTAGGCAGGCGATACCCGCGATGTACAGGGACGTCAGAAAAAGTGTCCTCAGTGCCCTGAAAATGCAGCTCTACCCTCTGTCCACTTAACTACGGACATGTGGACAGGTGGATCAGGGCACACTAAGGATTATATGACTGTGACAGCCCACTGGGTAGATGCATCGCCTTCTGCAGCAGCAGCATCTCCTGCACACCAGATTCTTCCAAGGCAGGCTACGCTGTGTATCACCGGTTTCAGGACGAGGCACAACACGACAACTTCTTAGAGCAATCATTTCCCAGTGGCTTACTCCCCTTAGACTCTCCTGGGGATTTGTGGTGTCTAACAATGCCAGTAACATTGTGCGGGCATTAGACATGGGCAATTTCCAGCATGTGCCATATTTTTCCCACACAAAAAAATTTGGTTGTGCAGCATTTCATCAAAAGTGGCAGGAGTGTGCAGTAGATGCTTGCGGTGGCCCGCAAAATTTGTGGACACTTTTGGCATTCTGCCACTGCCTGCCGAAGGCTGGAGCGGCAGCAAAAACTCCTCAACCTGCCCTGCCATCAGCTTAAACAAGAGGTGGTGATGCGCTGACACTCCACCCTCTATATGCTGCAGAGGATGAAGGAGCAGCAAAAGGCCATTCAAGCCTACATGGAGCGGGGGTGCACCTGATTTAAGTGCAGTTGAGGCTGCATTATTCTGGGAGTCTGCCACTGCCGCTCTCACCCTGCATTATTCTGGGAGTCCACCACTGCCGTTCTCATCCTGCATTATTCTGGGAGTCTGCCACTGCAGCTCTCACCCTGCATTATTCTGGGAGTCTGCCACTGCAGCTCTCACCCTGCATTATTCTGGGAGTCTGCCATTGCCGCTCTAATCCTGCATTATTCTGGGAGTCTGCCACTGCAGCTCTCCCCCTGCATTATTTCAGGAGTCTGCCACTGCCGCTCTCACCCTGCATTTTTCTGGGAGTCTGCCACTGCCGCTCTCACCCTGCATTATTCTGGGAGTCTGCCATTGCCGCTCTCACCATGCATTAATCTGGGAGTCTGCCACTGCAGCTCTCACCCTGCATTATTCTGGGAGTCCGTTGATGCTGCTATCACCCTGCATTATTCTGGCAGTCTGCCACTGCAGCTCTCACCCTGCTTTATTCTGGGAGTCCGTTGATGCTGCTATCACCCTGCATCACACAACCAAATGCCGTCAGAAGATGGCCTAAGTGACAGGAACATTTTTGCCACTGCCTGCAGAATGCTGCCGAATCGCCCACTGCTCCTCGGCTGGTGGTAAACAACACGATCAAGCCAGATAGTGGTCTTATTAGATATTAAACTGATGAAAACAGATACACAGCACAGCACACTCGCAGAACAACTCAGTGCTGCACTAAACGCCCACTGCTACTCGGCTGCACATCGTAAACACGATCAAGCCAGATAGGGCAAAAGAAAAGGAAAATAGTCAGGCGCTTTGTATCAAATAGAAAACAATTTTTTTTTTAAGTCAGGCAAATACCCAAACAAGGTTTGAACTAAATGCTTAAAGGATTGCCGTCACACAAGGATTACCGTACTCGCAATTATTGCAGGTACGTCGTGTCACCTCAGAGGACTCACAAGTGCCGGCGGAACTTGACACTATGGTAGACAAGTTCATCCAGAGGGGCTATCCCCGTGCCATGTTAACTCCCATCAGAGAAAAAGTATTAAACACCACCAGGGATGATACTTGAAGAGCAAACCTATACAGGCCCAGGCATAGTCCTGTAAAAAATTTCCCTTGGGTTAACAAGTTTTCTTCGGATAGCAAACACACCACTTGTCAAGCCAAAAAGTGGTGGCCCATAGTGTCCACTGATAAGGATCTCCCCTTATTACACAATACAAGTTTGATGCCCAGCTATTCCAGACAGGCCAATTTGAAAGACCACCTGGTCAAGCTGGAAATCACAGGTTGGGATAAGGTAGCACCATCTCACTTTCTTTCTAGAAAGAATGGTTGCTTTAGATGTTTAGGGTGTACTACCTGCAAGACTATGGCGGTGGGAGATAATTTCAAACACCCCCATACTAGTAAGATTTTTTCCATTAAATTTCCCCTTGCCTGCAGTTCCATGTATGTGATATACCTTTTGACTTGTCCTTGTGGGCTGTCGTATGTGGGGAAAACCCAGCGCCAATTTAAGGAGCGCATGGCCCTGCATAGGACAGCCATCAACCAAGCAATACAGTCTGGCTACAGCCATCAACCTCTAGCCAGACACTGTGTAAAACATCAACATCCAGTAGATAAAATACATTCCCTAATCATTGATCATGTCCCCAAATCTCTGAGGGGAGGGAACAGGAACAAGGCCTTAGTGCTTACCTATAGGATGTTTTCCTCTTACTGTGTATTTATGTATATGTCTTTTTTCTGCCTTTTTTATGTTGGTTAACTATACTGAGCCTTCTTTGGGACAGTTCCAGGGATGTGCAGTCAGGGGAGGCAGGGGAGGCAGAGCCTCACCTGTCATAACTGATTTAAAAAAATTCAAAGATGATATTTATAACATAATAACACATATGCTGTTGTTATAAATATCTTATTTGATTTTTTCTTTAATTAGTCATGAGGTGGGACACTGTGGGGAGGCTGGGCGGCAGCGGGAGCTGTGCCTCCCGCTGACAATTGAAAACTGTCAGGCAGCTGGGGGCAGGCATAACCCGCAGGGAGTAAAGAGGCTGAGAAGCCCATTGAATTTGTATGGGGAAGCGGCATCTACTCCTCTGCCTCAATGACAGGGACGGATGCCCCTGTCACTGAGACAGATGTGATAGGACAGCGGAGCAGGCTGTCACTCACTGATAGCCTATATCCGCTGTCCATGAGCTGCGCAGTCAGTGTCTGCAGTGCAGAGTGCAGACAGGGACCTGGTCAGCAGCATTAGCATGTAAGTGTTAAGTTAACACTAACTGCACTTAAACACATAGACAATATTATATTGACAATGGCCGGACCCTATGCATTTTTTTTTTTTACTTTTCAAGACAGAACCATGCACAGATCTCACTGAACTGTTCATGGTTCTGTCAAACTCGCCAGGCTGGACCTGGTCTATTTTGCGTTATTGTTCAATTTCAATTAAATGGTAAACCTATCCGGTCTATACTGTATGTGTGTTTGTGTGTAAATCTGGTTCTGATACTAGCCAGTGCCTCACCAGTCACTGACCTCACCACACGTTTCTGGACAGTTCTAGCTATACACTAAAACATTTTAGGTTTAATATTAGATATTCAGCTTCAGGGATTATTGTAGTGAGTATTTTCATTCATTTTGTTGTCATGTGAATTCTGATGTGTATGACGGACCACCCGGGGTTTTCCTCACTGGATCTGTGATACATTATATATTTCACATGATTTAAGCCTTTTCTATGTTTTGTTTCTATGTACAGTATGTATGTATTTCTTTTGTACATTGTTGTTTTTTTTACTGTGACAGTAATTTGTAATACTTGACAGGCGATGTGATAACATTTTATGACAATTTCTCTATTTCTTTAGAAATTGTGTACACCGGTTGCTGGGCAACTAACTCTTTGCCGTCTGAGCGGCTTGGTTCTGAGCTGGGGTTCCGGGTCTGGTTGGCCGCACGTTAAGGCCGTGGTTGGCGGAAGTCAGGCAAAAGTATTTTGTCACCCGCCAGCCACTTCGCCTGCGTATAGCGGCTTCCGGATGGAGCTCAGTCAGGGGAACCATATGTTGCTCGGCTGTCGGGCGTGGGGGACAGCTGCAGCTGCGGGACACTTCCGGTTCCACTTGGTGGTGTGGCATGGACCTCTGCCCGGCAGATGCACGGGATTAGTAAGTAATTGTGTTTGGGGCGGGTTTTTGTCTGGCTGTGGGGGTATATATTGTGATATGTGCATTACCTGTTTGTCAAGCTGTCTGTCCCTGACAACGGGGGGTAACCCCGAAACAGTTGGAGTAAAAGGACAATTTATTTGCAGTCTGTCGAGTGCCGCCTCTTTCTTGTTCCTATATATCTATCTATATATCTATATATCTATATATCTATATATCTATATATCTATATATATATATATCTATATCTATATCTATATATATATATATATATATATATATATATATAGATATATATATATATATCATGTCTTGATAAAGGGCTGCACTCACAGTTAGTAATTTTCTTCATGCAGTGCTCCCATCAGGGACACAAATAAAGATTATATGGTCCAATTCCACAAAATATCGAATCAGGGCACTCACCAGACAGCAGTTTACCTTTTTATTCCTTCATGTCAAAAAAGACAGTTACACTAGCCTACGTTTCGGAGCCAGCATGGTTCTTATCATGGCATTTCTGTATCCCACACCAAAGTGCAACTCAGTGTAGTAGGAATGGTGTGCTGACACCTGCAATGATTTAATCCTTTAACAGGGTTCCTCTGAGTTAGTCTCTCAGACTCAGGTATTAAACACTAGCAGGGCAGCCGAGAGGGGGGTACTAATTACCCAGGCTTGCTGGAGGGGCCCCGTGGGGGCCCTGATCCGACCACTCCCTTCCCCCTCCATCCCTCCTGGGTAGCAACAGCAGCACACACATCTACTGCATATGCTGTGCTGACAGCTGGCTTAGCATGAGTGTCTCACTGACAGCGTGAGAGGTCATGCTGAGCCTGCTGTCAACACAGCACATGCTGTAGGTGTGCTGCTGCTGCTGAGATTACAGTTTTTAGAGTTTTCTTTCACCCTCCTCTAAACATTTGGGGGCGTGGCCTAAGTGTGGGAGGTGCCCACACCTCCCACACTTAGGCCACGCTCCCAACATTTTACCGGCATTCCTCTCAGCTGCCCTGAACACTAGTCCATTTAAATCTTCTTGGACAGCAGCTCCCCAGAGTAAAAGCCCGATCCCAAGGGCAGACAATCTGGAAAATCTGGAACAAGAGGAACAAAGGGGGCGCCTATGGTGTAGTACCGTTTTTTTATTTTTAAAAACATGTGGATGACAATTCATAAAAAGTAGGGGTATTTCACCCATACCAATCAATATATCAGCTGTGGACTAACAATACCACATGGCTTAGGATTAATCTCCCACTGGCAAACCAGCTTCACAAAGACCCACCGTCTATGTTGTTGGTTTAGACTAACGAGACCTCCCGGCAGTGTCCAGCAGTGTCAGATGAGGCCCGGGTCCCGGCAGCTTCCCTGTGGCTCGGTCAGTGGGGGAACGCCTTGCGTCACTCTGGCCACGCCCCAACGCAATTCATCATCAGACTTCATCAGAGAGGTGGCCATGGTAACGCTGACTACCTCTCTTAGCGGACACTCCGTCAATCACCACTCACCGCTTTACAAATGCATATTTATACGTAGTATGTTCCTTCCCTCAGGAAAAACTTATGCTTAGTTCTATAAAAGCTGTTGCTGAATATTTTACTACAGGAGTAGGGAGGGAGATACATTTTAACATTGTGTGTGTTTGTACGCTATTAAAACAATATACTTTATATTAAATATCAAAATGGTGGCTCCTTCCACCATTTGCATTATGCCCTCTGCATATGCTGGAAGGATCACCCACAGTGCAGTTCAAGATTTTGATAATGTAGGTGTCAATGTTGTACACCAGGAGCAGAATATTGATGTAGCTGGCGATGAGGAGGAAGTTGACGAGGAGGATGCTGCCTTGGTTTGCTTAAATGAGGCACCGGGGGGGGAAACAGTTGGGATGAAAAAGTGCGTTGTCTTCGGTCTGGATTTTTTTTATTCAAATATGGACAACAAATGTATTGCCATATGTAGCTTATGTAAAGCTCCAATAAGCAGGGGTAAGGCTCTTGTCCACTTAGGAACAATCAAAATCTAGATATTGCACAAGGATTAAAAATGGCGGCTGCTTCTCACACCTGTTCTGCTACTGAATCACACTTAGATAGGGTGTTACAGGTGTCCCTGGAAAGCCATTCTGCAGTGTTAATGGAAGCACTGTACCTTAAGCACAGATAACACGTACATGACTGTGTCACATTCACAGACACTGTAATGCAGATGAAGATATTCCATATATTATTCCGGGAGCCCGCAGCTACCGCTCTCACCCTGCATCACACAACCAGACGGCATCGGAAGATGACCTAAAAAGTGACAGGAGCATGCAGGAGATGCTTGTGGTGGCCCGCAAAATTGCTGGACACTTTTGCCTTTCTGTCACTGCCTGCCGAAGGCTGGAGCAGCAGCAAAAACTCCTCAAACTGCCATGCCATCACCTCAAACAAGAGGTTGTGGCATGCTGGAACTCCACCCTCTATATGCTGTAGAGGATGGAGGAGCAGCAAAAGGTCATTCAAGCCTACACATCCACCTTCGACGTAGGCAATGGAGTGGGGATGCACCTGACTCAAGTGCAAGAGCATATACTAAAGGGGATATAATAAGGATGGGGGGTTATGTTTGGCCAGTAGGTTCTGCTCCTTTGCAGCTCTGCAGTGCAGCTATTCCATTCATTGGCTTCTCTTTTCGACCTATGTAAGAAACCCTTGGCCATTAAGAATGTATTCGTGTATTGCTGTTAAACAGAAAGTTGCTGAAGTTCTTTTGGAAACTCAGAGCAAATCTCAGTGCTGCCCAAATCATCTGCTGCTCCTTGGCTATACGTATTTAAATACCCATTAACCAATAATGTAAAATCAGTAAAATCAGCTAACATGGCATCCAACATTGCTAGATGCCGACACAAGAGGTGTAAGACTTCCAGAGCCAATAATTTCAGCAAATGTGGAGACATTTGACAATCAATCCATATATTGGGGTTAACCTCTATTAAAGTTTGCTTGTACCCCTCAAATGGCAAAATTTTATATTCTAGAATGTGAGTAATTATATTATTGCTGATAACCCCCCCCCCTCCTCCCCCCCCCCTCCCCCATCAACTTCTCTCTTCTCTATCTGATTTCAATAGTTTAAAGTTATTGTTATACATATTTGGCAGACGGTAATACTATTCTGTGGTGGGGGGCATTGTATGTTTCGTATATCAACATAGACCAGATGTGCGAATAATGGCCCTTATTCAGATCTGATCGCAGTACAAATTTGTTCTCAAAATGGGCAAAACCATGTGCACTGCAGGTGGGGCAACTGTAACATTTATAGAGAGAGTTACATTTGGGTGGGGTGTGTTGAAACTGAAATCTAAATTGCAGTTTAAAAATAAGACAGCCAGTATTTACCCTGCACAGAAACAAAATATCTCACACAAATCTAACTCTCTCTGCACATGTTACATCTGCCCCACCTGCAGTGCACATGGTTTTGCCCATTTTGAGATCAAATTTGTACTGCGATCAGATCTGAATAAGGGCCTATGTTTCCCCAGAACAGATCTCTATGCTCATTGTCTACACTGCATATAATGTACCTCTGTGTGTCTCATGTTTGAAACTAATAAAAAATGTTAAAAAAAAAAAATGTTTGCTTGTAAGTCAGGAATGAAACTTGACATGTTAAGATGTAGAGTCAAACATTCCTTAAGTGAACATGTACCATTAGGAAGGAAGCCCCCGGTTTCCATGAAGAACAGGTATACATCTCCTACCTGTGTATCAAAGACATTGCTAAGAACCACCCCATATTGGTGGGACAAGACATCCCCCAGCCAGCCATGGACCACCTTTAGAATGCTTTTGTCTTCAAGCACCATTTGTAGCCCATTTCTGAAAACTCCAGGCCCCAAGAGAAGGACATCAAAAAGATAATTGCATTTTTCCATAGCCATCTGCAGCCATGGCGACACAAGTTCAGTCCCACTGCACCTAAGCTCAGGACTTTCTGGCTCTGTAGATGTAGAATTGCAGGACCAAGCATAGGCTGAAACTGGTCTATCACAACATAGTCTGGGCCAAATGTAATAGGGTGAGATTTTCAGAAAGTGAGAGATTTTGGGAGAGTCTTCCCCTTTTTTTAAAGCAGCAATCAATTACACTGCAAAACCAGGTTGATTTTGCCATGTAATTGATTGCTGCTTTAAAAAACATGGGAAAACTCTCCCAAAATCTCTCACTTTCTGAAACTCTCACCCTATTACATTTGGCCCTCTGTCTCTTCATCCTCAACTGCCCGTTTAATGGCATGTAGGATACTGTCATGCATCCCATGCGGTGCAGGTAGATCAGGCTCTGTCATTTCCATGGCAGGTTTCATAAGGGTGGGTGGAAGGACCAATGACAATCCCATCTTGCACCTCTTTGTTTTCTTTGCATTTTGTGCTATTTGGGGCCTAGTTTTTCAAACTGCCATCCTGTCTGCCGCTGCAGTGCCACTCCTAGATGAGCCACGTGTTTGTGCCGCATACTTGTATGGCTTAGCATAGTTATCCAGCTACCTCGGTGAAAGGTGTTCAGAATAGACTGGAAATGAGTGGAAATTTATGTTATTGAGGTTAATAATTGTGTAGGAACAAAAAAATAATAATTCTGCAATTTTAGCAGTTTTTATGCTTAAAAAAAAAAAAAAAATCAGAACCCAAAACCCAAAACCTTGAGGGGGTGTTTTGGCAACACCCATTAAAACCCAAAACCTGAAGGTTATTAGACCCAAAATGCTAAAAGTGGCCTGTACACATCCCTAGAAAATACCTGCTGCGTTATTTTTACACTGCAATACACTTTGAAGTAAAACCCCACCCAAATCTAATTCTCTCTGCACAAGTAACATCTACCCCACCTGCAGTGCACATAGCTCGTTCTGAGGAAACCGTCGTTTGTAGGATGGAGAAACGCGTCAAGCTTGTCATACATCCAGCATTGCTCTGCTTACATCAATCTGAACCCACCTCCAGTCTTTTCTTCAAACTTGATCCCAGCACTACCGCAAGACTGGCTGCCCGCTGTGAGTGACCTGCGGCGAACTCTACAGCGTGTTACGTAATCAGGCTGGCAAGTGAGTTATCTCTTACCTCACCAAACATCCAGAGGGCATCGGGAGACGGGGGGCGGACGGTCTGCTCCCGACGGTGGCTCTCAGCACAACTGAGCCCCACCGGTTGAAGCGAATGACGGAGAAATCCCATCGTCATTTACATCTGATCCAGACAATCTGCTCCCGACGGTAGCTCTCAGTACAACTGAGCCCCGCCGGTTGTTAGCGGATAACAGAGGAAATCCCCCTGTCTATTTCATCTCCTGTTCAAGACCTCACAGAGCCTAGCGGGACTGGTAACTATATATCTTTTGGAACCCAATAAATTTTATTAAAGGCAATTGAACTTAAAAAGCTGGGGCGCAAAAGTCTAATTTACAGACACACATACAGAGCTGTTTACATCAATTGATGGGACTTTACAAATTAGTCTAATTATATATCCCATCATTACTACTGGATATCGTGTTCTATTATTGTTTTTAATAGTGTTTTCATGTATGGTTTTGTGTATTATTAATTGCTTCTTTTTATATTTATATTTTTTTTTTTATATATAATAAATTGTTGGATCAACACAGTGCACTCTCTCTATTTTCTTTTTGGCTTAGTGGGATTGAAAACTAAATGGGAAAGGGAAGTGGGGAAATAAAAGGGGGTGACTGGAATGAAGCGTTGGTTAATATATGAAACGCAAAAAAAACCAGGCAAAGTTCCAACAAGTTCAACTTTACATAACACACAGGACTTATATACTGTGACACCTGAGTGAATGTTTAAATTTGGAGGCAGAGATAACACTAGCTGTCCAAAGGGCTTGATTGACAGTGAATCATTCTGGCATTTATTATGGACTTGCAAAAAAGTGACCAAACTTTGGATGCCAGTGATAGATGTGATGTAATCTATGGGTATCCCCAAAAACATATGTATGAGAGTGTGTGTTTTATCTATGGTGGAGGATTATTTCTAATCAATGTATTCTCCTTGGCTAAAGACCAAAGGTAGAGACATAGTTAGCCCTGGTAAATTCAACCAAGGAGCACGGGAAATATACATTCATTAGTTGGCCAGAGGGACGGAACAAAAATGACAATGGGATAGATGGATGAATCCGGTGGAGGCCAATGGAGATGGGGACTAAACGGAATTATATGGGGCAATAGTCAGGAGAATTGGGGGATTATTATTATTATTATAAACAAGATTATTAAGAGAAAACTGGTATAATGCATAGAAGTAGGGAATCTTTGTTAACCTAATGGGGCGGGACTGGGAGGGGTTAGGACAAAGCAAGACAAACAGAATGTACAGTACAATAGCTATTGAGCGTAAAGGTGCAATTTAAAAAAGATTATGCTGTGCCCTAGTCCACGTGCTCCTATATTTAAGCAGTAGGTGGGAGAGGAATAGTCATGATATTAGAGATAAGTCAATAATCACTAGAAAAGTTCACTTTAGTCAAGCAAGGAAGTTTCATATAAATAAAAACACAATCACACATTAATAAGTTTAAAGGTTGTAATTATGCTTTGAAAAACCACAATAGAAAGTAAATGTTTCACTAAAAGGACTAGATGATGTAGGCAAGCCAGCACTAAACTTGATCAAATCTGGTTGAAATTAATGGAATCCCCGTACTATACACAGGAGGGCACTAGCTAAGTGTGAAGAGTGCCTAGCATTTGAAGACCGGGTGGACGTGCAGTAGGGCAGCAATGTGTAGGATGATACGTTGAATAGCGCGATTGGAATTGACATACAGAAGGCATCCAGCTAGTTACCATACATTATGTTTATTGGGTTGATGTTAATGTTGGGGTATATTTTATTTTATTTTAAATTTGATTTTTTTTTTTGGGGGGGGGGTGGTTGAAATTGAAAATAGAGGTTTTTAATGTATGTACACGTGCAGATATTATTGCATAGATCTTACAAAATGTGATGGTATTTACTGGATATGTTGTATCTCCATGTTTGTCAAGTACGAAGTTATATACACTTCATAACTATGCAATGTATTGATCACGCTGTACCACGCTTATTCTTATCAATAAAAACCAACTTTATTTTAAAAAAAAAAGGACTAGATGATAATTGTAGCACTATTAGGAAAAAATAAAGATAGTATATATAAATAAATTAATTAACACATAGATCACCAGAGGTAGTAGGAGTAAAGGACAAATAGGTATAGAAATAAGTTATTTTGCTTATAAGTGGGCTGAAATAGCCAATTCGGCTAAAATTGAAGATGAGATCACGGAGGCTGAGGGCACAACACCTTAAGAAAAATAGTAATTTGAAAATGTATTCATTGGCCTTCTACATTAATGGTATTTTATGTAGACATGCCTGTACAATTGCCGAAAAACTGTAAAGATTGTCATCCTGCTTTATCTTTTTCTAAACTCTAAAATGCTAAAATAACAATGGAATTTAAAAAAAAAAGTCTCCATAGAAAGAATAGAAGCTTTACAACTTTTTTCTGAGTTTTGCAAAATCCATCTGTTAAATTACGTTTATGTGATCTGCTGATATATACTCAGTGGTGCATCAATACCCAGCTGTGGCTTGGACACGGTGTGTGGCTTGTGGGCACTGTGAGGGCTAATGCTACACCCCTGCCTGAACCTGCAGTAAATCGCGCCTACCCCTATTAAAAACATCCCTTCCAAAATGCCCTCTCAGGGGACCGTTATTACGGATGCTAGATGCATTTTTTGGTGGGACAATTCAAATGGGAGCAGGAACGACAGACCCAATAGCCATGTTGTCCAGAAAGGGGGGGGGGGATAGAAATCCACAAGAAGGACCAAATGTGACAATGTGGGGGAATTACCTAATAACGAGAAGTACTCATTGCTGGAGTGCCTGAAACGTTTATGGCAGTGGTGCCAATTTTATAGTTATACCACTAAATGTACTGATAATTCCACTTAACTTGCACTCACTCACCTTGTGTTCAAACATAAATCTTTTCAAATCATGTTTCTCCATATACATATTTAAAGCTATATTCACATCATGCAATGCTTCTGCCATGGTGAGGACAGCAGTATACACCTTGTAGGTGGCTGAATCTCCAGAATAATTACACTTGTAGATAAACTCCCCAGTGCAGTTCTTATAAAACATTTTGTATGTATGTGAAAAGATCTTGTTCTTATAATAATTTGCTGACAAGCACTGGAAGTACTGAAGACAAATATCTTGCAATAATGGGTCACCCGGATGAGTGGATGGATGAAAAGTGGACATACGCTCCTGTAATGCAGGGATATGACGTAATGGAGGGGAAAACACCAAACTGTTCTCTATTACTATTTTTGGAAAAACACTTAGAAGTTCTTCTGCAAGTGACCATGACGCTGGGAGGATCACTGTCTTGTTAGGATGACTATGTTTTACTCTTACCAAAAAATCAACAGACATTGCATTATGTGTTCCACACATAACCATAATCTCAGAAGTTGATGCTTTTAACTCAGGTGAGTTTTCATTCGTGTATTCAGTTTGAGAAACTCTTACTGCGAATTCAATACAAATTCCATAATTATCCAATTGCTGGCTGAGATCATTCAGCTCTTGTTCTCCATTGTAATCATCTGATGTGATGATTCCCACCCAGTTCCATCCAAAGCTTTTCAGTAACTTTGCCATTCCCACATGTTGTGTCCGGTAGTTTTGTACTGTGCGAAAGAAGTTTGGATACAGAGTCCGGTCACTCAGCAGCGGGTCCCTTGCCCCATAGCTGATCTAGAAATTATAATATTGCACATTTTCAAAAGTATCAATTAAGAGATTCCATTGGTGGATAAGCAGAAGTAATGGTAATTGTGTTACACAATATAGTGGGAACTACTGTAGAGTGCGAAATTTAGACTTCACAAGTTTTCCAAAAATTGTACATGTAATAGGATGCAAATTGCAGTAAAAATCGCACTAATTGCCACTAAAAATAGCACATTTTGACCTGTCGATATTTTCTCACAATTTGCATCCAGATGTTTTCCCATTATTAATTATACAACTCGCAAATGTAATAGAGTGTGATTTTTGGTGAACTTTACCAAACTGAAATAGACCAGGTTCTGGTTGGCAAATTTGAAAGAACCATGCACAGATCTGTCTTAAAAAATGTGTAAAAGTAAAAATAATTAAAAAAATGGCGTGGGTCCCCCTCATAAGCACAACCAGCCCCAGGGCTCATTGAGCCGGACCTAGTTCCAAAAATATGGGACAAAAAGTGTAGGAGTCCACCATATTTATTAAACCAGCCCCGAACTCTTGGACCGGTCATGGTTCTAAAAATACTGGGGACAAAAAAACTGGGGTTTCCCCATATTTTGGAACCAGTACTGGGCTCCAACAGCCCATGGTGTCAGACCACAGCCAGGCAACACTTTTCACGTAAGGTCTCCTGGCCATACCATGTGCACCATGGCTTTCCAGCCTGGGGCTGTCCCCAGTGTCCCAAGGTGGTGGACGCCGGTCTGAAACATGTAAAATTAGGCTAAAAAACGTTGCCTTTTACAGTTGAACTACAAGTACCAGCAGGCCTCCACCGCATGCTGGGAATTGGCAAAATACAAGTCCGCAGCATGCGGGGCATTAATGGGCCAACTTGGATTTTTAGATCACCTGTAAAAATAATGTTCAGATAAAGACACACACACCAGGGCCCTTATTCTGGTTCACACGCTAATGTAAATTCCTTCTCAAATGGACAAAACCATGTGCACTGCAGGTGGGGCAGATGTAACTTATGCTGAAAATTAGATTTAGGTGGGGTTCTACTTCAAAGTGAGATCTATACTAGTTGTGCGCGCGCCGAAGGCGCGCTCTGGAAAAGGGGTGTGGCCACTCAAAAGGGGGCATGTCCTTGAGTGTAGTGTACCACAACATATCCAACTTCTACACATTATGCAACTAAATAATAGACCCCATTATACTTGCCCCTTACACTTGATGCCAAATGGAATAAGCCAAAATTCACATAATGCCACATGGATTAAGCCAAAATTCATAAAATGCCAAACAGATTGAGCCAAAATTAACATAAAGCCACATGGATAGAGCAAAAATTCACATAATGCCACACAGATTAAGCCAAAAATTCACAATATGCTTCATACACAGGGACATTGCACACCAAAGGCGAGCATTCAAATTTTACACCATAATGTCTATTGCATGTTAAGCCACATGCCATTATGTCCATTACGTTTTATGCCAAACACTATTAAAAATTATGCAACATAAGTGCTGCTTACCTACATGCTCATTGCCAAGGGTCCATGCTCATGCTCGTTGCCATGTGGGATTACATTCTCATTGCCAAGGGAGAATACATGCTTGCGGTAAATGGGGGACAACCGCTGCCAGGCAGAAGTGATAGCCATTGATAGCCGAGCAGACAGCAGGAGGCTGCAGGTCCCGGGTTTTTTAAATAATACCCTTTTCACACCAGAAAATGCATTCCTGGTTTGGCCCCTTTTACACCAGCCTAGTCCCTGCATTTTCTGCTGTGAGGGGGAGAGAAAACCACCTCTCCCCCCCTTTAACCGGCTATCTCATTTAACTGGCTATATCGTCGGAGCCAACTGACCCATTTATATGAGACAAGTTTCATATTGAAGAACTTTTCGGTGGGCTTCGAATTATTTTGAGCCCATTTGGTTCCAGAGTAATCTGCTCTCAAAGGACATGAGCAGCCATGAAATTACAGTTCAAAAATAAAAAAATCGGTTTACCCGCAATATCTCCGGTACCAATTGACCCATATGGACCAGCCTGGTATCATATTGAAGGTCCAGCGATTTAGGTTCAAATGAGCTTCTGTGATTCCAGTGGGGAAACTGGTAGCCATCAGAACTGGGTGGGGGTTGGAATTAGCCATGTTATCCTATGGGGAAAAAAACGTTCCAGGTTTGCCAGGTGATATCTCCGGTTCCCAGGGGGGCTAGGAACACGGGGTCAGACTGTACAGTAGTATGCATAGTGGGCTTATGGCCAGCAGGCACAATACAGTATACACAGTGGGGTTTTGGCCAGCAGTCACATTACAGTATACACAGTGGGGTCATGGCAAGCAATCACAGTACAGTAAGCACAGTTGGGTTATGGCCAGCAATGACAGTACAGTATACACAGTGGGGTTATGGAGAGTAGTCACACTACAGTATGCACAGTGGGATTATGGCTAGCAGTGACAGTACAGTATGCACAGTGGTGTTTTGTCAGCAGTCACAGTACAGTATGCATCATGGGGTTATGGAGAGTATTCACAGTACAGTATGCACAGTATTTTTATGGCAAGCAGTCACAGTACCAAATATACAGTGGAGTTATGGAGAGTAGTAACACTACAGTATGCACAGTGGGGTTATGGCCAGCAGGGACAGTACAATATGCACAGTGGTGTTATGGACATAAGTCACAGAAGAGTATGCACAGTGGGGTTATGGCCAGCAGTCACAGTACAGTATGCACCATGGGTTTATGGAGAGTAGTCAAAGTACAGTATGCACAGTGGAGTTATGGCCAACAGGCACAGTACAGTATGCACCATGGGCTTATGGAGAGTAGTCACAGTACAGTATGCACCATGGGCTTATAGAGAGTAGTCACAGTACAGTATGCACAGTGGGGTTATGGCCAGCAGGTACAGTTCAGTATGCACCATGGGGTTATGGAGAGTAGTCACAGTACAGTATGCACAGTGGGTTTATTGCCAGTAGTCACAGTACAGTATACACAGTGTGGTTATGGAGAGTAGTCACAATACAGTATGCACAGTGTGTTATGGCCAGCAGTCACAGTGCAGTAGGCATCACTATGATGTTACGGCCAGCAGTCACATATCAGTATGCACAGTGAGGTTATGGCCAGCAGACACAGTACAGTATGCACAGTGGAGTTATGGCCAGCAGTCGCAGTACAGTATGCACCGTGAGGTTATGGAGAGTAGTCACAGTACAGTATGCACAGTGGCTTTATTGCCAGTAGTCACAGTAAAGTATACACAGTGTGGTTATATAGAGTAGTCACACTACAGTATACATAGTGGGGTTATGGAAAGTAATCACAATACAGTATGCACAGTGTGTTATGGCCAGCAGTCACAGTGCAGTAGGCATCACTATGATGTTACGGCCAGCAGTCACATATCAGTATGCACAGTGGGATTATGGCCAGCAGACACAGTACAGTATACACAGTGGGGTTATGGCCAGCAGACACAGTACAGTATGCACAGTGGGGTTATGGCCAGCAGACACAGTACAGTATGCACAGTGGGGTTATGGCCAGCAATGACAGTACAGTATACACAGTGGGGTCATGGAGATTAGTCACATTATAGTTTTCACAGTGGGGTTATGGCCAGCAGTCACAGTACAGTATGCACCATGGGGTTATGGAGAGTAGTCACAGTACAGTATGCACAGTGGGTTTATTGCCAGTAGTCACAGTACAGTATACACAGTGGGGTTATATAGAGCAGTCACACTACAGTATACACAGTGGGGTTATGGCCAGCAGACACAGTACAGTATGCACAGTGGGGTTATGGCCAGCAGACACAGTACAGTATGCACAGTGGGGTTATGGCCAGCAATGACAGTACAGTATGCACAGTGGGGTCATGGAGATTAGTCACATTACAGTTTTCACAGTGGGGTTATGGCCAGCAGTCACAGTACAGTATGCACCATGGGGTTATGGAGAGTAGTCACAGTACAGTATGCACAGTGGGTTTATTGCCAGTAGTCACAGTACAGAATACACAGTAAGGTTATATAGAGCAGTCACACTACAGTATACACAGTGGGGTTATGGCCAGCAGTCACAGTACAGAATGCACCATGGGATAATGGAGAGTAGTCACAGTACAATATGCACCATGGGGTTATGGAGAGTAACATACCTCCCAACTGTCCCGCTTATCGCGGGAACGTCCCGATATTTTGGGACATTCCTGCATCCCTCCCACCGCTGGAAGTGTCCCTCGGCGGGGGGGGGGGGGGCAGTTGGGAGTCCCCCTGTTGTCCGTGAATAGACGTTGTGCGCATGGCGCACAGCATCTACTCTTGCAGGCAGAGGGGCTGGGGGCTGGGCAGCAGCTCACAGAACTGCTGGGCATGCCCCCACCACAGTGAAAAATGGGGTTGTGGCCTCATGCCACGCCCCCCAAAAAATTGCTGCCCCAGTGTCTCCGAATGTTGGGAGGTATGGAGTAGTCACAGTACAGTATGCACTGTGGGGTTATGGCCGGCAGTCACAGACAATGCACTGTGTACACAGGTCACAGTATGCACATTGGGGGTTTATGGGGATTGCTGACAGTGGGGTGTATGTTCTAAATAATATTCAGCAGTCAGTTAAATAACTATTATAAAAATAATTACTGCAGAGCAAGCAGCAAAGCTGCTTGAGGCCTGGATCTTATGTAATGGTGCCGAGCCGCAGACTTAGCACCTTATATGGAAACCAAGCATTGTGGGAATTCGATGTCAGGGAGACATGTTTGGTCTCGCTCTGGAATCTGTCTGGTGGTAATTTCTGAGCCACAGCTTGTCTAAAATTAGATCCCCGATGTTCCGAGGAGGTTCAGATTATTATGAACTCAAACCTCTCATCTCTAAAATAAAGACCCTTATTCTAGTTGAATCGGTCGGATGCGTATTTTCAGACGGCCACCGAGTGTTCGCCGACCATCGAAGGAAGGACCGAGCGGTCAGGCAGCACCGAGTGCTCCTGACCACTCGGACATTTTTCCGTATGAAGGCAGGGATATGGGTGGGCAGCTGACATCCGGCTATGTCAGCTGTCCGCCCCCCACACATGCGTCACGGCCGCATTACCATACATACGCCTAGCGTTTTCATGGGAACGCCCATGAAACGTGGGGCGTATGCATATGTTAATGAGCCGAAACAGCCCTTCACTCTCCTCTCCATCCCCTGCTCGGATGGTTCCGTATGATCATTTTCTGTACGAAACTCACGCCGTGTTCATACGTGTGAGGCGTTCGCACATGTGCAGATATGCCTCCGCACATGCGCAAACACCAACCATCGGCCATCCGTCCGCATTCGGAGCCATCCGACTCAATCAGAACAAGGGCCAAAGTGCTGTGCATTTAAAGGTAACCACCACCTTAACGCCCATCCTGATACTGGCCTGGTTCTGACATATAGCAAGTCCTGCAGATATCCTTACTCTGCGCATACACCTTTGAAAGCAATCACAGAATGCCCCCAAGTCTAGCTCTACCAATAGGAAGCTGCCTAGGGGCTCCATATTCTGGGGGAGACTCTAAGTCTATCACAAAATAATGATGACACAGAAACGTGCTTCTTGGTTGAACTTAATGCAAACATCAGGTGTTGACCATCTAAGACGCCACCTCCACACGTTCACCTGAGGTGCAGGAAATTCACCTATACACACATTAAATGTAAATCCCTGTATGTGGGCACCGTGTGGCTACTGTATAGATACACATTTCCAACTAACAGGAGTTTTGTGGACATACAATATAGGCGGTATTTGTGTTATATTTGGCGCCCGATTCTTTCATCGCATGCCACAACTTAAGGCATGCGATGAGACGCTGGGACCCAATTTTAGGGCTTTTGAGACGTTCCTTGTACAATTGAAAAATCGGTTGCATCGCATGCCATTACATTGTACCCAATGTTAAATGGCCCCCCAGACCCGATTTTTAATTGTATACCCACCATGATGGTTAATTATTAGGTAAAATGCCCCCCCCCCCATTGTTAAAGCAAAGCCACGATAAACGCGATCCCCAAGCGTGGCGAGCGCAGCAAGCCCGCGAGGGGCGGCGGTATGCATCCTCCGACCTTTTCATACCCCCACTATCCACGTCGGCGTGGAGTTGATTTTATATAGTGTGCTGCGCTTGCCATACTATATAAAATTAACTCCACACCGACATGGATAGTGGGTATGCATTGATCGTGGGGTGGTGTTAACAATGGGGGGGGGGGGGGCATTTGACATAGTGATTACCCATCAGGGTGGGTATACAATAAAAAATCGGATCGGGGGGGGGGGGGGGCATTTAACATAGGAATCAGGCATCTGGGTGCCTGTACAATTAAAAATCGGGTCCAATCGCTTTGCATCGCATGCGATATGATCGCATGCGATGCGACCAATTTTTGGTTGTACAATGCCCTAAGATGAAAACCATATAGGCTGATCTATGTGCATGTTTGGGGCATGCAGACGGAAATAGGGTGTCAGTTATGGCTGTGGCCTGGAAAACAGTATGCGGAAACATGAACATGGTCATATAGTCCCTCAGATGGGTGGATGCTCTATTTGCAAACTTTCTCACCAGAACAGTAAGTTAAGCTTGCGGTACTAGGTGATTGTGATCTAGTGACGTTCCTCTGGCAGATTAGATGTCAGAGGAATTTCAAATGTAATGAGGATACAATCAATGTGTATCTTATCTCCTATACGCTAAAGAAAAAAAACTATAAACAATTACAGTACCTGTGTGTATCCTAGCAAATTCAACATTTGCGCCATGGGAAGTGTAGTGACTGAGTAGAGATCTCCAATAAAGCCGGCCACCTTATAATGTTTCATACATGCATAATTCGGAGCTATCTGCTTGGGCCCAGACATTATCTGTAGAATATCCATAAGAACTTTCATTGTACTTCCACAGGAATCATATACGTGATATCCCAGAGTGACATTGGGAAGAATCTTGGGGTTGCTGTTAATATCATCAATGGCCAATATAAAAGCCTGCAGCTGCTGATATTCTCTCTGGTGTACTCTGTGACAAAACAACCCTGATAATTATTACAACAACACAACCCGCAGTGTTAATATACCTCATACTTGCCTACCGTCCTGGAAGCTGCAGGAGGCTCCCGATTTATTGGATTGTCTCCTGTATCCCTCAAAGCATAAGCAACTCTACTGCATCCTGCCCAAATCTTAATGAATGTATCTTGTACTTTAGCCCTGCCCCTTCACTACTGTAGATGGATTTATTTATTTATTTACAATTTCTTATATAGCGCAGCAGATTCCGTTGCACTTTACAAAAGTAGACAGTGATAAAACAAACTGGGTAACAACAGACAGACTTGGGGGTTAGAGGGCCCTGCTGCAAGCTCACAATCTATAGGGATATAAGAGGGAAACACAAGGACAGGCATCAGTAATAGCATAGCAGTCCCACCAAGTTACAAGTCCAGAAGGGAAGCTATATAATACATAAGTGCCTCAGAGGGTTATGCAAGTAGAACTTAAATATGATAGGCTTGCCTGAAGAGGTGAGTTTTCAGGGAACGCTTGAAAGTTTGGAGGCTAGTGGAGAGTCTTATTGTGTGTGGAAGGGCATTCCATAGGATGGGAGCAGCCCAATGAAAGTCCTGTAATAGTGAATGGGATCTGGTGATCCGTTCAGAAGAGAGACGCAAATCTTGTGCAGAGTGGAGTGGTCGAGATGGGAAATATTTTCTGGGAGATATATGCTGATGCAGTATGGTTAATAGCTTTATATGCTAGTAGAAGTGTTTTATATTTAATACGGTAAGATACAGGTAACCAATGGAGGGACTGGCAGAGAGGATCAAGAAGATCAGCCTAGCAGCAGCATTTACAATGGATTGCAGTGGCGTGAGTCTGTTCTTGGGAAGACCTGTTAGGAGACTATTGCAATAATCAATGCGGGATATAATGAGTGCATGGATAAGAGATTTAGTAGTGTCTTGTGTGAGATACGGTCGTACTTTGTATATGTTTTTGAGATGGATGTTATTTCCCTATGTAAGGTGCAGGGAATAATGACAAGGCCATTTGTACACTCACCCTGAAATGTCTTGCAGTGTCTCTCTCGACTTCTCCGGGAATGGAGACTTACAAATTAGGTAAGAATGATATACTGTACATATACTGTAAGCTACACAAGCAATTCTAATACTGTATACTGTACAGATGGAGCAGCTCTATTTTGAGCTGCTCCTAGCGATTCTATTGCCAATCGCCACCCCCCGCCAGCCATCGTCCTTGACAAAAGGGGGTGCACACTTGCGCACCCTGTTCTGTTGGAGACCTCCACCCATCTCCTCACTCCTGCTGCTCTGCCCCTACCCTGCCCCCGCTCCCTGCCCATCTCCCTGAAGCGGAGATGGGCATAGAAGCCATCAATCCCTGCTCTCTGACGCTCCCTGTTGTTTTGCTGATGGGGACGTGCAAGCCATTGTGTCCCAATCAGCCAGTCCACCATTCGCCGTTTGCCGACAGCAACTCCATCTGTATGTATAAAAGTATAAATTGAAAGCCAGACATGCATACCAGTCGCACAGGATTTAGATGCCTTTAAGTTGCTTAGTATCTTACAGATTGGCCCCCTGCCTATATTTATCACTGTTCTTAATACTTTTTGACCAATATCAGGGGTGTGCTATCGCAGACACAAAAATATAAATCATTTATTTAGGAAAGAGAAGGTGTGTCTATAGTGTGATGCACCTAGAGAGAAAGAATTGCACAGTAAGAAATAACTTTTAATGTTAATTATTTAAAAACTTAGTGAAAAATATTAAAAAGAAACATACAGACATAAACAGACAAGTGAAACAATGTTCATGTTAAAACAGCACATGTGGGGATATCGTGTGTGTTCTAAACGTCTCTGATATGTTTATGAATATTCAGCAACTGTTGCATGCTTACAGGGTCTCTATGGCCAAGGGAGTGATCCTATTTTATTTATATATTGTATTCTTTCTTACTCATATAGCAAGATAAAGACACACACGCGGGTAGGAACCACAGGGCAACCTGAGGAAGCGGAAAGCGAAACGCGCGCGCTGGCAGCACCAGCCGTGTGGTTCCTATCCGAACCACTGTAATAGAGAAATAAAACAAATAGTCCAGTCTCAATAGAAAGACGTGGTTGTCAGTGTAGAAGCTGAATAGGTCAGCAACAAAATTCCAACCAACCTGGAAAGAGAACGATAACACGGTACTGTAATTGGAGACAGTAGTCAACATGAGAACAGACACAGGCAGATCATGAATGGGGTTTGCATTGTCACTCAATGCATATCTTCAGAAATTTGGTAAAGGAAAAGAGAGGTATGTGGCACGAGGGGACAATTTTTGGGAGAGTATTACCGCACAGGTTAGTAGTACATTTTTTTAGGTGATATGATTTTTTATGGTGATTAAATAATATCTGAAAACTGACTAAGACCTTAAGTTAAGGTATATATGTCCTGTTGCACTATTGACCTAGGTGTGTCATGTGGTGCCGTTTGGTAGGACAGTCAGTGGTGCACCACTGAGTTAGACAATTGTATTTAAATTGCCAAGGGAGGAGAAGAAAGAATATAAAACTCTAGGTGGGGGCACCCTTACATCACAGATAGTATGTATGAATACGGTATTAAAATGAAATGTCTTTATTAGATACAGTATGCGCTAAAATTAGATCGGTAGGTTTCTATTTATAACACATAAATGAATGCTGCAAAAATATTAAAATAGTGGGCCAAAATATATGCCTATTGGGCTAATTTAGGAAACAACTCTTGGTTAAATGGCATTAGAATATGATCCTCAGTTGTCCTGAGTTACTACCACGGTATGGGTGTTGATTAGGGATGTGCACCGGCCACTTTTCGTGTTTTGGGTTTTGATTACCTTCTGGTTTTGGGTTGTAATGGGTTTTGCCAAACACCCCCTAAACGTTTTGGGTTCTGATTTTTATTTTTTTTTAAGCATAAAAACTGCTAAAATCGCATAATTTTTTTTTTTGCTCCTACACTATTATTAACCTCAATAACATTAATTTCCACTCATTTCCAGTCTATTCTAAACACCTCACAATATTGTTTTTAGGGCAAAAAGTTGCACTGAGGTAGCTGGTTAACTATGCTTAGCACAAACACTTGGATCATCTAGGAGTGGCAGTGCAGCGGCAGACAGGATGCCAGTTTTAAAAACTAGTCCCCACAAAGCACATAATGGTCAAAAAAGAGGTGCAAGATGGAATTGTCCTTGGAACCTCCCACCCACCATAATGTTGCGGAAATAGGACATGCACTGTAGAGCCAGTTTATACAAGGAGAGATGAATTGCTTTTTTTTGTGGGGGCCCAAACAAACCAATCATTTCAGCGACAGGGCCTACAAAACGGTGGCTGAAATGATTGGTTTGTTTGGGCCCCCACAAAAAAAGGCAATTAATCTCTCCTTGTATAAACTGGCTCTACAGAGGCATATAGTCCTTCATATAGTCCTTAGTTTGCCCTGATCCACTTCTTCACATGTCCATAGTTAAGTGGACAGTGGATACAGCAGCATTTTATTGTGAGTATCACCTGCCTAGTGAAGTGGAATCTAGACGGGATTTGGTACCGGGGACACAATACCTCCATCAACCGTCTAAAACCCACTCCACTGATGGCAGACACTGGACGCACATCTAACATCAACACAGCTATCAAGGCCACAGTTATCCGCTTTGCCATAGGATGACTGCTGTCATAATTCGTCCTCATGGCAAATGACTGTTGGATGTTCAATTGCTTAGTGAAAGACGTAGCGGTCTTAGGACTTACCCCTCTGGGATGATGACTGACTTTCAGCAGCAGCAACAGCAGCAGTGGCAGTAGTAGGCGTAGCACTGCAGGATCCTCCAGAGGAATCTATGGAGTCAGTCATGCAGGTGACATGGCCTGCAGGACTCCCCCCGATCCGGATCGAGGAGGAATTTGTCGAGGAGGGAGTTGGTGGTGTGCTTTTCAGGAGCTTGGCTCCAGAAGGACCAAGAGATTTAGGTGTCCCTGAACTAAACACTGATTTATGAAGGTTGTTCAGGTGATGTATAAGGGAGGATGTCCCTAGGTGGGCAAGATCCTTACCCCTGCTTATTGGCATTTTACATAAGCTACAAATGGCAATTCATTTGTTGTCCAGATTCAGATAAAAAAACAAATTCCAGACCATAGAGGTGGAATTATTGGTCCTCTGCCCAGGCATGACGATGGGCTTTTTCATCCCATGGACAACTCCCCCCCCCCCTGGTGCCTCATTCCCCCTGGTGCCTCATTTAAGCAAACCACCTCTCCATCCTCCTTGTCAACTTCCTCCTCAGCGCCAGCTACATCAATATCCTCCTCCTGGTACAACATCACCTTCATTATTAAAATCTGGAACTAGACTGTAAGTGATCCTTCCAGCATATGCAGAGGGTGTACTGCAAATGGTGGAAGGAGCCACCTCTTCACGTACAGTGATGGGAAGGTCCGGCATCACAACCACCGAACCCTTGTACTCTCCTTGGGGATTTGGCATATGTCTTTAGAAGGCAGAGTTGTTTTCTGAGTTTTTTTAGTCGGTGTCAGCCTAACTCTCTTAAATTTACTATAGGGCAGGGGGAGAGGAAGAGGACTTTGATCGTCATGTGAAGCTGAACCACTAGTCATGAACTTAGGCCATGGCCTTAGCCGTTCCTTGCCTATCCGTGTCGTAAATGGCATATTGGCAAGATTACGTTTCTCTTTGAATGATTTACATTTACTTTTTCGAATACTTCTACGGAACTTTGGTTTAGATTGTGTACACCCTTTGCTTTCACACTGGGCATCGGCCATGGCAGACAACGTTGTTGGCATTTCATCATCTATGTCATGACTAGTGGCAGCAGCTTCAGAACTATGAGAAAGCGGATCTTCATCGTTCCCTATTTTTTTATTCTCCATAATATGGTTCTCCATTATTTTTGTGGAGTTATGTCACAGGACAGCACCACTGGAGTGCAATTATAATACGTCAGTAGGTATGCACCAGCAGGCAGGTATTACAGATACGGCAGTACTAGGCACCAGACAGGTAGATACACCATTACTAGACACCAGACAGTTAGATACGGCTGTAGAAGGCACACAACAGGTAGATACAATAGTAGTAGGCACCAGCAGAATGATATTATAATAATAATAATTATATAAGTATATATATAAGTAGGTACTGGTTGGCAGGGCACCAGCAGCCTGGAATTAATTACAGTTACAGCAGTTACAGCACTGCAGGACAGGTATTATTTTTTAATTAAATAAATCAGCCGAGGTAGAAACTACTAGGTAGGCAGTAGCACTGGCAGTGGGCACCAGATGGTAGATACGGCAGTACCAGGCACCAGACAGGTAGATACTTCAGTACTAGGCACAAGACAGGAAGATACAGCAGTAGTAGGCACCAGCAGAATGATATTATAATAATAATTAATTATATTACAGTAGGTACTGGTTGGCAGGGCACCAGCAGCCTGGGATTAATTACAGTTACAGCACTGCGGGATGGGTATTATTTTTTAATTAGATATATCAGCCTAGGTAGAAACTACTAGGTAGGCAGTAGCACTGATATTGGGCACCAGACGGTAAATACGGCAGTACCAGGCACCAGACAGGTAGATACAGCAGTACTATGCACAAGACAGGTAGCTATGGCAGTAGTAGAATGATATTATAATAATTATGAATTAAATTGCAGTAGGTATGGGTTGGCAGGGCACCAGCAGCCTGAAAATAAGGATGCGACCACATAAGGCACTTTCTTTCATTAGACAAATCTTTAAAGAATTCACAAATCAACTTCATCATGGAGAACTTACATTTCATTCTGTCACACAACTATTTCTGGCATGATGTGACATTTTACCTGCAGAAATGTGGGACAGCCATGGGGACACCCCTGGCCCCAGCTACGCAAATTTATTGATAGCCAAATGGGAGGACGACTCCATCTGGCACCCAAACCAACATAGTAAACATCTTGTCAGCTGGCATCGCTATATAGACAATGTTTTCTTTATCTGGCAGGGCATGGAGGAAGAATTAAACCTGTTTACATGATATATAAATTCTAACAACTTGAACCTGGAGTTCACTACAACCTCAAGTAGACAGCAAGTCGTCTATCTGGATCTGGAAATTTATATAGAGGAATAACAACTAAAAACACGTACACATACAAAAGTAGTACATGGAATCTTGCCATCAACCAGTAACCATTACAAAAAATGGGTATTGAATATTCCAGTTGGCCAATTTCGATGGGTGAAACGAAATTGTACAGACGATCTAGTTTTCCAAAAATCAAGAATGCTTTTACTTCACGTAATACACTAGTAACTCCTCAGTCGTAGAGAATATGATCCGAAAGCACTGGGATATACTGAAACTTGATGATACATTACAATCAGCATTACTTGAAAAACCGAAGATAATTTAAAGAAAAGCGAAGAATATCAAACAGCATCTAGTCTCAAGCTTCACCAAAAGCCAGGCACAGAAAGTACCCACACAGAATAAAGGATATTTTAAATGCTTAAACTGTAAAGCTTGCACAAATAATAATATAAAATCAACAAAACCAATAACAAACTTTAAATCAAATCAAACTGGCAAAGGAAATGCAATCATTAAGAAGGAAGTTCGGCCTGCTCATCACGGCACGTCTGACGTAGGATGTGGTGACGGGGGCTCTCTGACAGTGTGAGCGTGGAGATGCGGTGAGGAGATGCACACGCCATGAAGACGGGACTGATCCGGCTCCCCCCCTGACGTCCCAAACCGGCAAGGCAGACATAGAATAAACACAGCAGAGACAAATACAGCGGAGACGCCGGTAGAGACACCCTCTGACCCCGGACATAGCATTACAGACGTGGCTTACTCATCAGTGCGGGAACCTACCGCAGCGTGGGGTTGAAGAGAAGCGGAGGAGAGCCCAGAGTGTGGCGGCCAAATGTACACGGCGAGCACCGGCCAGTGGGAGTGCCTGACTCGACAGAACAAGTAAGCCAGAGTGGAAAGGGGTGGCTGCACTGAGAGAGCCTCCAGAATAGTGCACAGCGTGTATACATTACCTGTGGTTGAATTGAGAGATCCCCTGGGGCATTATACAGCAGATATATATCTCACCTGTGGCTGTATTGAGAGAGCCTCTGGGATATTGCACAGTGTGTACACCTCACCTGTGGCCGCACTGAGAGACCCCTTGGGACATTGTACAGTGTGTATACCCCACCTGTGGCTGCACTGAGAGAACTTTTTGAGAAATTGCACAGCGTATATACCCTACCTGTGGCTGTATTGAGAGAGCCTCTGGGACATCGCACAGCAAGTATACCCCACTTGTGGCTGCACTGTGAGAGTCTCTGGGACATTGTGTAGTGTGTATACCTCACCTGTGGCCGAACTGAGAGAGCCCCTGGGACATTGCACAGTGTGTATACCCCACCTGTGGCTGCATGGAGAGAACTTTTTGAGAAAGTGCACAGCGTGTATACCCTACCTGTGGCTTCATTGAGAGAGCCTCTGGGACATCGCACAGCAAGTATACCCTACTTGTGGCTGCACTGTGAGAGCCTCGGTGACATTGCGCAGTGTGTATACCTCACCTGTGGCCGAACTGCGAGAACCTTTGAGACATTGCACAGCGTGTATACCCCATCTGTGGCTGCATTGAGAGAGTCTCTGGGACATCGCACAGCAAGTACACCTTACTGGTGGTTGCACTAAGAGAGCCTCTGGGACATTGCACAGCGTGTATACTTCACCTTTAGTGGCTATTTAAAACCTATGAGCCCTATCCTCAGTGACATGGTTATATATGTCTCTAGAAGCTTCAGACAACCGATAATATCTGAAACAAACAGAGTGTCTCGTCTGTAAAAAAAAAAAAAGTATAAATCAGCATCCAGAGGGATAAAGAAGTGCTGCCAGCGGAAGTCTGCTCCTGGCGATAACTCTTAATTTAATAGGGTTGTGCCGGTTGAAGTGGACAACCAGCAGACGAACAAGCAAACCATCCCTGATAGCGACGGAGAATCCTACTGAGCCCTACAGCCAGAAGCGGAGAAACGTCTTACTCTCTCTCAAAAAAAAAAAAGACCTCTCTGGAAGTAGGACAGCGGGAGAAAGCTTCTAGGACCGGTATCGTGAGTACAACTCTTTGAAAGAAAGTTGGTACTCTTTACCTAGAACGGCGCCCATCGCGGTGATCGCGACATCGCGGGCAGCACATAAACGGCCGCGACGCGATGCCCGCGATCACCGCGATTTTCCCATAGGGAACAATGTTAAAAAGCCTAATTGACCGCGATTTTGCATTCAATGCCTCAATGCCCGCGATTTTCCCATAGGAATCAATGTTAAATGGGCTACAGAGCCCAAATAGCCCCAATTAACCCTTAAATGTCCCCCAAATTTTTGTACGCCACCCCACGATCCACGCCAACCCGAAGCGTGGCGAGCGCAGCGAGCCCGCGAGGGGCGGCGGTACGCGTCCTCCGACCTTTTCATGCCCTACTATCCACGTCGGCGTGGAGTTGAGAATAGAATAGTGTGGCGAGCGCAGCGAGCCACCGAGCCCGAAGCGTGGCGAGCGCAGCGAGCCCCGCGAGGGGACGCGGATACCTTCACAGTTATACGCGTCCCCTCGCGGACTTCACAGGTGTCCGTGGCGACGCGGACACCTGTGAAGCCCGCGAAGGGACGCGTTTACCTGTGAAGGTATCCGCGTCCCCTCGCGGGGCTCGCTGCGCTCGCCACGCTTCGGGCTCGGTGGCTCGCTGCGCTCGCCACACTATTCTATTCTCAACTCCACGCCGACGTGGATAGTAGGGCATGAAAAGGTCGGAGGACGCGTACCGCCGCCCCTCGTGGGCTCGCTGCGCTCGCCACGCTTCGGGTTGGCGTGGATCGTGGGGTGGCGTACAAAAATTGGGGGGACATTTAAGGGTTAATTGGGGCTATTTGGGCTCTGTAGCCCATTTAACATTGATTCCTATGGGAAAATCGCGGGCATTGAGGCATTTTACAGTAAAATCGCGGTCAATCAGGCTTTTTAACATTGTTCCCTATGGGAAAATCGCGGTAATCGCGGGTACCCGATTTTGATGTACCCGCGATTTACCCGCGATGCCCGCGATTACCGCGATTTTTTACCCCCGACGCCCGCGATTCTGATCGCGGGCGCCGTTCTAGGTAAAGAGTACCAGAAAGTTTTATATAAATAACCTTGCAATAAACTGAGTGTGGTGATATGGGGAAAACCGGGCAGACAGCTGCTGCGGCAAAGCTTGAGAAGTATGCTAGAAACAATGCTCAAACGAGAACAGCTACTGGCGAGAACAGACAGTCCATGTCCCCTCACAAGTCTGGGTTATCTAGCACTAGTGTATGTGAACCAACAACAGAGACCACATTACAACAGTTGCTAGAGGCGATTAATGGCTGTGAACAAAGATTGGGGGAAAAGATTGAGAAAACTCAAGCAGACATTGGCTCATTGAGACAAGAGGTGCAAAGTGTAAACACAAGAGTAGAAGAAGCAGAGACAAGGATATCCCAATTAGAAGACACACAAAATTCAGTTATAGCTCAAATGGGCCAATTGAAAGGATCGGTGGCGGGAATACAATCCCAGATGTCTGAAATGGAAGGGCGTTTAAGGCGCAATAACATCAGGCTGGTAGGGGTACCTGAAAAAGCTGAAGGAGACTCTCCAGAGGTGTGGCTAGAAAACTGGCTGATAATGAGCTTTGGGAGAGAAGTATTGTCCCCACAGTTCTGCGTCGAAAGGGCTCATAGGATACCTGGAAGGCCGTTGCCACCAGGTGCGCCAGCAAGGATGTTCATTGCCAAGCTGATGAATTTTAGGGACCGGGATGTCATCATACGAACGTCCCGGACAAAAAGCCAGTTGGAAATTAATGGGGCAAAAATTATGATTTTCCCTGACTACTCCAGAGAGGTACAAAAAGAGCGAATGAAATATAATAACATCAAGAAAAGATTGAGAGAAAAAGTGATTCAATACTCTGTAATGTTTCCAGTCAAGCTGAGAATTATAGCTGATGGAGAAACAAAGTTCTTTGGTTCGGCAGAGGAAGCATCAATGTGGCTAGATAGCTACAAAAAGAAAAAGTAATCGGAATATACAACTCTGGAACTGAGATCAAGGGGTACCATAAAGGAGAATGATTTAGTGGCCTATATCTTCTATGAGCACAAAGGAGGGCGAGACAGGGGATTGTAAAAGTCCAATGTAATATGTCTTTGAGTAGGCCAATGTTCTTGTGTAAATATGGTTCAAACTAGAAATACGGGATAATAATAGAACCTTTGTTGGGTCGGGGGAGGGTGGGGAGGGAGAAAGTTAGCTACCCAGTAGTTGGTGCATAAAGGTAGCAAATATATAAATAGCACATGTCAGAGAGCCCACCATAATGGTGATTGCAGGGGAAAAGGTTCCCTAGTACGCCTTGGTAAGCTTGGTTGGCTAAGTGAGTGTGTGAATGTGTGTGCGGAAGGGGGGGAGAGGTGGGTCGGGGAATGAATGTGGGGGAATAAGGTATCCTTTGTGGGGGAAGGTATACAGGGAGGGGGGTGGGGGGAGAGGGAGGCAGGGTAGGGGGGAGGTTGCAAAAAATTATGTTTTTCTATTCTTCTCTATTTTCTCAATGTATGGTGACACAAATAACACAAGAAACAAAGCAATATGGGATGCAACCTGATAGGATGCATAATGTATCTGAATAGACACATGCACAAAAAAAAATGTAAACACGAAGTTAAAAATAAAATTAAAATAAAAAATCTATATATGTATACACGGAAGCTCACAGTGATATAATTATGGTAATAAAAATATAGAATGACTAAGGTATTATATTGGAATGTTCGAGGGTTGAATAATAATATTAAAAAAACCACTGTAATGAATGAATTGTTTAAGTGAGACACATTTAATTAAGGGTAAGGACGGTGCACTGAAAAAACCTTGGGTAGGATCAATATACCACTCAACTTTCACAAATTGCTCACGAGAGGTGTCGGTTTTGATACATAAAAATGTGTCATATCAACATATAAGGAAGGAGATAGACAAGTATGGGAGATATGTATTTTTGGAGGGTGAACTAGATAGATCCAGAGTTTGTATTCTGGCAATCTACATCCCTCCACCTTTCAGGTATGAGATACTGGAACGAGCAGTGGAGTTTGTATCTAGGGCCCCAGGGGCAGAGGTAATATGTCTTGGTGATATAAACAACGTAATGGACCCAAAGATAGATAGATGGAGCCGAGTAGGACGAACTGGGAGCATAGGGAACAAAGGGCTGGATAGGTTTATAAGTGATATTGGGTGGAGAGATGTATGGAGAGAGAAAAATCCAGATAGACAGGCCTATACATGCTACTCAAGATCCCTGGAGGCTCTGTCCCGGATAGATATGGTTTTCGTTGATGATAAAATGTTTCCCAAAATAGAAAAAGTAGAATATTTACCTCATGGGATCTCGGACCATTCGCCAGTATTAGTACAGATTAAACAACAAAAGGATAAGGGATGTAGTATGTGGAAGTGCCATCCAACATGGTTAGAACAGATGGGGGCAGGCAAGGAACTAGAAATAGAATGGGAAGACTATTTTAAGAACAACCTAGGGTCTGCACCTCAAGCAGTGGTATGGGATGCAGGGAAGGCAGTTATGAGGGGATCCCTAATCAAAAGAATAGCACATATAAAAAAAAACACTAGGGAAAAAAGACAGGAGGTAGAAGACAATAATAAAAGGCTTGAAAATCAATACTGGAAGGAAAAAACAGAAAAAGTCAAGGAAGAATGGAGCCTAGCAAATAGAGCATGGCTCAGTACACTAAGGGAGGAATCAGTAAGGCAGCAAAGGTTTACAGCCCATAGAAAATATATAAATGATGACAGACCAGGGAGTTACCTGGCACAGTTAGTTAGGAATGTAACCCCCAAAAACCATATTGTACAGTTAGATTGCGAACAGGGGAGGGTAGAAGAAACATCGGCAGGAATTGCACAGGCATTTGTGGAATATTTTGGGGGGCTGTACTCATCCAAGTTAAAATGTGAGACAGAGGAAATAAAACACTACCTGGGTAGGATAAAGCTCCCTAAAATAGGGGAAGAACAACGTAAAAATATGGAGAGTCCCATATCCATTGAGGAAATAAAAATGGCAATAAAGCAGCTATCTGGGAACAAATCACCCGGCTGTGATGGGTTACCAGCAGAATTCTTTAAAAAACATCAAGAGAAGATAGCCCCATGGCTGACTACCCTGTTTAATAATAGCATAGAAGAAGCAAGGTTGCCAGAATCAATGGATGAAGCATTGATTGTGGTAATCCTAAAGGAGGATAAAAATCCGTGAAAACCTAAGTCATATAGACCGATTTCGCTAATTAATGTAGATGCAAAAATATTGGCCAAAGTCCTGGCACAGAGAATGTGTTATGCGAAGGGGACCCCTGCCGGACCCTAACTCCGTTGCCTCAGACAGGAGTCAGCAGCTGTGTGCAGAGCTAGACTTCACCTGGGCCCGTCTCGGCTGGGGAGCGAGTTAGGCCCGCTCCGCTCCGCTACAGGCAGGTCTTAAGGGTGGACAACACCAGCTGCTGAGGCCAGGAGAGCGCAAGGGCAAAGCTAACTACACCTACAGAAGGCAGGGGGACCCCGGACGCCTGGCGTGTACTAAACGTAACAATACGTGAAGATGGTACTAAATGTAAATGGTGAACAAGGAAGCAACAATGCTACAAAGATGGGATAATATCACAACAACTGAGGGCAACAATGCCGAAGATGGAATATAAAGATAAAAGATACAGCTGGCAGCAATGCTTCTAACCAGGTGGAATATGGAGCTAGAAAGCACTGACAACCAGGTCCTCTGATGACACTTATCTGTAGCCGGACACAGGTAAACGGGACACGGCACGAGGAACAGCACGAGGCACGACACAGAACGGGAAGGCACAGGACTGCAGAGTACTTCTGGAACCAGGAACACCAAGGCACACTATGGTATGACCAAAGCTATAACCGACGTCTGTTCCCAGCAGACGCCAGCTATTTATTTGAATCTGCCGCCTGTGATTGTGCTGACGTCAGCCGCGCTGACGCCGCACGCTGCTTGGAGACTCGAGAGCGTTGCCCAGCAACGCCCCGACGTCCAGCAGCCGGAACCACGGAGCCGGAAGCTCGGGGCGTTGCTAGGCAACGCCCCCGACGCTCCCCCGGCGCTCCATCTCCGCCGCCCGTCCCGGATGTGACATCACGCAGAGGCGCTCTGGGACGGCGGCGGCTGACAGTACCCCCCCCTTGAGGAGAGGTCAACCGACCTCCAAGTCCTGGCTTCAACGGATTTTGCTTATGAAATAATTGTTTT
Source organism: Crinia signifera (assembly GCF_055691185.1). Lineage (NCBI taxonomy): Eukaryota > Metazoa > Chordata > Amphibia > Anura > Myobatrachidae > Crinia > Crinia signifera. Next base: position 39,308,437 of record NC_139217.1, read on the forward strand.
AAAGATGGAGCGTGAAGGTCCTTGTCCGGGACCCAGGACCTTTCCTCAGGTCCATAGCCCTTCCAATGGACTAGAAAGAACAAACGCCCGCGAGTGATTCTCGAATCCAGAATACTATCGATCACAAACTCCTTGATGCCTTGACGAATTACTGGGGCCGGCCTGTAAGCACGTGGCCGATGGGCAGGTTTAAGCAATGAGGCATGGAACGTGGGATTGACCTTCAGAGAGCGTGGAATCTGGAGTCGAAAGGCCACAGGATTGATCCTCCTAATGATCCTGTAGGGACCGATAAAGCGAGGACCCAACTTCTTGGATGCCTGATGGATATTAATATTTCTGGTGGATAGCCACACCCAGTCTCCGACTTTAAACGAACAAGGTCTCCTGTGACGGTCGGAGAAGCGCTTTGCGGCCGTGGTCGCAGAGAGGAGAGCCCTACGGACCATAGCCCAGATACTTCTCCTACTGGTCACCCACCTCGAATTACCTGTTCTGGCGGGAACAGGATCAAACGAATTGGCCCGAGGGTGGAAACCATAGTTACACAAAAATGGAGACATTTTGGTGGCAGAATGCCAGCCATTGTTGTAGGCAAACTCTGCGAATGGCAGATTTTCCACCCAATCCTGTTGGGACTTTGATACGTAACACCGCAGGAACTGCTCGAGTGTCTGATTCACACGTTCCGTCTGCCCATTAGATTGTGGATGATAGGCCGAAGATGGACTGAGCTTAATCTGTAACGCAGAACACATAGACTTCCAAAACTTGGCCACAAATTGAACGCCCCTATCTGAGACGATATCAGTAGGAAGACCATGCAAGCGAAAAATGTGGCATAAAAACAAAGAGGCCAACCTTTCCGCGGAAGGTAAACCAGTCAAGGGGACAAAATGTGCCATCTTACTGAATCGGTCTACCACCACCCAGATGGAATCACAACCCCTGGATAATGGTAAATCAGTTATAAAATCCATGGAAATGTGTGACCATGGCCTCCGGGATATTGACAAGGGAACCAACTGACCAATGGGCGAAGAACGGGGAGTCTTATTCCTGGCACAAACGTCGCAGGCAGCTACCCATACCTTGACATCCTTCCTCATGGTGGACCACCAGACAGCTCTTGATAACAAAGATAACGTTTTATCACTGCCGGGATGACCCGCTGATTTACATTGATGAAACTCCCAAAAAATTTTTTTGCGGAGCTCAAAAGGTACAAAGAGTCTACCTTCTGGCACGGCCTTCGGAGCCGAAGCTTGTGCCAACATGACTTGATCCATAAGGCTATGAGTAACCCCAGCAATAATACAAGAGGCAGGAATAATAGACTCTGGTTGTAAATGCGGTTCTTGGACAGCGGAAAAACTTCTAGAAAGAGCATCGGCAACGACATTTTTTGACCCTGGCCTATAAGTAATAATGAAATTAAATCGGGCAAAAAATAATGTCCACCTAGCCTGCCTCGCATTGACTCTCTTGGCTGATTGGAGATATGCCAGATTTTTATGATCTGTTATGATGGTAACCTGGAACCTGGCCCCCTCCAGCCAATGTCGCCATTCCTCTAAGGCTGCTTTGATGGCGAGAAGCTCCCGATTGCCGACATCATAATTACATTCCGCTGAGGAAAATTTCCGAGAAAAAAAAGCACAAGGATGTAAGAACCCATCCTGCCTATCCACCTGTGAGAGGACTGCCCCAATCCCTACTTCTGAGGCATCAACTTCCATGACAAAGGGTAATTCAGGATTGGGATGCCTCAGAACCCCGGCGGAAAGAAAGGCTGCCTTCAACTTACTAAAGGCGTTAACAGCGGCATCGGACCAGACTGAAGGATTGGCGTCCTTTTTGGTTAATGCAACAATGGGGGCTACAATATCAGAGAAGAATGGAATAAATCTCCTATAATAGTTAGCAAAGCCCAAGAACCTCTGAGTGGATTTGAGGTTAGATGGTTGAACCCAATCCTTAATGGCCTGAAGCTTTACTGGGTCCATTTGAAAACCCCGAGGGGAAATAATGTAACCCAGGAAAGAAATGCTCTCCACCTCGAACTCGCATTTCTCCAACTTGGCATACAAATTGTTCTCCCTCAATTTTTTTAGAACTGCGCATACATGCAAGCGGTGCTGCTCCAGTGATGGGGAGAAGATCAAAATATCATCCAGATATACTACGACAAAAACCCCCAAAAACTCCCTCAAGACGTCATTAATAAAATCCTGAAACACTGCAGGTGCATTAGCGAGACCAAAGGGCATAACCAAATACTCATAATGTCCCGAATGCGTATTAAACGCAGTTTTCCACTCATCACCGGCTTTAATGCGGATTAAATTGTACGCCCCTCTCAAATCAATTTTAGAAAAAATGGATGCCTTACGAAGCTGATCAAAGAGTACAGATATGAGTGGAAGAGGATACAAATTTTTTACTGTAATGGCATTGAGCTGTCTAAAATCAATGCACGGGCGAAGGGAGCCGTCCTTTTTCCCCACAAAAAAAAACCCGGCTCCGACGGGTGATTTTGAGGGCCTAATGAACCCTTTCTTCAGGTTTTCCTCAATATACTCCTCCATCGCCTTCTCCTCAGGAAGGGATAAGGAGTATAATCGCCCCTTAGGAAGTTTGGCCTCAGGAATGAGATTAATGGCACAATCATATGGTCTATGAGGGGGCAAGACGTCTGCTTCTTTTTTGGAAAACACATCGGAAAAAGACAAATAAGGTTCAGGTAACCCAGAAACTGAGGGAGTCACCATGCGGACTGGCAGGGCTAGACAATTATGAGAACACTGCTCACCCCAACTTACAAGTTCCCCTGACTGCCAATCAAAATGTGGGTTGTGTTGTTTAAGCCATGGTAATCCTAGCACTAAGGGTGTAACAGGGCTATGAAAAATAAAAAAGGATAAGAGCTCGGAATGGGTAACCCCAACCTGGACCTGTAGGGGAACGGTGCGCTGTGTAATAACTCCATTGGGCAATCGATTGCCATCTAAGCCATACACCGAAATCTCTGGAGATACTGGTATGAGGGAAATCCCCAGTTCTTTGGCTAACTGGGAGTCCAGAAAATTACCCGCAGCCCCACAATCAATAAATGCCTGGCCATCCCACCTATGAATCTCAGAACAAATACATATGGGGATTAATAAAGAATTACTGGGAGATATAAGAGATAGGCCTGATAGGATGTCTCCCCGCATCCTCAGGCCTTGGCGTTTCCCGGGCGCTCAGGACAAGCATTTACCAAGTGTCCCCGCACCCCGCAGTATAAACAGAGGCCCTGAGCACGCCGTCTGGCCTTCTCCTGCGGAGATAAGCGAGCTGCGCCCAACTGCATAGGTTCCCCAAGGTCAACAGCAGAATCCTCGGGGACACTGGGCAATGGCACCAACCCTGCCCCTCGCTCTGAGCGTCTCTCACGGAGCCGGCGATCCACCCTGATAACCAGCTGCATGAGATCGTCCAAGGACATTGGTGTGGGATACTGCACCAAGGAATCTTTTATTTGGTCAGACAGCCCAACCCTAAATTGGGAGCGTAAAGCTGGATCATTCCACCCTGAATCATTAGCGTATCGCCGGAATTCAGAGCAATAGGCCTCTGCCACCTGGCGACCTTGTTTGAGAGATCGAAGGTGAGCTTCTGCTGCGGCTGCCTTATCTGGGTCATCATATAAAATCCCCATTGCCTGGAAAAAAGACTCCACGGACCGGAGAGCCGGACTGTCTGACTTCAGCCCAAATGCCCACGTCTGTGGATCCCCCTGGAGGAGAGAAATAACCAACCCCACTCTCTGTATTTCAGACCCGGAGGACAGGGGCCGTAACCGAAAATATAATTTACAGCTCTCTTTAAAATTAAAGAACTGATGTCTATCCCCAGTGAACCGATCAGGAAGGCTCATTTTAGGTTCTTTAACAGACATAGCCGTTGCAGGAGCTGCTCTACGAACCTCCTCCTGAGACTCAACTCTGAGAGTGAGATCCTGCAACTGCTGAGTAAGGTGGTGTAACTGTTCAGCAAAAACCTGGTCCGGAACCCCCGCATTGGGATCCATGCTAAACCAAGAGATACACAACCACTGTAAAGGTAATATGGTTGTGTTACAATATTATCTGGCCGGTTATAATGTTATGCGAAGGGGACCCCTGCCGGACCCTAACTCCGTTGCCTCAGACAGGAGTCAGCAGCTGTGTGCAGAGCTAGACTTCACCTGGGCCCGTCTCGGCTGGGGAGCGAGTTAGGCCCGCTCCGCTCCGCTACAGGCAGGTCTTAAGGGTGGACAACACCAGCTGCTGAGGCCAGGAGAGCGCAAGGGCAAAGCTAACTACACCTACAGAAGGCAGGGGGACCCCGGACGCCTGGCGTGTACTAAACGTAACAATACGTGAAGATGGTACTAAATGTAAATGGTGAACAAGGAAGCAACAATGCTACAAAGATGGGATAATATCACAACAACTGAGGGCAACAATGCCGAAGATGGAATATAAAGATAAAAGATACAGCTGGCAGCAATGCTTCTAACCAGGTGGAATATGGAGCTAGAAAGCACTGACAACCAGGTCCTCTGATGACACTTATCTGTAGCCGGACACAGGTAAACGGGACACGGCACGAGGAACAGCACGAGGCACGACACAGAACGGGAAGGCACAGGACTGCAGAGTACTTCTGGAACCAGGAACACCAAGGCACACTAAGGTATGACCAAAGCTATAACCGGCGTCTGTTCCCAGCAGACGCCAGCTATTTATTTGAATCTGCCGCCTGTGATTGTGCTGACGTCAGCCGCGCTGACGCCGCACGCTGCTTGGAGACTCGAGAGCGTTGCCCAGCAACGCCCCGACGTCCAGCAGCCGGAACCACGGAGCCGGAAGCTCGGGGCGTTGCTAGGCAACGCCCCCGACGCTCCCCCGGCGCTCCATCTCCGCCGCCCGTCCCGGATGTGACATCACGCAGAGGCGCTCTGGGACGGCGGCGGCTGACAGAATGGAGGGAGTAATAGATAGTGTCGTCCACCCAGATCAGACGGGATTCCGGAGAGGCATGAGTACACATGAAAATATTAGAAGACTATATACAAACTTGCAGATAGATCAAGAACAGGAAACAGAAAAGGCAGTATTATTATTGGACGCGGCCAAAGCATATGATTGCATAGAATGGGCATACTTATGGGCAGTATTAGAGGAGTTTGGATTTGTCCCTAAATACATAAAGTGGATCAAATTATTATACAGGGACCCTAGGGCCAGAGTCCAAATCAATGGATACTGCACAGAAGCCTTTGGGTTGGCCCGGGGAACTAGGCAGGGGTGCCCGTTGTCGCCTGCCTTGTTCAATTTGGCAGTAGAACCTTTGGCATGCACTCTTAGAAACACACAAGAGTTGAAAGGATTCAGGATAAGTAAGGGACACAGAGAAATGATCTCCATGTATGCTGATGATATGCTGATATATTTATGCAATCATAATGCTGAAATACCGGTAGTCCTGAAAACAGTGGAAAAGTTTGGAAAATACTCCGGGCTAAGAATAAATTGGGAAAAGTCTAATATTATACCAACTAAAGGTAGGAGTGCAGCTCAGGGAAACAGAATCGGAGCCCTGAACTGGGTGGATGACACTAGATATTTGGGGATAAGAGTCACTAACAGGGTGGAGGAATATGTAAAATACAATATTGAACCCTTTATCAAATGGTACCAGGGTAAGGTCCAAACTTGGATCAGACTACCCTTAACTGTGTCGGGGAGGGTAAACCTGATAAAAATGGTGATATTACCCAAATTCCTATATATATTGCAAAGCTCACCAGTATACCTACCAAACAGCTTGTTCAAAAAAGTGGATAGTATCTCAACCTCATTAATTTGGGGAGGAAAAAGGGTCAGAATAAAAAGTGAAACTTTAACAAGACCAAAAAAATCAGGAGGCCTAGGACTGCCACACTTCCGTCTGTATTATATGGCAGCACAACTAAGCCAAATTCAAGACTGGATGAGGATTCATCCTAATCCTATAGTGAATAAATTAGTACTACAGAAGTGTGGAAAAATGACCCCGAGACAAGTAATCATTACAGGAAATGCTCATAAAACAAATAACCCGATAATAAAGCAAGCGAAAAAAGTATGGGACTGGGCAAATAAAATTGCGGGACTTGAAGGTGTAGACCCTGAGACACCAGTGTGGGTAGAAAGAGCAAAGGAAAAAAGGGATGGAGTAAGAGCGGAAGAAACAAGAACTACCTGGGGGAAAGTAGGAATAATAAATATTGGACAAGTATATCAGGAAGGAATACTGAAACCCTATAACCAACTAGCACTGGAATATGAGCTACCTAGGGGGTATTTCTTTAGGTACCTGCAATTGAGAGGACAACTAAATAAGAGATATGGTGAAGGAGTTGTAAATATAGAAGAGTCCCCAATGAAGAAAATTTTGGATAGGAACAAAAAAGTGAGGGTGGCGGATATCTATAGGGAATTGATAAATAAAGTTAAAACTCCCCAAATAGAGAAAATAAAGCAGGAATGGGAAATAGATCTGGGCGAAATTAATAGCCATGCATGGGATCGGGCCTTAGCCTCTCCAACAAGGGCTACAGAATCAATAAGATTCCAACAGATCCAGCTATATATTGTGCACAGGGAGTATGTTACGCCTGAAAAAATAAAAAAGTTTGATAAAAACAAAGATGATCTATGTCCCAAATGTAGGAAGTATAGGGGGACATTCTTCCATATGATTTGGCATTGCGAGGTGGTTAAACTATTCTGGGACCAGGTGTGCCAAGTCTTGAGAGAGTTAGGGATGGCGACAAGAAACTTGAACGCCAAAGTATGCTTGCTAGGAATTTTAGAAGACCCGAGGGATAGAGGAATAAACAATCAACTGCTGGAAAAGTTAACTGCCCTTGCCAAGGTATTAATAGCAAGGAAATGGATGGCACAGGAGGGACCAGAATTGAATCAGTGGATTAAACTAGTGAACAACACACTAGAACACGAAAAACATAAATTTATAAGTAATGGCACTAGCACAATTAAAAATGAGAAAGTATGGATAAGATGGAGGAATTCTGTGTATTATAGTGAATAAAATATGATGGAGTATACACCAAGAAGATTCGAGGAAAAAGAATGATGGGAGTAAAATGCAACCGGGGAGGGGGGAGGGGGGGGGTGGAAGGGTAACAGGTTTGATTAGGGTAATGACTTAGAGGGAACTAAATCAACTATGAGTGAATGAATGTATGACAAGTGCTAATATTGTAACAAACAGACTAATTGAACAATGTGAAATAACTGTGAAACAATGTATGATGTGTAAGTTTGTATGAACATAAAATGAAATAAAGAAATACTGAATATAAAAAAATCAAACTGGCAAAGAATATAAGATAAATGATCATCTCTCTTGCGACGCAGAGGGAGTCATCTATCTTTTGGAGTGCCAATGCGGACTCCAATATATTGGACAGACAAAACGAAAAACAAAAGTCAGATTTGCTGAACATATCTATAACATATTAACGGGTTTAATTACCCACAGTGTCTCAAACCACTTCTTGGTAAACCATAATAAAAATCCGTCAGGACTCCAATGCACAATAATACAAAAAGTTAAGGAAAATTGGTGTGGAGGAGATCTGGTGATACAGTTGAGACGAACAGACACAAAATGGATTTATGACATGAAAACTTTGGAGCCGAGAGGTCTTAACATAGATATAGACTTAAAAGCCTTTTCATAATCATTTGAATGAGTGGTACCTATTACTAATTCTTTTAGTCCATTTATTTTTAATTATAACCCTAAAGTCATCAATTTAAATCATAAATATATAAATAATTCATTGCAGGTAGGAAAACATGCGGTTCCCACCTTTTTTAAACACTTCCTGAAGACAACTTCCTGTTTGTGATTAATAAAGATTTTATCTATAAAATCACAATCCATGTACAAAAATATTATCCTTGAAAAAGTGCGCCTCGACACATGAAACGCGTTGGAACTTCATACAGCATCCACACCCACTGGCACTCTGCCCCTTCCACCCGCTACAAACCGCTCGAGTGAATTGCCGTCTGAACTTCAGGCAACTTCTGGGTATCGGCTCTGACAGAGGATCAAGCGTAGTGGCTGCCACGGACGCGTGGTTCAGCCAGTCTCTGCGCTATCGGAGCACCTGATAACAAAGACTCTGATCCCCAGCAATATCATCCAAAACATCTCGGAGACACGGTACACAGTGGAGACAGGGTAAGATAGGGGCAGTATATCACCTAACCGGATTGCGCAGAAATTGTCCTTAAAAATCCTTACTATTCCCCAAAAGGGTGTAAACATTATTTTATCCAACTTTTTTCCATAGAGGTACCACTCATTATTTGTCATTCATAATTAACATAAAATTAACATAAAATCATTAGCGCCCTTTTTCTTCCTATATTAACCCCTTTTTATAAGAGCAGATTTTTTTGTTATCACAGATCCACACAGATTGACATTGACAGCCTCTGTTCAGTGCAGGCACTAGCAGGCAGCACACCAGTGGACTATAAATAGAGGCTCCCTCTATTTAAAGCCTCGCAAAATCAAGGCCTTGAGAAAGCTGTGTGGGCAGTAAAACATGTGTTGGCTATAATTTAAACTGAATGTCAATCAGCAATATAGAAATGTTACTTCAATGTATTTAGATATCTAACAAATCTAATATGTACTACACTGAATAGAATATAATTGATGTTATGTTCTCCTTCTAAACAGCAGAGGGCACCCTTGCCTGTAAAGTATTTAAACAAGTATAGTGCTGCATTTGTCTAAACCCGTTAACAACTATTTGGTATCAATAATAGAGGCAATATAGCCAGAATTACTGAGACCATCCAGTCTCTGATTTAGATGACTGAATTTAGTTGTTTGCATTAAATTATACTACAGGGGACATACATATATCTATTCCTGGAAAATATTTGAGGTTATGTTCTCCTTCTAAACAGCAGAGGGCACCCTTGCATGTACAGTATTTAAACCAGTACACTGCTGTGCTTGCTTAGATCTGATTATAAAAACAGCTTTTTAGTGGCAATAATAGAGGCAATATAGCCAGAATTACTAAGACCACACAGTCCCTGATTTAGGTGACTGACTTTAGCTGTTTATATTAGACAATACCACAGGGGACATACATATATCTTTTGCTGGCTCTTGTACATAAAAGTGCCTAAGATCCCTCAGCTGACCAGCAGAGGGCAATTAAAATCATAAAATACAAGAGCACCAGTAAAAACAGTAGACATATTGAGTAAAAAAAGTCTATTTATTACCTAAGAAATCTATTAATCACTGATACCTTCTTAGTAAACTTTCATATACATTGAAGTCATGCTGGAATAAATAAAATTGACATTTTCAGTTACATATCTTTTTAAGACACTTTTCTTTTCTAATTTTTCACTAAAACACCATCTGCGTGTATATATGTTTGTATGTGTGGTTTTAACCCCTAAAAATTCACTGTGGCCTCCCATCATATTCTATAATGGGATTTTTTAGAACATGACACATTAAAAGTTAAATTTTGTGTATACTTTTTTCCTTTGAAGGGCGCTCCCAAAATAACAGTCCTTTTCTCTCTTGCTTGATGCTTAAACTTATACTGTTTGGGAACTACACCCCCACTAACTGATTGATTAAAATATGGGGAATGGATCTACGGATCATATAAATATAATTTCCTCAGTATGCAGACATACCCCCAGCTCCGATAAGGAGCAATCTGTCTATATCAAAGCATATCTTGCCAGATGTATGCACACTTGGATCAAAAGATGGGGGGTGAATACATCTGTTTGATATGCGTAGAGATGGTTGCATCGAAGCCCAGATTTTGGATCTAAAGCAAACTGTCAAAACTCTGAGGGACATTGCCAAATTGGAAGAAAGCTTTTGCCTCACGATGGAAATTTTGGAGCATCAGGGGGCATTAGCAATATATGAGTTGGGTGAGCAAGCTGTGTCAATTTACAGCAAAAAAAAATTGCGCAATTTGCATCCCATTAAGTAGTCGATTTCGGAAAAATGTGTAAATTCTGACGTTTTTTGCCTATAAATACAAATTTGCAAAAAATACAAATTTGTATCGCATTAAATGTCACCGTAGGAGTTCAAATTGATAGCAAACTGGGGTATAGGGCTCAGTGTCATGTAGCAACAAATAAGGCCATCAGGATATAAACATGTATAATGCTGGCCACACATCAGACCAACTATCCTCCAACCACCCAACTAGTTGCTCGGATGGAATAAAAACCTGGTACTGGATAGGAGCAAATTTAATTTGTAATTAAGTAATTTGTTTCCCAAATCTGAAAATAGATAACAGCTGTCACTCAGACAATGTACTGTAGTTGGACCTATTTGATTTAAACAATTTTATTGAATGTTTTTGTCCATTCTTCTGCATTTGTGAGCAAATTGCTTATTGGCATTTGCCCCCACACAGTACCAGATTTTCAGTCCAACCAACCAACTAGTTGGATGGTTGGAGGAAAGTTGGTCTGATGTGTGGCCAGGGAGACTAGGGACTCAAACGCAGGGTTGCCTGCCCGACCCTCTACTTCAGGGAGAAAATGCTCTGTTCCTGGACTTCCCTGGTAATGATTGCCATCACCTGTGGTGAGCTCGGTAATTGATAAGAAAGGTGTTTTACCACAGGTGATGGCAATCATACATTACCAAGGAAGCCCAGGAACAGAGCATTTTCTCCCTGAAGGAGAGGGTCAGGTAGGCAACACTGCTCAAATGTAATTATGCCAATCTACAAAGCATTGGTCAGACCACATCTAAAATACAGAGTACAATTCTGGGCTCCTCACTATAAAAAGGACATTTTAGAACAGGAAAAAGTCCAAAGAAGAGCAACAAAGCTAATAAAGGGGTGTTTTTAAGCTATGAACACAGATTGAAAAAAATTGGATTTCTTACACTAGAAAAGAGATTTTTAAGGGGGGACATGCTAAATATGTACAAATATATCAGGAGCCAATATAAGGAACTATCAGGCACCCTTTTCACTTTGAGAAAGGACTCTAGGACAAGTGGGAATGAGTTTGGACTAGAGGAAAGAAGATTTTTTTCCCTTAAGCCGTGCACACACGGCAGGGATATGGGCTATAATCACTGGAAATATGGTCGCTGGCGACCATATTGCCAGTGATGGGAGTGTGCCCCGGCGATAAATCGCCAGGTTCTCCCGTTTTCAGCCCCATTCTAAAGCTTGCTCCTGCGACCAGCTGATTATCTCTGTGGCTCCCCCGGCAGAGGTTCCTTTTCATCAGCGACCATCTCTGGTCGCTGATGAAAAAGAGACACTGAGCAATATATCTCCCCCTGTGTGTACGCACCTTTATAAGGAAAACAATTGTAGAACTCTCTTCCTGGGGATGTGGTGTCAGCAGACACAATAAATACATTTAAAATAAGGTTGGGCAAACATCTATTGGGCAAAAACATCCAGTGATCCAACCAACAATAATAATCTGCCTTTAAATAAATCAGAATACACAATGTGTAATAAGGGATGTAGCAAATGTAACATACACACCAACCAAGGTTGAACTTGAAGGTGCACATCTTTTTTCAGCCTTAACTCCTATTTAACTATGTTCATGGGAGAATAATCTATATAATAAGTTGAAGAGTGTGTGTGTGTGCGTGCGTGTCTGTCGCATTGCAGACACACCGTGGCACTCAGAGCCACCAAATTCAGCAGCAATATACCTCTGGACCCGGTGGTGTGCACCTTGAAGCCAGTTTTTGGGAAATTTGATGTAGAAATTTAAAAAACACCAAGTTTTAATTTGCCATCATTGATGATATGGGAAAAAGATTGACAATCTGGGAAACCGTTGACGAAGAAACAACTCCACATCTGATTTCATTGCTGTTATTGAGTATGAATGACACATTCCAACATTATGGTGAAGACTTTTTACAATTAGGAATAATTGAGGATATACATAGACCACACATCACACACACACATACTTATTGTACACACACACACACACACACACACACACACACACACAGTACACCACATATGCACACATAGTACACAACACACACATATACACCTAGCACACCTCACACACTTACACAATGGACAGATACACACAACAAAACACACACATAACACACCACATGCAGTACAACACAAACCCATATACACCCATATACACTACAACACACACCCAAAAACAGTACAACAAACACACAGAACACACACACTTAAACATTGTGGAGATACAAAAACACACAGAACACACACACGTAAGAATTGCCAGGATAAGCACAGCACACTATACACACATATATATGTAGCGTACCTCACATTCGTCAGATACACATAACACAACACACACACATAACACACCACTCACACTCACTACAACACGCACCCAAAAACAGTACAATACACAGAACACATAAACATTGCACAGATACACACACATTTATATGTGGCACACCTTACGCACTTACACATTGGGCAGATACACACAACAAACAAACAAACACACACATAACATACCTCTAACAGCACAACACACACCCACATTCACCACACACACCCAAAAAACAGTACAACACACAAAACACGCACTTAAACATTGCACAGATACACAAAGGCCTCAGATACTGCTGCAGACAGGATTGAATGAGGGGAAAGTCAGTGGCAGGGAGCAGTGGATTTTTAGATAATTATGGCGCGGTAAGTAACGCCCACCCCGGTCTCCACGCACTCTGCGCCTGTAATTACACACCCTAGAAACTGTACCATTGAAAGCATAGAAATGGAGGTGTGGCCACATCCCTTTCTGATTTTGTACCAATTTCTGACCCTCAGATGTTGGAGGGTATGTCATAGGTGCTAAATCTCAGGAGTGGATGTGGAATTCATCAACACATACAAGTTATCAACTCAGGAGCGTTGTGTTTCAAACAACAACACCACACCTGATTTCATTGCCCTCATTGAGTAATAATGCAAACACATTCTAACATTATGGTGGAATCTTTAACAAATTACAATCTTAGGTCTTTGGCACAGCATACTGTAAGATTACATTTTTTAGCAATTTTGAAAATAAAAAAACCCCAAGGTTTTCCCAGGCAACGCCGGCCGGGTCAGCTAGTCCAACATAAAAGGGAATGGTGGGTACCACCTCCATATTGTACAATCATGTAATCCTGCCCATTTTGCTAAAATATTGGTAAATTTACTAAGATCGAATGGGTACAAATGAACCAATTCGATTCTAATTATGGCAGGAACCTGCATGTCTGTAAAATTACAAATCAGCTGAATTTGGTTGTACGAATGAATAGCCCATTGATAGAACTTAGTGGCTATATACAGCCGAGTTCTATCAGATTGTCTAATTTACTATCATTTGTATGGCGGAATTTCTTTGCGAAATCAGCTCAAAATACAAATGGAAAATACACTGCATTTTAAATCCATGTTTTTCTGAAGCTTGAACAGAGCTATTAGATCGCGGCATCCTTCTCTATGTAAAAAATAAAAATATGGAAATTAAAAAAAATGGGGATGGGGTAATACTTAGGTTTTGGATGACAGCTATTGAGATTCTGGGGTCTGCATCCTCAGCCATGTTAAAGTTCAGGTGTAGATGTCTTGATGGCAGTCGAGTTTCTGGCACCAGGATTCTGGCAACCGACATCTTGCCCACCTGGTTTATAACTGCATCTTCCAGGGGCAAATGCAGGAATTCGGGAAGGGGGGTTTGAAATGCAGTCCCCTATTTTCTGCTCTGTAAAAAATTGGAGCAAGTGCAAAAGTCTTGGAGAGAAAATGAAGGAACAAACTACAAATCCTAAACATTTATATATACATTGGTCTTTTTATGCAATGGGCAGTGTATAGAATACCATATTAATAGGTAACACTGTATTGGTCTATAGTATAAAAAGGTAAAAGGTTAAATATCCCATAACAAACAAATACACAGACAGAATAGAAGACACATTCTATGCACACATTCTCCCACCTCATGATATGGCACAGCGTCTATTCCCACAGCCAGGGGGTTGGGGGCATGGCTAGAGGCACACAGAGCCTCTGGGTCATGCCCCCATAGCGTCAAAATGGGGGCGTGGCCTCACAGGAGAGCTGCGAGTATAGGGCATGCCCCCCTTTAATTAGGCCACTCCCCCCTAAATTTTCGATGCGCCTACAGCGTGCATCCATCTGTCCCTCCTCCGTGTCCCTAGAAGTTGGGAGGTATGAATTAAGTAAATATAATAAAATCAAATATTTATTTTTCACTTATAGAACTTTTCTTCTCCATGCAAAATGTATTAAATAGCTAAGGATGATAGATGTCCGCAATAGGAAACACATTATACTGTTATAATCACTCAGACAGGTGTGTAATAATACATTGATCTGGGAAAGCCACTCCTTATATGGAATACGATGTACATCCTGTATAAGTAAAGAATAACAGGAGAAATAAAATATCACAAGTCTGATTTTATACACTGCTTATATATATTCTGCTTACATAGAATATATCACAGGATCAGAGGCGTAGCTAGGGTAGCTCCGGCGGAGCTCTTGCTCCGGGCGCCAAAGGTTTGCAGGTTGCCCCCCTGCTGTGTCCTGTGCGGCTCCCCCATCCCTGGGGGGAGATAGAGGGGTTAAGCCTGTACTGATGCATTGCCCAAGCAGGAGGGAGATGGGGTAAGGCAGCGGTGCTACATTGCCCTGGTGTGAGGGAGAAGCCGGCACCCCTGCATTGCCCTGACGGGAGGGAGAAGCCGGCACCCCTGCATTGCCCTAGAGGGAGGGAGTGGGGAGAAGCTAACGCTGCTGCAATACCTCGGTGGGAGGAAGCGAGGGGAAGCAGCACCGCTGAACTCCTAGCCAAACCAGAAGCAGCTGTTACCATCACCACATGCTATGTGAGGAAGACATCGACGGTAAGGTGAGGTACAACGGACGGCTGGGGAGGGGGCAGGGCTGCTGCTGAGTTCTGGGGAGGAGGAGGTCTGCTACTGAGGGCTGGGGATGGGGCAACTGCTATTGAGGGCTGGGGAGGGGGAGTTCTGCCACTGAAGGCTGGGGAGTGGGTGCTGCTGGGGATGGGTAGCACTGTGATTGTACTGCACTGCCACTGAGGGCTGGGGGTACTACGAGAGAGGGCTGGGGAGGGGGAGTACTGCACTGCCACTGAGGGCTGGGGATGGGGGTACTGCTACTGAGTGCTGGGGAGGGGGGGTGCTGCCACTAATGGCTGGGGAGGGGGGTGCTGCCACTGAAGGCTGGGGAGTGGGTGCTGCTGGGGAGGGGTAGCACTGTGACTGTACTGCACTGCCACTGAGGGCTGGGGGTACTACTAGAGAGGGCTGGGGAGGGGGAGTACTGCACTGCCACTGAGGGCTAGGGATGGGGGTACTGCTACTGAGTGCTGGGGAGGGGGGGGTGCTGCCACTAATGGCTGGGGAGGGGGGTGCTGCCACTGAGGGCTGGGGGGGGTGATATGAGCTTGTTCCGGGTGCCCTGGCTGCACAGGACATCACACAGAACTTACACAATATTGTGATGTTCCCGGATTCTGTCCCCAGCACTTATACTGCTCCTGCCTAATAAGACTCGGCCATAGTCACTATAGGTTCAGTACAGGAGGTTGGCACTTCCTCTATGTCCACAGTGAGTACGTTATCATGGCAATCCCTTGTCCAGTATCCTGACAGGGGTATAATGCTACCTTGTTAATTGTTATTTGTTACATACAGGTATTACAAATACAGCAGAAAGCAGCATATTTAATGTTATCGCACCAGCCTAGTTAGATTGGTGTAAGTAACATTATACCCACCCTTGGATCCTGCCACCGGAATTGTCACCTACATGTATTGGGGCATTGAGAGCACTGACTCTTCCTAAGTAATTTATGGAAAAGGAAATGTTCTACACATACACAGCTCTTACCTGTCACACATCTCGGCAGAGAGAGACTTTGTAAACTCTATTACTCTCGTCCTAGAATGTACAGTGAATATTCCCCCAATAATTATATCTCCCACCTTGGAATATTCATATTCGAAAAGAAAATTCCTCATTATAAGATCACAGCCGGATTCTGGGGTGGGTGCCGCAGATGTGCAGGTGGGAACAAACAGGACCAGCAACCAGAAGAGTATAAATAAAGAAGTGGTTAGAAAGTTGCTGAATATCTGACACATGGCTGAAATCGTGTCCTCTCCCTGCAGACTCAGCAGTGACGGCGGCATGGAGTGTAATGGTGTAATCGTTCAGCTGGTAAGAGATAATGTTCCTTCCCTGCAGACTCAGCAGTGACGGCGGCATGGAGTGTAATGGTGTAATCAGCTGTCTGGTGAGAGATGAGACCTGGAGAGGTTTTTATATGTTTTGTAATAGAATTATGTACTTAGAAAAATAGAAAGGGTTTTACTTTACATGAAAAACAAGCAGCAAATAGACATAACACCCAGGGAGATGTCACATTTACAGTCCACCTGGTATGTTATTTTCTACATTACAAATATAACTGGGCCATTTTCATTCTAAATGTCATACTGTATTTTAGATACCTAGGTACATGTTTATATGTATTGCAGCAAATAAAATTTCAAGAAGATATTGGGCCTGGTTTCGAATCATAGGTCAATGCCAACCGGAGGGGCTGTAAGAGAGGAGGGGCCCATGTGCAGACACTGATTGGACCCCCTCCACTCCAGAGCTGCAGTAGACTATTGAGTCCCTTATGCATGCACAGATCTCCAGGAACATGGCGACCATGATGCATTCCTGTGGACACCTCTATTGCCCATGCGCAAATCAAAAATCAAATGAAAAGGGTAAAGAGATATACCTGATAACTTAGTGGAGACATGGAGAACCATGTCAGGTTCTGGAGGGTAAGCATGAGGAGAAGGCCCTGGTCTCCCCCTGGGTTCTATTTAAAAGTTACCATTCATCCACATCTATCACAAGCAGAATTGGAACACCCAATTGTATTGATAACACTAAGAACCTCTCTCAGCTCTCTGCGTGGGTATGGGCCATAGGGTTGACAGAAATTAGGTCAACAGTCAATAGGGCGACAATCAAAATAAACAATAAATAACAATAAAGCTTGACACAAGCAAAATGTTATAGAAAACAGGATGAGCTTTATTCAGGGAGACCCAGAAATCCAGTAAAAAGCAGCATGATTATACTGACAAAGTCCACTCACAGGCCCTTATTCAGATCTGATCGCAGTACAAATTTGGGCAAAACCATGTGCAATGCAGGTGGGGCAGATGTAACATGTGCAGAAAGAGTTAGATTTGGGTGAGTCATTTTGTTTCTGTGCAGGGTAAATACTGGCTGCATTATTATTATACTGCAATTAAAATTTCAATTTCAACACACCCCACCCAAATTTAACTCTCTCTGCACATGTTACATCTGCCCCACCTGCAGTGCACGTGGTTTTGCCCATTTTCCGAACAAATTTCTACTGCGATCAGATCTGAATATGGGCCATAATTCAGAAAAGTCACTTTTGTACAGTATGTATCCTCTTCTTAACACCTTTAACTGGGCACAAAGAATGGCTGATCACTGATAGCACTGAACAGGTGCAGCACCCCAACCTGCAGTGAGTCTAGCTGTGCACCTCACCACACATTCTCTCACTTTCCTTGCTTCATTACTTCCACAATCCTCCTCTGATGTTTTTTTTTCTATTTCCTCCTTTCTGATTGGTGGATCGTGCAGTATTTCCAAAGGGGAAGTGGGAGGGTTTATCTAAAATGAACACTTCCTTACTGTCTGCTTCTGGAAGGCTTCCTGTTCATGAACTCTGCAGACTGAGGGCTTCAATTTAAGAAGACAAAACTTGGCAATAGGGTAACTCTTTCCATTCTAAAATGCAGGCAAGCCCTGCATGTCCCTTTACCTTGCCTCCTCACATATTTCCCCCTTCTTAAACCTAGAATAGAAGCTTGGCATTTTGTTCCATACATCTAGATAACACATCGGCATTGTTATGGTCTCATTCAGTTCTGTTCCTTTATGTGAGTGAAAAGGTGAAACCTTGTAATGCCAAACTCCACCTCAACAACCTCCTATTTTCCCCTGAAGTTCTCTGTAGCCAACTGAAAGGACTATGATCAGTCACAACACTGAATTCCTTCCCATAGAGATAGAGTTGTAGTTTTTTAAATGACCACATTATGGCTAATCACTCCTTCTCAATAGTGGCAATGTGGCATAAGCTATCTCTTGGTTAGCTAGCTTATGAGATAGATTGGGTGTTCCCTACTGTCTTCTCCCACCTGGCTCCACACTGTCTCAAGTCCACACCCTGAGGATGAAACATGTTGACCTTATATGGGAGCACTTTTTTTTATCTATCCACTACCCAGTTTATGAATGATAAAGACTGACCATCAAGGGATACGATAAGGAATTCTGGACCTTCTTTATTAGGTTTTTCCACCACCTTTTTTATCCATTCCTGGTCATAATTGCATTCCCTCCATCTTTTAATATTTTACTGTTATTATTTTGGACACATTGTGATTCCAATTTTATATGTTTCCTGATTTTTAATTTTTTTTAAAAAAACAGCGGATTATACTTACGATAATTCCTTTTCTTTGGAGTACTTCATGGCAGCCATTACAATGGGTTTACCCTCTCTTCCCCACACTTTAGACAGGTAGTTTTTTTTTCCACTCCTAAGATCCTCCTCCTTTTCCTCCTTCCTCTAAATAAGCCTGCTCCTCCCCGTAGCCTCTAGTCTTTCAATGTCTCCGCCATATATCCTAGGAAAAAAACACATAGGGAGGGATATTTATGGGCTGACAGGAAGTATTCCAAAGAAAAGGAAATATTGTATAAGTATAATCCTCTGTTTTCCTCTTCCTACTTCATGGCAGCACTTACAATAGGAAATACCAAAGCAGAAAAGGGAGGGCAATACAATACCTCAAGCCATAACCTGTCCCAGGACTTGACTCCCAAATTGCTCCTTAGTCACATCCAAAGCATAGTGTTTGGAGAAAGTATGCACCGATGACCATGTAGCTGCTTGGCATATATCCTTAATCAAAACCTTTGCCACTCTCGCCCAGTAAAACAGATATTGCTCTGGCCGAATGTGACTTTATGACCACTGGTACCTGATGACCCACCTTCTTGTAGGTAAAAACCATTGTCTCTTTGACCCATCTGGATATAGTTTGTTTTGATGGGGCAATTCCTTTCCTTCCTCCACGAGGAAGTACAAACAATCTCTTAGTTCTATCCAAACAGGTTTTAATAGCCTTTAAGAAAATAAAGGGTGTGTAGGTTTTCCTCTATATTATTTGAAGGATTAAGAACAATCACCACAGAAGAGAATCCTTTACTCTTCAAAAGTTCCCTCTCAATTTCCAGGACATCAAGCACAACTTTTGGGTTTCCTAACACAATCTGGGGCCTTGACTAAGCAGACTGGGAGATCCTGGCAGAAACCACAGCGCTGCCACCGCCATACTCTCCACCATTGGGAACTGGTACCTTCAGGGCCAATTTGGAAGAATAATTATCACTTCTACTTGTTCCACCCTGATCTTTCTCAATACTCTGTAAATGAAAGAAAACAGGTGAAGGATATATGCGAGTTCTATTACTAAACAGTAATATTAATGAATGGTTCCGGATTCAGCTTATACTTGTGGGGGTCCAGTTAGTCCTGCTGGAGGCCTTGGTCTCTGTTTCCACTGGTGGGCAAGATCTTTCTTTGAGAAAGTTGCCAGAGCGCAACAAAACGCGTCAGGTTAACCCTTGTCTGCACTTTGGATACCACCTTGGATACTACACCTACCCCCCCTTGAACCAGCTACTTGTTTGTTCCCCACGGACTCAGCATTTCCCTTGCCGGCACCCCCAAATTGGATGTACAAATCGGGTAACCAACACCTGCTAATTTTTGGAGCCTCTTATCCATGAAGTGAGGTATTTACATCTTGCCCACCAGTGGAAACAGAGACCAAGGCCTCCAGCAGGACTAACTGGACCCCCACAAGTACAAGCTGAATCCGAAACCCCCTCTTCTCCCCTCTGCCCTTCCCCTACGTGGGGACCACAAACTCCAATAAGAAGGTAGCAGTGTCTTGGAACAAGCGGGACTCACTTAAGTATCCATTACTAACTTTTCATTCATTGACAAGTGGTATACTGTATGCCTTATTATATCTCTCATAAGTGCAATTTAACTATGTTTTAAGCATAAATTTATGTGCATCTATACTGAATATGTTTTTAATTGATGTGATAATTAAATGTATTTTTATTTTGTGATACCCAATTGATCAAATTTATTTATTTGATTTTTAGTGTAACTAATTGTTACCTCAATTAATTTTGTTGGCACTCTACACAAATCCTTGTTTTTTTGACTGCTCTCCCACTACTGCAGAGATTTCTTTGCAGCTTCTGGAATCCTTATTTGACGATCCAGGGGAAGCTGACCGTTGGAATATTTTAATAGGCACCATTGGAGAGCCCTCCCACTCCATCTTGCACCGAAATACTGTCCACTGTAGATGCCATCTTCCCTAGCAGCACACATTTTCTGTCTGTGACTATGTTATGCACAGGAAAACACTTGCCTTTTTTGGACCTGTCCTCAAACTGCGAATCGGATTCAGATCTTGTAGGCTCCTTATAATTCAAAGTCTTATATAAACTCTTCAAAACCAACTCCACTAAATCAAAATGAAACAAATGCTCATCCTCAAATAATTTGCCAGACTCAGTGCTAGATACAAAGGAGCCTTCATCATCAGAGAAAACATTTTAAGACCCCATTTCCAGATCATAATAAGAGGCTAGTTTGTAACCTAGACCTCGTGCTACCAATAAATTCTTCCTTAGAAACGAAGATCTTTTTCATCCAATTCACGAGATTTCTTAATTATGAGAGTGTACTAGGAGCTGGAGCTGTATTTTTACACACATAATGAGTCTTCACCAACAAAATATATATCACATGATGGGCAAAGTTTAGCAGTATGCTTCTTGTAACAAATCCTCTTTTTTTGGTGCAGTAGGCACACTATAATAAAGAAGAAAGAACTGACTAACTAAACAGTAATATTAATGAAATAAAATAACCAGACTAGAGGACCTACCTGGTCAGCAACAATGGCATTTTTAGTGAGGCCTCCTCCATAACAGCTATGGTACCTGCAACACTCCACTCTAGCAGCTGCAGCAGTGGAGCCAGCAACTGTTTTATAACACCCCATAAGCAAATACCAGCCAGGGGCTTCTTATAGGTGGAAAACCGCTCCCTCCAGCAGGCGCCAGAAAGAGATTCAAGAGGCAATGCTGCTAGTAACACACCACCCGCCACCATTCGTCCGACTGACGGAAACAGAAACCGGAGGGCTAGATGCTTCCTCAGGACCCCTGTGTGCAAAGCCAGCAGGGGGCATGGTGGGCAACACCTCCAGAAAACACAGTGCCCACTCACCATGTGGCAGACGTGAGTTACACAGAAAGACACTCACAGCTGTAAGGCATATACTGCCACCCAACTCCCATCCACCAGCCCCAGGAGGATGCAAAGGCACAGAGCCTACATTCTACAGTCCATACCACCGGCCAGTACCAACATATAACCAACCTAGTTTAAGCCTATAAATAAAACATAACCTATTCTACCTGCCTAAATGAGGAGACAGGAAAAAGACTAGAGGCTAAGGGGAGGAGTAGGTTTATATAGAGGAAGGAGGAAGAGGAGGTGGATCCTAGGAGGGGAAAAAAACTGCCTGTCTTCCTGTGGGGAAAAGAGGGTTAACCCATTCTAATGGCTGCCATGAAGTAGGAAGAATACAACTTTTAAGGAAAAAATACCATTTTGCACTAATTACAGTATGCTGACGATGAGTAGTTATCATATCAATTCAAGTAAATTCTTCCTCTATATATAAGGTGGTGGAGGATAAAGAAACCTTTACGTGTAGATCATCACATCTCTTTTTAGGAGTGGGGTACGCATTACTGTATTAGCATCATTGTAAAGATACCTTGATGTGAGAAAGCCGTACTTGTTTGTGATCATAACTATCTATCAACTGATCCTTAGTGGTGAAGGCCTATCAATCAACACTTGATACCTTTCCTCCATAAAAAAAAAACTATTTAGGAACTGTAATAAATCTGTGAAATTACTACATATTGGTTTTTCTGTTTAATATTGTTTTACATGTTTACTACAGTATCTTGGAAAATTTTTAAGAGGACCCATCTATGACCCTGTGTACATTTACCTCTCCAGGAAAGTTGTCAGCCATGCTGACAATTCTCCTGCTGAGGCACTGCTGCAGCAGCATCCCGGCGCCCTTAGAAGGGCGGTCCAGGCACTTCCGCCCGGCAGTGTCTGGGCAGGAGGGATCACGTCCACCCGGCCATGGCGCATCACTTCCGCCCGGCCGGGGGATGCTGTCAGGGATCGGGCTGCATTGCCCGGAGGTTGCTAGGCAACCAGGGGATGCTGGGAGGCACGTGCCCGGACAGCTGATAGGAATAAACTTTAGTTGGGGGCCTGGTCTGGCAGCGACGGCTGATTGGCCACTGCATCCCTCTTAAGGGAGCTGGCCCAGCTCAGCCCCACCGGTGATATTGTTTCCCTCAGAGAGCCCACTGCACTCTGTTTTCCCGGTCCCTGCTGTGTTCCAGCCGTGCACCGTTCCTGTGCCGTTACCGTCAGCCGTTGTTCAGCCATGTTCCTGCTGCCATATTGCTGTGGTTGTACCCTGGTCCGGATCCTCCATAGTCAGTGATATTTCCATCTGGCACCCCGTTATTGTTTGCTCCTGTGACTTGGTCACGCTCCCCGTCCTGGGCCAGGTGCTCAGGACATCTGTTAGAGCCTTGGTGCTCTAATGTGGTATGAATTTTCTGTATTAGCCAGCAACTCTGAGGAAGGCCCGTACTTGCTTCTGGTTTACAGGTTGGGGCCAATTTGCAATAGCCTCCACCTTTACCGGATCAGGTCTAATAACGTCTCCTCCTACCAGGGGTGAAATGTAATAGGGGTCAATTTTTTAAACATGTGCGATTTTTGGTAAAAATCATCCGGAATTGCTTATTTTCCACAAATTGCACATGTAAAAGGGTGCGATTTGCGGTAAAAATTTTTTAATTTTTGCCACAAATTCACACATTTTGAAGTGAAGATTATACTCATCTTTGGGAGTTAGCCCTGTCCGCCAGCCAATAATGGTCCAGCATGATTGGCTGGTGGGGCTAACTCCCTGTCTGGGGGCGAAGCTCCAGATGTAAACAAACCCGCCCCCAGATACCAGACAGCATTGCTAGGATCCGGAGAAGTACCAAAGATGAGCGTGGTCAGTATAATTTGCTACCACAGGTACAGCCCCATGGATTCTACTGGACAAGGGGACCGATCTTCAATAAAGTCAGGTGAGTTTGAATGAATGGGCTCTATGTAATAAAGTGTCACTGAAAGTGTGTGTGTTTTTAACTATTTGTACTGCAGTGGGACTACTAGTCCCAGCGGGCCCTTTATTGTCCTGCATGCTGGGACTTGTGGTTCTCCAAGTCCCAGCATGCGGTGCTGGCTTGCTGGGACTTGTAGTACCACAGCAATACATAATAGAGGACAGCCCCGGGCTTCAGCATGGGAAGGTAAGTTCTGGAGGGGTGGGGGGGGGCTTCTTTGTGGGGGTCCCCACTTCCCCAGAACCCCTGCCCATGTTAACCAGTGAGGGGGAGAATGCTTTGGCTGGGGGGGACTTGTATAAAAAGCCGCTCCCCGGCTGTGCATTACCCTGCTGGCTGGTTGGGCCCAGTGCTGGTTCTTGAAATACGGGGACCCCTACTAATTTTGTCCCCCGTATTTTGGGAACCAGGACCAGCCCTTGTGCCTGGTGCTGGTTTTGTAAAATCAAGGCAACCCCAACTTGTTTGTCCCTGTGTTTTTATGAAACCAGGACTGGCTCTTTGAGCCCGGGGCTGGTTATGTTCAGGAGGGGGGACCGCACGTGTTTTTTTCTCACTTTTTTTTTACCAAAATCACACGTCTGAAAATGCACACACTTTCATGACTGAAAATCGCACATTTTCATGACTGAAAATCACACATTTTCATGACTGAAAATTGCACTATAACGCACTTTATCACTCATTACATATGTGAAAATCGGGAAAAAATGTGATTTTGAAAAGTGCGATTTGGTGTTTTTTTAACAAACCAAAAATCACCAACTATTACATTTCGCCCCAAATATCCTAGGTACTGAACTTCAAACATCCCCATTTGGCATTTATCTAGTCATATGGGGAGTCTGGCTTGTCTGATCCTTTTGAGCACTTCTGCCACATAAGTTAAATGCACCTCTTAGGTATGGCTAAAGATGGTGATATCATCGAGGTAGAAGGTAGACTTTGGCAAAGTCTTGACACCCCTCCAGTTATTTATTCACCATTCGCTGGAGCATTCTTAATCCAAAGAAGAAGGAGCGGTTGTACGGTTGGATGCACACCTTTTGATGTATCTGGATATCTTTAATTTTTAATAAACTGATAAAAATGCCCCATGTTTTTCTTTTTATTTAGTTGAAACTCAGGGGCATGTAGTATTTAGATACGGTGAAATAAGAGGCTTAAAAGGGATTTACATACATAGACACATACTATACATTTATTACGTGACGGGAAAAAAGATTTGAAAAATTGGTGCAACAGTGGTGTATTTAAAATGCAGAACCTCTGTTGTGCCGTCAGTATTAATAGATAGATTCTGGTTTTATTCACTGCGGTCAATTTTTTCTAATGCTTTAAATAGCTCTGTTTATTGGTCACAGTGCTCAGGTTCACCGTCAGTGGTTATTGCATGACCACTGGTTCCTGGTGCAGAGTCCAGGCTACTCTTGAGAAGGAGGTGTGTGTCTGTTACAGTTTTAGAGCTTGAGGAACATACACTCTTATGGTAGAGGTAATTTATATTGTATCTGTGGTCTTTACAAGTTTTATCAACCAAAAACCTTTTATGTCATCCGTGGAGCAGTGGTGATCTTTTTTAAAGTGTGCAGAAAGAGAGTGCGTATCGAGACCCTTTCTTAGGTTTCTCAGGTGCTCTCCCATTCTTGTTTTTAAAGGTCTGGATGTCCTTCCGATGTAGAATTTATCACAGGAGCACCTTACTGCAAATACTACATTAGAAGTATTGCATGTGATAAACTCTGTTATCTTCACATCATGTCCATTTATTTCAATACATTCGAACTTGGATTGGCTCGAACTTTTGATATTACGGCATCCCAAACACAGTCCACATCTATAGAAACCAATCGAATGGTTGTAACTTTGTCGGATGGCATCTGTGGGGCAAAGGCTGCGTACTAATTTATTCTTTATGTTTTTCGATTTCCGATAGACATGCACTGGTTTCTCCAGTAGATATTTACCTAAGACAGGATCTTGGGCCAATTATTTTTAAATGCTCTATCTATTGCCTGATGTTGATAGTTATATTGTGTTATGAATGCCCACTTCATTTTATCATTCTCCTTAATTTTATGTTGCGGTTTAAGGAGATTTTCTCTTTCTACATTCCTTGCTTCTTCCAGGCCCCATTGTATATTTTGGTTGTCATATCCGCATGATTTGAATGCCTCCTTCATTTTTTTGGATTGTTCTTCAAACGTATCTTTTTCAGTGCAATTTCTCCTTACGCGCTTGAATTGGCCTCCCGGAATCCCATTCAGCCAATTCCTATGGTGGCAACTGTCTGCCTGAATATATGCCAAGGAATCCATTGGTTTCTGATAAGTTTTTGTGCAAATACTGCCATCTTTGATAAAAATAGTTAGATCTAAAAAATTGATAGTGGTTTTATCAGGGCTTGTGGTATTACTGTGCATGGTTCCCATTCTAATAGGGCTCTAAATGAAGTACTTCTGGTCCGGTATCAGAAGTGACATGGCTCCAATGCTGATAACCAGAAGTTGATGTGCTGGTGCACGCATTGTATATGGATGGTTTCAGGGGCTTTGGACCTGATTCTGAGTTTGGCCCATGTGCTGCACCGTACACAGATTTCCAATTATCAGCAATGAGCACCTGCGTAAATGTCCATTCTGCACCTAGAATTGTTGACAGGCAGTAGCATTGAGGGGGTTGGGAAGGGGCAGAGGGAAGGCTGCTTTCCTAGGAGGGAGAAGCTGGGGCTCTACATATCACCATGCAGACTTCCGGGCCCTGCAGTCCCCAATTACGTTGGACCGCTGCATTGCCATATAAGATAGCATTCCAAAGTCACTATATACAGTAATTCATTTTTTGGCAATAGTGATGTAATTTGTGTTCCAGGTGTGGATAAAATAGGTTCCTCCAATCTCTGGGTATGGGCATGAGAATAATGACAGATAGATTGAAAGGGATACGGCCATTGGATCACCAGCAAGTTGTGAGACAGTCATTAGGTCGACACCATTATGTTGACATGCATTTAGGTCGACATGCAGGAAGTCTAGATTGGCATGGGTTAGGTGGACAGGGTCATTAGGTCGACAGGGTCATTAGGTCATTAGGTAGACAGTGACGATAAGCGGTATTTCATGCCCTACCCCCTATGGGTCGTGGTTGGAGAATAAAATAGTGTGCTGAGCGTAGCGAGGCACCGAGCCCAAAGCATGGTGAGCACAGCAAGTCACGTGAGGGGATGCGGTGCCCATGTCAACCTGTGTCCATGTCAACTGTGTCAACATTCAGGTAAAAAAACTTTGAAAAAACCCATGTGGACCTTTTGACTATCGACCTAACCCATGTCAACCTAATGACCCTGTCGACCTTATGACCTTGTTGACCTAACCCATGTCGACCTAGTCCATGGGTGGGCAACAGGCGGCCCGCGGGCTGAGGCTCCCAAGTCTGGCCCGCCACATACAGTAGTTACATAGTAGGTGAGGCTGATTAAAGACTTGCGTCCATCTAGTTCAACCTATGTTTATAGTAGCTTATCCCTTGTTGTATAGTATGTTCTGATATTTTAAAGACAGATTGTTACTTATTCATGCCCATGGATGTTTTTAACCAATAAATGTTTATCCAACCTTATTTTAAACGTATTTATAGTGTCTGCCGACACCACTTCTTCAGGAAGAGAGTTCCATAGTTTGACTGCTCAGACTGTCAAGAATTTTTTTCTTCTAGATGAACAAAATCTTTTTTCTTCTAATCTAAACTCATGCCCTAGATTCTTTTCTAGTAGAAAAAAGGGTATTTGACAGTTACTTATATTGGCCCCTAATATATTTATACACGTTGAGCATATCCCCCCTTAAACGTCTTTTCTCTAGTGTAAATAGTC
Source organism: Crinia signifera (assembly GCF_055691185.1). Taxonomy (NCBI): domain Eukaryota; kingdom Metazoa; phylum Chordata; class Amphibia; order Anura; family Myobatrachidae; genus Crinia; species Crinia signifera. The sequence continues at coordinate 39,335,895 of NC_139217.1, forward strand.
CCAAATTGTTTAATCTTTCCTCATCGCTCAAATTCTCCATTCTACTAATAAGCTATAAGCAATATTGTTAATAAAAATGTTAAACAAAATGGGCCAAAGAACTGAACCCTGTGGCACTCCACTTAGTACTAGTATCATATTTGATACGGCACTGTTCTCAACCACTCTTTGGCCCTTATTCTAATCGGATCGGTACGGCCCGCGTGCGGCCGTACCGCCGATGTTTTTACTCTGCACATGCGCAGAGGTCAATCTGCGCATGTGCAGCCCCCTTCGCCGCAGACGGATTTCGTCCGCCGCAAAGGGGGCGTATAGGGGCGTGAGAGGCATCATGCCCTCATTTCCCTATGTGTACGCCCCGCGTTTCATGGGCGTTCCCATGCAAACGCGGGGCGTACGCATGGTAATGAGGCCATGACGCAACTCATGGGGGCGGAAAGCTGACGTCGCCGGATGTCAGCTTTCAGCCCCCATACAAGCTACCACACGGACGATTGTCCGTGTGGTCTCAGCTTGCGGGAGCTGCCGCGGCGTGCGGACCTGCCTTCGATGGTCGACGACCATCGAATGCAGGGGGCAGCTCCCACCATGGTGGAGGCGTAGCCTCCACCATTTTTATGCGGATCGCCAGCCGTCCGTGTACGGACGGCCGTGGCGATCCGTAGGGTGGGCGGGGATTCGTCTGGTGCGGTCGCAGCCGCATATGCGGCTCGACCGCACCAACCAGAATAAGGGCCTTTGTTCTCTATTACACAGCCAGTTCCCTACCCATCTACAGATATTTGCCCCTTATCCCATGTCCTCCATTTTATTTATCAACCTCTTGTGTGGTACTGTGTCGAAGGCTTTAGCAAAATCTAGGAAAATCACATCTACAGCGTTTCCATTATCAAGGTTTTTGCTAACCTCTTCGTAGAAACCAAGTAGATTAGTTTGGCATGAACGATTTTTCACGAACCCATGCTGGTTATTACTGAGTAAACTATGAAGGTCTAAATATTCCTGGATGCCATCTCTTAAAATCCTTCAAATGGTTTACCCACTATTGATGTTAAACTAACAGGTCTGTAATTAGCGGGATCCTCCTTTTTTCCTTTTTTGAATAATGGCACTGCCTCTGCTATTCTCCAGTCTTTTGGTACCTTTCCTGATTATAGTGAATTATCAAAGATATAATGTAGAGGGGAAGCTAATTCCTCCCTTAATTCCATTAGTACCCTAGGATGAATCCCATCGGGCCCAGGTGATTTATTTGTTTTGATTTTGCTGAGCCTCAATATTTCCTCGGTAGAGAATTCAATATTGAGGTCCTGCTTGTTCATCCCATTTGTGGTATGTGTGCGTTTCACAGTCTGCTCTCCCTTAGTAAACACTGATGAGAAGAACTAATTTAACAGTTCTACTTTTCCCTTGTCCTCCGTAAAACTTTTTCTATTGATATCGGTTAGTGGGCCTATGTTGTCCTTAATTATACGTTTACTATTTATATATTTGAAAAACTTCTTGGGGTTAGTTTTACTTTCAGTGGCTATGCACTCTTCATAATCCCTTTTAGCTACTTTGATTGCCCCTTTGCAAATTTTGTTTGATTCTTTGTATTTGGTGAACGCCTCCTCATTTAAGTTATTTTTATAGAATTTAAATGCTCTTGTTTTATTGTTGATTGCAGATCTAACTTTTTTGTCCAACCATGGTGGCTTTTTTTTTTATTGAATTTACCCTTAGTTACTTTAGGAATGTATAATGATTCGAGTACATTTTTTAAAGTATCCCACATTTCCTCAGCATTTATCCCCTCAAAAACTGTTTCCCACACAATTCTTTTTAAGGCTTCTCTGAATAATTCGAAGTTAGCTTTTCTGAAATTTAGTATTTTTGTCGATCCTTTATGATGTAATTTACTAAAGTTGATTTTCAGTGAAACCATATTGTGGTCACTGTTACCTAGGTGTCCAATTACTTTTGTGTTTGAAACTAAATCTATGCCACACTGACATAGCACAATGACAAGCGGCCCGACTAGCTGAGCCGTTTGTCATTTACCTGCAGGGCCATCTTAACATATTGAGGTGTGGTGCCACCGCTGATGCCTGACCCACACAGCATTACTGTAAGTGTGGGAGGGGATGTGGTCACATGGCAGCCGCCTCCCCGTCATTGGTTGGTGCGGCCCTCCCACACTCCCAGTAATGCTATGTGGGGCGGGCACAAGGGGAGCATACTTTCTCTGCCGCCGACAGTAAGGAGCTATATCAGGGGTGGGCAATAAGCAAAGGACAACCCCGGCTGTCGTGAGTACCCAGGAGGAGAAGTAGAGGACTCCAGTGGCTTCAGAATGCCCCAGAGGGTGCCTGCCTTGAGAAAAGCAACCAGATGAAGACCGGAGACCAGGGAGACCACGGAGGAACAACCCGTGTGGAAGACGTAACAATAGAGACCAGAAGAAAATCCTCCTTCCGTTTCTTCATGCCTCAGAAGAAACAGATGGGCATGCAGGCACCGCAAAGGATGACCACTGAGTTCTGCAAAAGACCCCAGCTTCACTCTCCAGCAGAAGGACAGCGCATGAAGAGGACGATACAAGGACCTGGGCTGTGTGTGAAAAACAGGTAAGAAAGAGAGATAACTGGGTTATCTTAGTGGAGGCACAGCAGATAGAGCTGTGTGGTCAAGCAGCAGTACAAAAGATTGGGGTGTCACTCCCCAATATCGACAAACAGAAAAAGATATGGAGGTGACTGCGTTAATGATCTAGTTGTAATATGCTACTCACATCGATATTCAAAATATTTAATATGCAATTTCTAACATACAATGTACAATAAAAAATGGTTTTAAAACAGTTTTTAGTATTTCTTTAAAATATGTGGAGGGGGGGGGATATCAAGGGGTGACTTTGACTGGTTTAATAGTCCATTCGGTACCGTATTTTTGGGACAGTTGGTTTAGTGGTAGTCCTTTTTCCGTTTAGGGTACCTCACTGTAGTTTGGTGGAAATGGTGGCTCCAATTGCCCTGTTGGCTGTCCCAATGGAGGGTGCAAGGTCTCCTGCAGATTCTGTAGCCCAAAAGATGGTATGGGGTATCTTTGGGTATTTTTGGATCCCAGGAGTGGTTTTAAGTCCAACAAGCCAAAAGTCCAAAATTTCTTCAGAGGTTTAAACGGTATTGTAGCGGAAGTAAAATGGTGGGTCCAGTCAGTCAGCCCCAGGTGATTCACCAACGCGTTTCTCTCCTACAGGGAGTTTTAGGTGTAACAAATGTTGGACTAGGTGGGTTTTTATACCCTCACTGATATGGTGGGTGGGGGGGAGGGGTTAGACAATTAATTAATAAATTTTCTAATGAATACATGAAAACATTTATTTAGCAGCAGGATGCATGAGCAGGAGGCGGATATACTTTAAAGATATTAAATAAAACAAAAAACGAGTAGTACAAATAGCGTTTTTATATATAAAAGAATTGCAATGGTCATAATAGCATTTCCGGATATCCTGTAGTGACGTGCTTCCGCCCATTGGAACGCACAGCACCTCAGGTCACCATGGAGATGGAGCGCAAACATCTCCTTTAGAATGGAGCCACTGTAATAGTTAAGCACCTTCCGTGGATTTGGGATAGGTGCGGCGCCCAGAGCATTAGTGAAGCCCCTTTTAATGGGGGCAATGCTGCGGCGCTCAGAGTGGTTAGCAAGGCTCCTTTTAAGAGAGTATCTGGGAGCCGGTGCAAAGATTTGGACAGATCATTTCTTTGAGACAGCGGTGGCCATTTTGAAAGAGGTTCCAGGTTTATTTTCTGCATTCGTAGTCATTCGATCTTTATTTATTTCGATCTAAATTTCCCCATACGTCTCTAGTATGCAGGTTTTTTTCATTTTGTCATCTAAATGTATAAATGTTCATTCTAGATCAGTTATGGAGCAAGAGACCCGGCGCTGAGTGACAGAATTCTTTATCCACAGTTTTTCCGGACAAGTTACAATGATCAGATGCAATTTATGGCAATTGTAAAATTATTGAAATGGTTTGGGTGGAACTGGGTCGGGATCATAACATCAGATGATGATAGTGGAGAGAGGGAGCTACAAAATATTAGCAGACAATTATCTGCACATGGGATATGTGTGGAATTCAAGATGAAAATACTTCTTGTATATATCGATGAGAGGATCAATGATAATGTCGTTCAGAATTCAACTGCTGAGATTATTATAATTTGTGGCACAAATTCTCGTCATTTTCTAAACTTTATAGTAAAAATAGCCCAATCTCTTGTTAATAAGACATTTATTCTTCCAGCTTCATGGTCACTTGTAACAGAGATTGCAGTTCCCCAAAAGTGGGGGTTACCAACTAACTGCAGTCTTGTGTTCTCACTCCCTGCATATGACATCCCCGGAGCACAGACATTTCTAGATAATGTGAACCAATCCAGTGACTCACTTGACCCATTAATGGAAGATATCTGGATAACTGAATTTCAATGCACCTCTAAAAATAAACTAAAAAATTTGCTTATCAAAAAAATAAGTGATATACCCATAAGGAACTGCACTACAGAATCAGATTTTCCAAGTTCTGTAAAGTTTACTGAAGATGCATTTCCTTACAGAGTGTACCTGGCTGTCTTCTCTATGGCTCAAGCTTTGCATGATATGTATTTATTTTTTAACAATAGTAAAATAAACTTTTTTAACATGAATGTATACAACGTGAGTATATAGTGCACCAACAATCTTAGTGGCATGTGACTCCATAGTAGAAGTGAATAATTGTCCTCAGAATTGCAATGGAGCTTATACTGGATACAGATGCAGGAGATTCGATACAGAGGACAATTGGAAGCACAATTGCGCCAATTTATTTTGGTTGATTGCAAATTGACCTCTGCAGCTGATAGTACTAGTTTAATTTGGGCGTGGTATGGCGCTCTGACAGGGGGGATCCTGACGGTCAGTATCCCGACACTGGATCCCAACGGCCGGTGCTCCAACAGGGGGCAAGCATAAAGAAGCCCCTTGCAGACTTGTTGTGCTCTCCACGCTGAGGGCTTGGTGGCTCGCTACGCTCGCTACAGGTTCTATTCTCCCTCTATGGACCCCCACAAGGGAGAATAGCCCCTGTGAGTAGGGATCCCCCCTGTCAGAGCACCAGCAGTTGGGATTCCGATGTCAAGATACTGACTGTCGGGATCCCCCTGTTGGAGTGTCATCCGGCACCCTTTAATTTGATGCTCCTGCTCTATAAAAACTGCAATTGTGCGATTCCGTTTGCAAGTCTTATTATGAATTTTTTTTTTTTTTACTGCTAACTAATAAATGGAATAATATGAAAGATAGGCGCTGAGGTGATACACTATATTCACAATAAGTTTAATTTTTACACATAAAATTTCACATAAAACTTCACTACTCGGCACCTGCATTCTTTGCCTTGCAGCATAAGTCCACCTCAGCACCACTATTGGGTGAGGTCCCTTTGTATTTAAATGTGCCAGAATTAATTCTGAATTGACTGCGCCAAAAGCTTTCAAAAGTGTGGAATCGTTATATGTTATGTAAAGTATTCCGAATTTTCTTGTGAATTTTTATGTGAAATTTTATATGTAATAATTAAACTTATTGTGAACATCGTGTTTCACCTCAGCGCCTATCTTTCATATTATTCCATTTATTTGATACCTTTTTAGGAGTTGGTGTTTATTCTCCTTTACATATGAAACGGCTAAAAGCGAAAGGAGATTTAAGTCTGCACTCTAATGATATTTGACCTGTCGATGTAGGTCTTGGTCACAAATCTGTTTTTTTGGGTTGGTGGGGGTGCTGTCCTCACAACTATATAAACTTGTATGAATAAAGAAAGAGAAAAAAGGGTTGTGTATTTGGACGCACACCTTATTGTATAAGAGATTTTATTTTGGACTATCTTTTTGTTAAAAAATGTCCTTCTAGTTTTTCTTTTATTGTGTGAAACAAACTCATTCCCCAGCTCTGCCCTCGCCTACACGTGTTTCAACTGTCTTGAAAAATACTTAGACAGTTGAAACACGTGTAGGAAGAGCAGAGCTGGGGAATGAGTTTGTTTGTAGATGAATTGAATCATGTTATAAATATGCAGAGATTGTACCAAATAGAGAGAGAGACTTGGCGCAATTGGCCAATAGATCTCCACTTAAGGCAAATAGAAATATAGCACCAGATAGATATTCTTGCTGAAATATATGCAATAACAGACTGAATCCAGCAATACAAAACCCAGAGGAGGTTTACTGTCGGTCCAGGCAGAAACCTTAACGGGGACAATACAATTACAGTGATCACAGAGACATCTGAAATTTATACCTATGAAGTTATTGTGATTTAATATAAGCAGAGAAAAAAAAATGGTATCTCCCACGTAAAAGGGAGCAGCAAGTAATCATTCAATAAAAAGTGAAACAATGTTGTGCTAAACAGATTTCAACAGTCACTATTTATTGCCATCTGAGAAGAGATGAAAAGCAGGGCTCTGTGCCAAAAACAGAGTAGAAGTATTCATTGAAGGCAATATAGCCACAAATAAAGAGAAAACATACCAGCATTTATCTCATACGGATAAACTACAAAAACTGCACAAACAGCCCCAGCTCTGCACCAATTTTAATCTTAGTCTTTCTCACTACCCAATTTCTTTGTTTCACTATATGGTCATTCATGTTGTAACTGTATGTTAATTTTTAACCTCTTTATTTCACTATGTCTAAGAGTCCTTATGCCCTCTAGTTTCACACAATAAAAGAAAAACTAGAAGGACATTTTTTAACAAAAAGATACTCCAAAATAAAATCTCTTATACAGTAAGGTGTGCGTCCAAATACACAACCCTTTTTTCTCTTTCTTTGTTCATACATATGAAATGGCTGCAAGATTTTGATACTTAAACTATAAGATTAACCCATTTTACTGCTAACTGGAAATCTTTATTATGTCAGAGGAAAATTGTCTAAGGATAAGGAAACTGAATCTGCATTTACAAATATAGGGCTACTGGGCTAGTTGGGTGGTATGATTAATACCCCTTTCACACCAGCCTAAATTCCTGGGTTGGGTCCGTGAACAACCCGGGACTAGCTCTGGTGTGAAAGGTTCTAGGGACAAATTCCCGGGTTAATTTGCCGGCAATTCAACCCTGCTAGGTAGCAGGGATTGCTCCCGGGTCTTTCCAGGGTTAATGGCTGGTGTGAAAGGTGCAGGGACATGTCCCTGCTTCCCGTGTTGCCTTTGCTAGTGCTGATTTGCTAGCAGGTCAACTTCCTGTTGTGGTGGATGCTCAGACATGCCCAGAGGCAGCATACAGCATGCAGGGAGACACTGTGCATGTTCTGTGGCACCACAAACCCCAGAAGTGCATTTTAACCTCTGAAAGCCTGCAATGCCATGTCTTGGACAAATGAGGAGGTGAGAGAGCTGTTAATAATTAGACGGGAAGATGCTTTCATATGCCTTTTAATTTGCTTTATACAAGTAAACAAATGCTGAAATATGACAAATGTTTTGTGTCTTAATTATTAATAATCAATAATCTAATGTGAGCCTAAAAAATGCCATTTTCAATGCTATTCTCATAGAAATGCAGGGTCATCCCGGGTTCAGTGTGAAAGGTGCCGACCCGGGTTGTCCCTTCTTCAAAAGCATGTGTGAATGGGTCCCAACTCGGGAATGTCCCTGCTTGTCCCTGGAATTTAATTCCTGGATTTGTCTCTGCATTTCTGGTGTGAAAGGGGTATAAACTTTGTGTCTGGTACTGTGCAAACTGTCTTAATAATTAGCATCCTGTCCTTCATTTATCTCCATACACAAAAGGGTAGGGTGTAATGCTGTCTGAGTTAGATCACGCTACAAATGATAAATAAATAATCTTGTGTTTATATGACTTTACTGCCACCTAATGGCTAGAAAAAGCACTTTCTTAACAAAAGACATGAGAATAATAGAGTATAATTAATTCCATTTTTCTTATGTTATTTTTTCATGACTAGGAGTGAGTCAAATTTTAGGCACTCGCCTTTTGGGTGCATGGGAGTCCCGACTTAAAGAACATGATTCTAAAGTTGAGAGGTATGCTTTGATTTAATACACTATACCTCTCAACTAGAATGATGAAATCGAGACTCCTGGTCACAGCTTGCAGTGCAATCCTGAGAAGGGGCATGCTCTTGGCAAAAAGCCACAGTCATAAGTCACATCCCCTTTCACTGTCCATATAGGGCAGTGCTCTTTGAGCTGCTTGCATGCCCGCACAAGATCCATTCACTCCTGCTTAGCAGGGGAACTCTCAACTGTTAGGTTACCGCTGTTACTGAACCCCACTGAACGATATGATGAACAATCTACCTATAGTAATATACAGCTTTATGTGAATGACATAGCCAAAATGGAGCTGCATGTATGGGTGACAGAAGTCCTCATTAACGACCAAAAGGAGTGTACATCTTTCATTGTATACCCACTGGCCGATATTTTGAACGCTATTCAGAAATGTCAAAATGCGCATTATTGTTCAAAATATTGCCCAGTGTGTAGGTACCCCAGAGCAGAGAATATAAATAGAGGTGCTGAGTAGAAAGAGCAGCTGGTGCGCTGTGGAGAGGGGCTGAGCAGAGCTGAAGTGCGGCAGAAGGGTGCTGTGTAGCAGAACCTATGGAGAGAAAGGAGATCAGGGCTAACCGGTTTTGCAGAGAAAAACAGGCGGTGACAGCTGGAGATAGTCAGCAGCAGTCCCCGATTATCGGTGGTGAGAAGTATGGGCGGAGATATTGAGTTAGTACAGTGGGAGCCGGTTCAACTGCAGCTTGAAGCATGTCAGTAGGTGGGTCAAAATAAAGCCAGAACTATCAGATCCTAATGCAGCTGGGGTAAGCCCTCTCTGGAGGTGACACAGACTCTTATATCTGGGGATCAGGGAAACCCCTAACCCAACTATTAAATAGAGAGCTGGAACCAGCTAAACAGTCATTTACACAACCGAGATTGTATGCCGATGTATCCCACCTTAAAGGTACTGAACAGGGATCTAGAGAAAAAATCTGCTCCCAATCTTTTCCCGTACTTTGCTCTTCCCACATCCTATAGTGGTCGGCATAGTGCAAGCTTCACTGCTATCACCCAGTTGGTTTCTGTACTCACATACAGTCAGTATGCCTAGTGAGATTCATATATAGACTGCATTCAGTAAACATTAAGGGGCCCCGGGCAGGAGTCAAAGGGAAATCTTGTGACAGTCACATATTCTCCAGGGAGCCCTAACATCACAGGGCTTAAGCTGTATTTAAGTATATTGGAAAAGGTGCGTACACAAGTACAGATTTAGCTGCCTGATCCATCTGGTGGGAACAAAAACCTGGAGCATATGACAATCAAAAATTTCCACCCAAATGCAGGAAAACAGAAAAAAATATATGCTTGGATAAATTTGTTGGTACTTGTTTCCTAGCACGGCGCCTGTCGTATGCGATCGCATACCTTAACTTAAGGTATGCGATGCACGCGACCGAAGCGATTTTAGGGCTATTTTTTGCCTTTTCCCTGACAATGAAAAAATCGCGTCCACGATGGACGCGATTTTACATAGTGAACAATGTTAAATGGGCCAATGGACCTGATTTTTCATTGTATACTCACCCTTTTGGGTATTTTACATGAGAAATCCCCCCCCATTGTTAACGCCACCCCACGATGAACGCCAACCCGAAGCGTGGCGAGCGCAGCGAGCCCGTGAGGGGCGGCAGTACGCGTCCTCCGACTTTTTCATACCCCCACTATCCACGTCGGCGTGGAGTTGATTTTATATAGTGTGGCGAGTGCAGCGAGCCACCGAGCCACCGAGCCCGAAGCGTGGCGAGCGGATGCGTAATACCTGTGAAGTAATGTGCATGCGCTCACCACGTTTTGGGCTCGGTGGCTCGCTGCACTCGCCACACTATATAAAATCAACTCCACGCTTCGGGTTGGCATTCATCGTGGGGTGGCGTTAACATTTGACCCATCATGGTGGGTATATAATGAAAATTGGGGTCTGGGGGGCATTTAACATTGGACTCAATGTAAAATCGTGTCTCAGGGACCATTTTACATTGGTTACGATGTAAAAATCGCATCGATTGCGTCGATCGCATTGCATGCGATTTGGTTGCATTCGATGCGATCGACGCAATTTTTTGGGACCCGATGGATACAATCAAAATCGCAGGTGCCGTGCTAGGAAACAAGTTCCAATTTGTTATATCAGAATGATTTAAACAATTTGTCTGACTGATCACTGTCTGCTTTCAAGCGTTTGGGAACAATTTTTTGATTGTCGTTTGCTCCCATACATTTCCAGGTTTTTGTTCCCACCAGATAGATCAGTCAGAAAAATCTGTACGTGTGTACACACCTATAGATAGAGCATCAGAGAGCAAGGATTATTACAGCCTGCACTATTACAGTAACAGTTACAAGTGCCAGCAGCGAGTAATACAGACAGCTACTGTACTACAAGTTCAGCCTTCATTGTCACAGCAGCAATTATCAGTGTCAGCAGTGATTAATATAGACAGCTATTATTGCAGGCATAAGTCACTCTGGATAAGCATCTTTTTTTTTTTAAGACAGGGACATTGCAGTGATATTACCTTAGGATTTGCTTGGTATACTTATAGAGCTCTTTAAAAAGTGTGCCAATGGGCCCCTCCGCTGAGTACTCAACATTAAACTAAAATACACATGTGCAGGTTAAGTAACAATAATCTGAGATGTACCTAGTCCAATTGTATAAAAAGTATTAGTTTAAAACTATTTTAAGTAGATCTATACAAAAGAAAAGTACTGCAGACTCATTCCCAGTTGATCTGACAGTAGTTGGTCAAACTATTAAAACCTATTAAGATACTCAGCCAGAGCCAGTTAAAAGTAGCAACATTGTAATAGAAATTACACTCAGGGAGATACTTTAGTGTTATAGAAGGTATCTTATATACATTGTTTCAAATTGACTATCACAGTTGAATATGTATGTTTTCTTTGTGCAATTTGTAACAGCAGTTTTCAGGAGAGTTCTCAGTTTGGTGGTTCCTGAGTAAACCAGAGTTGCAGAATAATACCCCTTTCAGACAGAAAAAAAGACCCGGGAATTTCCCTGCTCTTGCCGTGTCGACCCGGGTTTCTCTTCTGTCTGAAAGGGTCAACACGGGTCTAAAGTTCCGGGACTTCGACCCAGGTATTTACCTGGGTTTTTCCCGTGTCAGACACGTGTTTGCGGCTGTGTGAAAGGGTCCGACCCGTGTTTTTCTTCCAAATACTGAAAAATCATGCTGATTGGCTGTGCAGCATGGCGCTGCGTGATTGGCTGATCTTTACAGCTTCCCTGATTGGCTGAGCGGGCGTGGCAGTGGCGTGCAGCGCAGCACTAAATGGCCATGGCACATTGCAAAGATGAGGAGATCCATTTAATGCAATGTTTAATGTTTAATGCAATGCAGTGAGCAGACACCTCCCACTTTTAATGATCTCATCTCTGTGTGCCTTTAAAACAGTCCTTTTCTTATGACACACAGAGTTTTGCAGGAAAAATCCGGCTTCTGTGTGAAAGGGGTCGACACGGGAAATACCCGGGTTTTTGCTCCTGTGTGAAAGGGGGTCAGTCCCTTGCTGCCTAGTTCTACCCGGGTTTTTGTATCCGGGAAATACCTGGGTTTTTGGGATTTTTCTGTCTGAAAGGGGTATAATACATTTATCACTTGTCTTGGAGGTGTCATGTCTTGTTGTTAACCTTAGAAATTGTATACAGTATTATTATTGTTATCATACTGATTAGTCCATTGAGACAGGTAGCCACTGTAGATAATTGGACTATTGTTGCCTATGTGTCCCCCCAAATTAAAGTAGATAAGCAAAAGCTTAAATAATAGGCCTAAATGCAGGGCAGGGAACTGATAAAGTGGCGCTATACGCCGACGACGTATTAATTTTTTTGCAGAATTATATGTACTCTGCTTCAAAAGTACTGCAACTTATTGAGACTCACGGTGGATATTCTGGGTTTGAAATAAACGTGTCAAAATCTAGTATTTTGGCAGTTAAGACTCGGCCCTCGAGTGCCCCCCGTGAAAACCTCCTAATAAAGTGGACACAGTCGTTCAAATACTTAGGAATTTGGATTACTAGTGACCCTTATGAGTACTTTAAGCTAAACATTCAACCACTGATGGACTATGTCGTCACTAAATTTAAGTCTTGGGGTAAATTGCCCCTTTCAGTGTCAGGGCGGGTGAATTTAATAAAAATGACCGTGTTACCAAAATTTTTATACGTGCTGCAGCAATCACCCGTTTACTTACCTATGGCCATGTTTCAAAAATTGAACAGTCTAATATCATCATTTGTATGGGATAAAAAAAGGGTAAAGATAAAACTAGATACCCTCATGAGGAAAAAGGGGCAGGGTGGATTGTCCTTACCTAATTTCAGACTATACTATTTGGTCGGTCAGTTAATACACATGCGGGAATGGGTGACGGAAGATGCAGGGAGCAACTTGGTTAGGGTGCTGGTGGCACAGGGAAATGTAATATATAGTCCATTACAGTATCTGTTGAAGGGAATAATCACTAAGAAAGACACTCCCCTGGTGGTACAGGCCGTTAAAATATGGCGTGAGGTTGGCAAATTAATTAAATACGAGGAAATAGAAGTAGAACATCCTATATCAGATTACAATCGATTTAAAAAACTTGAAAAATTGCAACCAGATGCAATATGGGGCCCCCACGGGATTAGTGCTATTAGCCAATTTTACAACGTAGAGGGTTTGAAATCATTTTCGCAATTGGTGGATGAATTTGCCTTGCCACACTCTTTTTTTTTCAGATTTTTACAAATAAGAAGCGCCCTTGAAGCCCAATTTAAAAACGAAAATCCCAAATTTTCAATATCCCCGATTAAAAAAGCCTTGGTAGAGGGAGGTAAAAAGAAAATTGTATCAAGATTATATACCCAACTGACGGAAATAATATATGTAGATGGATTACAAGAGCTCAAAATTAAATGGTCAGAAGATGTGGGGGCAATAACAGAAACAGAGTGGAATACTGCCTTAAAGGTAGTACCACTAGCAACCAATTCAATAAAAATACAGCAGATACAATTCTTTATCCTACATAGGTGTTATCTAACCTCATCAAGGTTAGCTAAAATGGGGGGTAATGTATCACCAATGTGTCCTAAATGTCAAAATGGGACAGGCACGCTGTGGCATTTATTATGGGAATGCAAATATCTTAAACAGTACTGGACAAAAGTGATCCAAACAATATGCAAAACAGGAATATCTAGAACAGTACTAGGGCCAAAAAGCTGTATATTGGGGATATGCGAAGGCAGTAACCTGAATAAACATGATAAAATGTATGTAAATAACGTGTGTGCACTGGCTAAGACAATTATAGCAAGAACATGGTTGGCAAAAAAGGGACCTGAATTCGCAGCATGGATAAACCTGGTCAATCTCACGATCATACAAGAAAAATATGTGTACCTGAACAAAAATAGCAATAATATATTCACAAAGGTGTGGTATAGATGGTATAAGTCGGGATATACAGTGGAGAGCACGTAAAAAATACAGAACAAACATAAATATATATAGATTGAAAACACGTAATGAATATGTACTGTAATTAATAACGATGTCACGTTTGAGCACACACAACAAGTAGGAGCCAGTATTGTTGGGTCCTTCATAAACGAACAAAATAATGTAGCGCACAAAAGAAAAAGAGAAGGAAAAGAGAGAAAAATTTTTTTTCTTTTTTTTTGTGTTTATGTTCAGTGTGTAAGTAAGGGTAAGCAAGAACTGCAGAACTGAATAGCCGCTCCATTTAAAAAAATGTTAGGTTGGTGGGGGTATTATAGTACGTGGTCTCGGTGCTGCTAAATATACGTACTCTATAGAAATCTTTGTATATGTCCCAGGTAAAATAATAAAAATTCAAAGTTAAAGGAAACTATAGAGGAGAAAGGACAAGATAACATCCCCATGCTCAACGCTATAGCCATGTTAAAATATACTGAAAAGATGGTTAGATGGTGCCTCAATGTCCACAAAAAGGAAGTGTCCAACTGTAATGTATGTATAAGTAATAGGTTTAATGTATTTGTACACACTGTAAATGTGAAGGAGTAAGAACGGTAGTTTGGAAATGTAGCTCGACAGAGCAACAGCATGGCCGAGATTAACAGTGTGTACTATTGTAATGTGATATAAATGTATTCTGTATGTATTTTTTTGTAAAATAAAATAAATTCAAATGTTAAAAAAAAGATAAGCAAAAGCAACATCACCAGGTTGTCACATAACAAATATTGGCATCTGCGAACACGGTCCATAACAAAGGGTGATATTTAATAGGATGAGGGATTCAGAAAATGAGAAATTTGGTAAGAAAGCTCCAGTTTTTTTAAAGGGCCAATCATTTACACTTCATAATCAAACTGGTTTAGCAGTGTAAATGATTGCTTCTTTCTAAAAACTGGAGATTTCTCACCAAATCTCTAATGATTTTCTGATCTCTCATCCTATTAAATCTCACCCAAAAATGTCAGAACCTCGGACTCCTACATCTTCCTTAGGCCAAAGAATACTACCACCATCACCCAGACGAAGGTCATCAACATTATGAGATGAATCAACAGATAGAGGAGCATCCTTTATGGCACAGGCATCCGCCATCACCATGCCATATTATTTTGGTGCAGCTTTGTTACCAATGTATTGACGGTGACAAGAAAACCCAGGGTACCTATACATTTAAAGGCTTTCAGTATAAGATGCACTCAATGTTCAAACTGTACCTGCTCAGTGAAGAACAGAGAATTGAAATACTGATTGGGCAATTAAAGGGGACAGCCCTACAAGAAGTAAAGGCTTGGGTGGAAGAGGAACAACGGAAAACAGTGGAAGGCATCTTTAAATATTGGAATGCATCTTTGTCTCCCACACCACCTGTGAACTTAAAAGTCATCTCTATTACCAAAAACAACAACCTCAAGAGTTGTTGAGTTAATGGGATACGGTCATATTGTCAACCCCACTTAGGTCGACAGTCATTTGGTTGACACCGTTGGGTTGACAGGCAACAAGGTCGACAGGTGTCTAGGTTGACATGGATGAAGGTCGACAAGGGTTTAGGTCGACATGGGACTAGTTTGACATGGTTCTAGGTCGACATATGCGTTAGGTCGACATGGGTTATGTCGACAAGTCACGAGGTCGACATGGGTTTTTTCACTGTTTTTTGAGCCAACATGTGCCGACAGGTGGTATATAATGCCCTACCATCCACTAGGGCATGGTGGGAGAATAAAATAGTGTGCCCCAAGCATTGCTAGCAGAGGGAGCGATGTGAGGGAGCGATGTGAGGGGCTGCGGTTGACTTTCAACTGTGTCCATGTCGACTGTGTCGACATTCGGGTAAAAAAACTGTGAAAAAACCCTGTTGACCTCGTGACCTGTCGAGCTAACCCATGTCGACCTAACACATATGTCGACCTAGAACCATGTCGACCTAGTCCCATGTCGACCTAGACCACTGTTGACCTTCACCCATGTCAACCTAGATCTTTCGACCTAGTTGCCTGTCGGCCCAACAGCGTCGACCTAATGACTGTCGACCTAAGAGGGGTCAACAATACGATTCACAGATCGTATTACGCTCTACTCCGGGATGTGGAGGAGACTTAAGTGTAGGAGAGTGTCAAATGTGCTGTGCCTCCAACGCGTTTCGGCCCGGGGGCCTTCTTCTAGGGAGTTAATGCATGTAGTTGAATGCTGGCAGTAGTTAAGGATGGAGGGCGGGACATACTGTAGCCCGGTGTAAGTCCTCCTGATTGGTTGGTTTCTGGCACACTGATTGGGTCAGGCGTCAGTCAGTCTCTGTCATGGAAGCTGACGGTAGATTTGGCTAAATGACATGCTGGGAGTGAAGTGGTTATGCTTGTAATTACGATTATATTGAAGAAGTTCAGTGGTCCCCTGATGAGCTGATAGTATGCTAGATAGTGTAGAGGGGTGCTGGGTTTAGGATTCTGTAAATGGTAGACGGATTACGTGATAAAGTAGGAGTGCTAGAGTACAATGGTGGAAGGGATAGAGGGGAAAATACTGGAGGATATCTATTTTTTACCCACTATGGATTTAATCTCGTTGTCTATATTGAGGCCCCGTGGAGAAAAAGTTTTCATGGTATAAATCCATCTTAATTCTATTTTATTGATGCGGTGAATATAGTCTCCTCCCCTCCAGTTTTGCGGGACTTCTTGTATTCCTATGAAATTTAAGCCAGCTGGGTTGCTATCATGGTGTTCTTGGAAGTGTTTGGATAAGTTATGGTCATCTGACCCTGTTTTGATTTTGCGGATGTGCTCTCCTATACGTATTCTGAGTTGTCTAATGGTGCGGCCGATGTATTGCTTGTGGCATGGACATTCTAGTAGATAAATTATTCCTTTGCTGTTGCAAGTGATTTGGGTTTTTATTTTATAGCTGGTTTGTGTGCTTGTGGATGTGAACTCGGTGATGGGTTTGGTACTTCTTTTTTTCGCGTTAGTGCAGCCTATGCATGTGCCGCAATAGTAGTGACCTCCTGTTTCATTGTGTTTGTCAATTGTGGTTTGTACTGTACGTTGTGGGGGGATATGGTTGTTTGTTAATTTGCTTCTGATGTCTGGTGCTTTTCTAAATGTAATTCTGGGGTATGTTGGGAGAAGGTCTGCTATTTGGTCGTCTTCTTTGAGTAGTGGCCAGTGTTTGCGTAGTATATGCTGGAGTGCTTTGGAGTGCTGGGAATATTCTGTTATGAATCGTATTTCTTGGGGTTTGTCTTGTTTTTCTTTATATTTTAACAGGTCTTCCCTATTGTATTGGTGTACTTCTTTATAGGCTGATTCTACTGAGTCTGGGTTGTATTTTTTGTCCGTAAATTGTGTAGTGAGTTGTGCACTTTGTGTCTGAATATCTTTAATTTTTGAGCAGTTGCGTCTCAGTCTGATAAATTGACCCTTGGGTATTGCCATCAGCCAGTTCGGGTGATGCCAGCTGGTGGAGTGTATAAAACTATTAACGTCTACTGATTTCTTGTAGGTTTTTGTATGCAGTTGTTGGTTTTCTATGAATATGTTTAGATCAAGAAATTCTACCTCGGTTTTGCTGTACTTGTTGGTGAATTTTAAGTTGTTGTCATTTTTGTCCATGTTCGTGAGGAATTGCTGTAAAGTGTGTTCTGGACCGCGCCATATGAAAAAAAGTCATCTATATACCGCGACCAGAGCACGAGATTCGCCCCAATGTGTTCACCCTGCCAGATGTGGTTATCCTCCCACCAACTCATGAACAGATTGGCATAACTTGGGGCGAATCTCGTGCCCATCGCGGTCCCTGTGTGTTGGATGTAGAATTGATCCTCAAACCAGAGGTAGTTGTGTCTTAAGATGAATAATATGCTGTCAGTAATGAATTTGCGTTGTTCTGGTGTCATATTGGGTTCGTTCCTGAGGTGGTAGTCAATGCTGTCTGTTCCCTGTTGGTGATCTATTACAGTGTATAATGAGGTGACGTCTGATGTTACCAACCACATGTCTTCCTCCCACTTGATATATTTTAATTTGTTGAGGATTTGTGTGCTGTCTTTCAGGTGAGATTGTTGTGTTTGTACGTAGGGCTGCAGTAGTGTGTCTTTGTATTCTGACAGATTAGTGGTGAGTGAATTAATGCCCGATATTATTGGTCTGCCTGGTGGGTGTATGGGGTCTTTATGGATTTTTGGCAAGTAATAGAATACTGGGATTACCGGGTGTTGTTTCTGGATGAATTTGTACTCCTGTTGGTTTAGTATTCCGGTATTTAGTCCTGATCGTATGTGTTTTTCTAGCTCTCTTTGGAATTGTTCTGTGGGGTCTCTTGTTAGTTTACTGTATGTCTGTTCGTCATTGAGTAGTCTGTGTGCTTCTGTGAGATAATCCTCTTTGTTCAGAACAACAATACTGTACCTCCGCCCTTATCTGCAGGTTTGATTATGATGGAATGTAGGTCTTGTAGATCTTTCAGGGCGGAGCATTCCTTATTGGTTAGGTTGTTCCTGGTGTTATGGAGGTGTAATTGTTCTAGGTCTTTTTCGACCATTTTTGTGAATGCATTGATTTGTGGACCGTTCATGTGGCTAGGGTAGAAGGTGGATGGTGGTTTTAAGTTGGTGTGTTTGTATGGGTCTATTTAATTTCTTACTTGTGTCGGTATTGTTGAGGAAAAGTACTTTTTGAGAGCTAATTTGCGGGTGAAGTTGTGCAGGTCTAAGTAAGTTTGGAATTTATCTAGTTTGTTCGTGGGTGCAAATTTTAACCCTTTGTCCAATAAACGTAAATGATCAGATGTCAGTGTATGGTTACTGAGGTTGAAAATTCCTTTACCTAGTTGTGTCTCTGTGTCCTGACTCTGTTTCTTTTTGTTTTTTTCTCCTCCCCTGCACCCCCTCCTTGTTTTTTTGAAGTTGTTGTGCGTTTCCCGGTCTTCCTTTGTGTTTGTGTTGCCCTGGGTGGCGGGTTCCCTAAAAAAACTGGGTGGTATTTTGCACATGTTTGTGGTGTAGTTTCTTTCTCAGGTGTGGTCGCTGCGGTGGTCTCAACTGGATGACCAGTGGGTGTTATCGTGGGGATATCAGTGTTTTCAGTCTCTAGACTATGATGTAGTGAGAAACTTGTCAGTGAATCTTGTTCTTTGTCTAAGGAGCTCCGTCTGGCCAGGTACGCTCCCGGCGGACGAGATCTCGCGAGATCGCCCGACCCGGAAGTCATATCAGCCGGCGTTGAAGCACCGTGGAACCGGAGCTGCAGGAGCAGCCCGGCACCGACAGCGCCCAGCAGCAGAAGCAAGCCGCCGACGAGGATCGAGATGCAGACAGTGCGGGTGCACCACCCGAGGCAAGGGACGCCGTCCTCCGGTGCCACCTTGCACAGACGCTTACCACCCACCAACGTACTGCAGCTACTCCCGTGACACTTGCCTCTGGATAACACTCACCAATCTCAGCCGCCTTCTCCAGGAACTGAATTGGTTTCTCATTCCCCCCCCCCACACTGATCAGAACGCTTTTGACCGCCCTGACCCACTGACTGAACCCCTATTAGGTAGACCAGCTACTGTCCCCATCAGCATAACATCAGTAGCAACATAGCTGGAGAACCCTAGGGGATAACCTCAGCAGGAGATCGGGACAGTCCAGCCCTGACAGTTTAGAACCCGCTTCAAGTGTTACAGCACAGTGACACAGACTGTCAAGCACAAACTTTTCCATCTCAAAACGTGCTAACCTTGTATTCACTGTATACATCTGATATTTATCAGTGTATTTCACCGCCACAATACCTGCCGTGTTTTGCACAATAAAAATCACTTTTGAGATTAAGCCCAGCTCTCGTTTCATCCTTCACTTAGGGGTAGAGCGCCGAAATTTCTGTATTTATTCTCAACCTCTGCAGACTGATCATCTGCATCTTTCCAGCAGCTAACCCCGCACATTCGTACTTAGTGCGCAGCTTCACAACCCCATTCTATCTTATAAAGAAAACAGTACTGCCGGAAGAAGAATGATAAGAATTGTTGTGCGCAAACTCGGCCCAAGGTAGCAGATCTGTCCAATCATCTTGCGAAGATGAGATGAAGAGTCGAAGAAGGCCTCTAGATCCTGGTTGACTCGCTCTGTTTGGCCATTAGTTTGTGGATGATAAGCTGAGGAAACTGAAGTTTGATTTGCATTGCAGAACATAAGGACCTCCAGAACCTGGCTGTGAATTGGACTCCCCTATCTGACACAATTTCTGATGGATTGCCATGCACCTTAAAGATGGTGGAGATAAAAAGTTCTGCCAGAACAGGCATGGTAGGAAAGCTTTTGAGAGGGAAGAAGTGTGCCATTTTGGAGAACCTATCGATGACTACCCAGATTACGGTGTTACCTTTGGAGACTGGAAGATCTGTAATGAAGTCCATCGATAGGTGTGTCCATGGACGAGTTGGTGTCAGAAGAGGACGAAGGGTGCCAGCGGGGGACATGAGAGAGGTTTTGTGTTGAGCACATGGAACACAGGAGGAGATAAAACTCTTTACATCAGAGCACATGGTTGACCACCAATTTATGGAAACTGAGCTCAACGCCCCATCTCCCACGAGGTAAAAAATTGGACCGATGATCCTAAATTTCCAAATTGACAAAGCAATGCCAACCACACCATGCTACAGTTAGGGTCCACCTGGTCAGGTGATACACCTATCGCCCCTGTCAAACATGCCTAAGCACCATGGTCAACCTTGACTACCATAAAACAAAATTAATACCCTAACATAATTGCCATTAAAATAAATCAGATAACCGTTCTAACACGCCAAAGCAGGTACCTGCTACCTGCAAACCCACCACCTAAAGAAACCCTTAACAAGAAAGCTCCTACCTAACAGTTTCTCAAGGCCCGAAACAACTCCTCCAGAAAAACACACATACCTGCTTTATACAGGTGAACTCCATCAGACCGGTACAATCGATCATCCCTGAAGAATATTCCCAGGTGCGGAATCACATGTCCGCTGTGCTGATGAACAGCCCTTCCAACCACCGAGTTTACCCTCCTATGGACTAAGTCGATCACTCCGGGGCTGACCGCATTCCTCCATGACTGGCGAGGCATGAAGTCTGACCAGAATACAGTTCAAAAACTTGATGCAAAAACTCAAATCTTCCACCAGCCGGCTGTAGTCGTATAATTGGTGGTAACACAAATAATTCATCAAGGTCCCCCAAACACTAAGGCGTGTTTGAGCGAGCGGCTACTCCTCAAAAAGGGTGCACTGGTCGACTAGGGCCTGATATAACGTTTGAACGCATCAGACCTCCATCTACCCAGTGCCCGGATATCGATATCGGACCAACCCGCCACAGCGGCAACTTATGCAGCGCCAATACAGAATGAGTGTGTCCCAAAATCGATCGGGTTAAGAACCAAGTATATGATGCTCTTTAAAAAAGTCAGTCCACACAGTCTCAAGCGCTCTCCCCCTGCAGCTGCTGAATCACAGGTGAAAATATTCAATCAATGATTATTTCAATGGACAATCTCTATGCAGAAACAGGGATTATCTGCAGCGCTGGGTTAATGTGCAATTCTTTATATGGGGTTCGCAGGTTTTCAAAATTAACAGATTATTCCAGAAGTTTTTTCTTCTTTTACTTAAAAAAACTTTTATTTATGAAGCCAATATATATGAAAAAAAAACTTTTGCCAAAGATATAAGTAAAAAACTTTTCCCAAAGATATGAATAAAAAATTGCAGAAAATACAAAATATAAAACACAGTATACAGTCTCGTTCCTTGCAGAAAAAAAAACGTTTTAAAATAGGCTCACCGGACTAAAAAGGAATACCGGGTAGTCAATTCCGCAGAATCAAGCGAAATTGTACACAGGAGGACATATATAAGAGCCAAGCAGAGAAAATGAAAAATTAATTTTTAGTGAAGGGGTATGTCGAAGTAGATCTAGACAGAACGATAGCAGAAGTGAACCAAGTTAAAAGAGAATCACTCTTGATAAAAAAAAATAAGGAAAACTGAAAACACAGCTTTTATCACTACATATAACAGTGATTACAAAAAAATTGAAAAAATCCTCAACAAGCATTGGGGATTGTTGAAAGCCGACCCAATCCTGAAAGAGTATGTCTCAGATAAGGTAGAGGTGATCTATAAAAGAGCTCCTAACATCAGAAATTGGGTAGTGAGGAGTGCCCAAACCCCAAAAGCAACCATGCACACAAGGGTTAAAACAAAAGGATTTTTTCGCTGCGGTATGTGTGCCGGCTGTAAACAATGTAAGAACAAAGAGGGAAACAAAATAGAAAGTTTCACATCTACCGCTACAGGAAAGGAGTATAAAATTGATCATTTTGTTACATGCAGCAGCAGCAACGTTATCTATTTAATCCAGTGTGCATGTAACAAACAGTATGTAGGGAGAACAAGTCGGCAGTTCAAGATTAGATTAAGAGAACACCTAAACAATATCAGAAAAGGGGTGGAGACACACTGTATGTCGGCCCATTTTAAACAAGTGCATGAATGTTCATTAAATAAAATTGTGAGTTTTAAAATAATAGACTCAGTGAAGGGAAATTGGAGAAGAGAGGACAAAAAAAGTGATTTGGCCCGCGCAGAAATGCGATGGATCTACGAGTTAGATACATTGCACCCAAACGGGCTAAATGGGGAGTTCGAAATAAAGTGGTTTCTATAACGTATCCCCACTACCTCACTCCAGATAAAACCCATGCCGACTTTGTATTCTAACTGCATTACAAATAGAAATATCCCCATCTTGTTTTATATATCTGATTGATGTATCTGGTTTTATATATTTTATGTGTAAGAATTTTTCATGCTTTTTTATATGTGTATACAACTTTAAGAAAGCCGGGCAACATGTATGAGAAAGAACATGAAGCCCAGGAACAGGCAAACCGGAACTCTCAGGGAGGATAAATAATCAGGAGTTACACTCTCCAGCTGCATGTTGAGAAAGACCCAAGAGGTTGAAACTAGTAGATGAGCAGCTGGAGATTGGAGCTCACAGAAAAGTAAAAAGCCGCCAGACACAAGGGAGCAGTACCGGGGTATATACAATTGCACCCCGAGAGGCTCACATACATTCAAGTGAAGCCTGGGAGAGGTATCCAGATAACATCGGAGCCCCACAGCATACATTTAAAGATCAGCATCCCGGTGACCCTGCCAGACTGCAAGCTCAGGCAGGTGCTGGCTGGTGAGAGGAACGCAGGCTGTGTGTTCTTTTTGCTCTAAGGATTACCTGTCCCTAGCTCCTACACACGAGGGAATACTTTATCCAAACACAGGGAAAACCCGAAGGGTCACCACAGTGGCAGTGTGGTGCCTGAAGGGAAGAGTACCAGTGAAGGAGCAGCATTTCATCCTGCTAAAGAAATCCCACTGAGAAACATCTAAGTGGTAGGAGATTCTGCCCCCGAGAGGTCCGGTGAGCCTATTTTAAAACGTTTTTTTTCTGCAAGGAACGAGACTGTATACTGTGTTTTATATTTTATATTTTTTGCAATTATTTATTCATATCTTTGGGAAAAGTTTTTTACTTATATCTTTGGCAAAAGTTTTTTTTTTTCATATATATTGGCTTCATAAATAAAAGTTTTTTTAAGTAAAAGAAGAAAAAACTTCTGGAATAATCAAGTATATGATGCAGCGCTTCAAAACGAACTGAAATTGGTAACAAGTTAAAGGCGAACCGTCAAGATGAACTAGCCAGCCTTCGCAAGCCTGCGGTCTCAAGTCAGAATAAGCCCCAGCTTCCAGCACAGGCCGATCCGGCAATCGCTACTGTGAGCCATCTTAACCCATTGACTGCGGCCACTTACGTCCTCTTAGAATGCTGCACCATACATCAAAGACCGTCGGGGCGTACGACGACATGGCTAGCAAGCATTGGTGAAACTGCTGGTCTGGAAGCAGCCACCAGTTCGCCCAACCTAAACGCACCATGATAGGCCACCACAAAGGCCATCCTGAAAAGACGAATCTCGTACTCAGAAGTGCAAATCACCCTCAAAACACGTAGAATCCGTCTCAACAATGAGCTGTCAATCAGTTTTCTTCTATCTGGCAAAGGTGAGTTCACCCTTGCCCAGCCTTTAAGCACCCTAGAAACCAAGAAGGACTTTGTATAGTCCCTCTCACCCCTAAGGTGCACAAAGTATGAAATCCCTGCAAGAGTCCGGGCAACGAAAGCCCTTGACTTGACAGATTGGTACAAATCCCATATAAAGTCAAGAATTTATTTTTTGAAATTCTTACCTCCGGAGGCCTGTTGTGTGATGAATTGGGACCAGCGTTCCCAAGACGCCATGTAGGCCACGAAAGTTGCAGCCGCCAATGATCTGTTGGCCAGATCTTCTATCCCTCTTGGATCACCTGCCACACAGATGGTGGACAAGCCTCACCAACACTGTTGGCATGTGGAGCCAAATTACTAAACCTTTTCCAATCGAACAGTGAAAGGGCATCAGCAATATCATTCTGTATTCCAGGCTGGCCTGCAAAGTAATATTGTGAACCAGGCACATCATGGCAATCCGGCAAAGCACCCTAAGGACCGGAAGCGATGTCGACTTCAAGCGATTCAATGCAAAAACTACCCCCAAGTTATCACACCAAAAAACAACTTCTCTGTCCTTTAGGTCATGTGACCAGAGCTCTAAATCTACCAAGATTGGGAATACTTCCAGCAAGAGCATATTGCTTACCAGCTCATTGTTAACCATCTTCTTTGGCCACCGTTCTGCGCACCATCTACCCGCAAAATAAGCACCTAAACCTGATGCTCCTGCCGCGTCCGTATATAGCTGCAGAACAGTATTAGAAACTGGTCTTGCTTGCCATATTCTCACCCCATTAAATTGCTGCAAGAATCTGTTCCAAACCATGAGATCCATGTTAACCTCTCTCTAGATAATATTTACAAATGATGAGGTTGTTTTATTCCTACAGTTGCCCTCTGTAACTTTCTACAAAAAATTCAACCCATTGGAATGACTCTGCATGCAAAATGAAACAGGCCCAACAGAAATTGAGCCTGTTTAAGAGTTAACTTTCCTGCCGCCAAGGCCAAGGCAAAGAGTATCTCGTCATGCAGGCGAGAAACCTTATCGTCTGGCAACCTACAAATTCCTTCATTGGTGTCAATTAGAATTCCTAAATAAGACAAGGATACCATGGGACCTTCGGTTTTATCCCTGGCAATAGGAATTCCAAAACTCTCTAGTAGTGCTATTGACTTATCCAGAAATCCCTGACAACGAACCCCATCTGAAGAGCTTATTAACAAAAATTAATCTAGATAGTGAGCCACTCCGGGCTCACCTGTAAATTCCTGGAGACACCAACCGCTCAAAATATGCACAAAATATAGAGCAGCCCATAGGCAAGCATTTGCCTACGTAGTACCCATCTCCTAGTTTAAAGCCCATGAATCTAAATGCAGAGGGGTCCAAAGGTAACAGGTGAAAAGCCGATTCAACATCCAACTTGCACAACAAAGCCCCCCATCCATATGATCTAACTAAGTGCAGAGTCGAATATCATATAAACGACCCTGCACAACTCATCCGCAATCGCATCATTAACAGAGGCACCCTGTGGACAAAACAGATGTTGAATAAGCCGTTATTTTCCCAGGGCCTTCTTAGGAACCACACCAATCGGAGAAATCACCAGATCAGTAATCGGGGGCTCCAAGAATGGCCCGGCCATCCTACCTAATGATACTTCATTTATAACTTTGTCATTAACAACCTCAGGAAATTCTAAGGCTGAACGCAAATTCCTAACAACCCCTCTATGGATTTGATCAGAGCTGGGCAAAATAAAACCAGTGGAAAAAAACATTTTGAGGAACTCGGCATCCTCCCTACATGGGTAACGATCTAACCATGGGAGGAGTGCCTCGACCCTCATGGGAGTGACAGCCCTACCCTTCAATGGCAGCCGCTGGTCCACAACTTTAATGATTCTGAGTGCCGGACGAAGACTCACAAGATTGATGAGCACTTGGTCTGGTCTCATTCCTGGTAGAAGCTGTCTGCAACATATCTTGGACATCCCGACGACGACCATCTCCTGCTCGGCGACTGGGTGGAACGGTGGACCCCACTCTACTGCCACGGCTGCTTCTGGAATTACCTCTTTCCATATTGCCTGTCACTGAGCCTGCTGTGGATACATGATCAACACAATCTCGAGACAAACTCAAGACCCTATCTGGTGCCCTGTTGGTCCTCCCAGTGCTGGGGCCATGTACCAATTTGGCTATTGGTCTGCCTGGTTCCCCTCCTTACAGCATCTGCATAACTGACACCCGGTCTATCTTGACTAATAGGCCCACCAGTTCACCTCTTGCGCCTGTCAATCCATCAGGATGACGACGGGCACGCCGTCTCACCCTAGCATTATTTGGTCCCGATGGTCCGGGTGCCTCCGCACCCGCAGGAACATTGTCTATGCCCTCTGCACTACCTTGGCGACTGCACCAAACTATGGCCGGATCATCTGCCTCCATGTCTGATGCAGAGCTTTCCCTTGACTGCAAGCCAAATAACTTGTTCTCAAAATGGCGTGCATGCGCCGCCAGCTGGGTTCTGCTCCTAACCACAAGTGCCCTCCCTCTTCATAATTCCCCGGCTGAAGTGCCCGGACTGGGCTCCTTCACCGGAGCATTAGCCATTGTCCACGCACCCCTAGCTGAAGGCGCACACCATGGACCTGCACTGCATGCCCTGCCCTGAGAAGCCGAAGCCATCTCCTCAGCCCTCACAGATGCTCATCCCCTGCTTGCCGTGGTGCCCAGATGATGCGACGGCGACACAGACGATACTGTAGTCGCGGCATGCCACAAGTCGGTGGTCTAGTGCGCCCCCTACCCCTAGCTCGCACTGGCCCCCCAGGCCTGGAAGGCTCACGGTAATGGGACGGTACCACCGCCGCACGCCTAGGCCTAGCCAATGTTGTGCCCCGGTCTCCGGCGGCTGGCAGAAGGGATCAGCGGCGCGTCCCGGCTGCGCGTTCTGACGTCACGACATCTGGTTGCTCGGCAACCAAAGACACCGGGGGACGCCGCAGTCGGGCGCAGCCTCCGCCCTCCACCACTTCACGTCCGGGTAATCCCGGAAGTCGGAAGGACCCGGCACAAGGGGGCATGATGCGGCGGCGCCGTTGCTTAGCAACGGACGCCGTCGCCTAGTAACGGACGCCATTGCCCGCAGTATTAGGGCCGGTCTACTAATTACCCGGCGCCCAGCCCACCATTGGACCAGGAGGTGGGCTGGCCTACTTTGTATCACTGCCAGTCCCTATTTAAGGGCTTCTGTGTCTCACAAGCCCCGCCGGTGATAGCTCCTGTGACAGTGGTTCCTGTCTGCTCTCTGTCCCGGCTCCAGGGGATTCTTGTTGGAAGTGCTCTTCTGGCCTGTGCGTCCAGCCTCTCCTGGTATCTGTGAGTACCCCTTTGGGGGCAGTTCTATTCCTGTATTATCACCCGTTCTGGGGTTCGTATTGTTTGCTGACCTTGTCCAGCGGCTTGCTGGCAAGTACTTTTGTCCGGTCGCTGTTTATCGGATTGCCTGGTCCACAGGCCGTGCTCCCGGCACTTCTTTCAGTGTTTAGTGTTTGTCTGGTCCTGTTTGTAGTGTGCCTTTTGCGTGGTGTATTCTTTCTTGTGCATGCGACTCGGTCGCCGGTGGTTGGCGACTAGGTCGCTGGCGCTTCGCAGCTTAGGTAGCTGGGCAAGCTGCCCTTTGTTAATTTCCAGTCAGGTCCCTTAGTTAGTTCTCCTCTTGGCTGTACCCTCAGGAGGTCCCGGTACCTTGTCACCCCATAACTCCTGGCTACACCGGAGTTAGGGCGGGCTTAACTCGCCCTTCCAAACGTGGCGGCTAAAGGCGAAGCCTAGTTCAGCAGGAACTGGTTACCTAACTTTGGGGGCCAACAGAGACAGAGTAGGGTCTCGCTGTGGCTGTTCTAAACAGCAGTCCCGGCTACGGGTTCACTCCCGACAAAACCATAACAGCCGACATGCTAAAGTATCAGGAAGGTAAAAGTACTGAAAGAGAAAATAAAGTGATGAGAGAAAGAATAAGAATGAGAGAGAGAGTAGTAGAAAAAGAATAGGTTGAAAAGAAAGAATCATTGTCCAGACAGGTGTATAAAGGCAAGCTACGCTGATTAGGCTTACTTAACCTTCCAACGGTCTAACTGGAAAGAGACAGAAACTTCTGCAAACTAGAACTAAGAACAACGCCAAATCTCTTCCCTGTTCCCTACGACCAATGACATGACAGGACCTTTGCATAGGCCTTCCCCTTCAAGAAAGGCCAACCCTCAACATCTTCAGACTATACAGTGATGAAAATAAGTATGTAAGCCCAGCCGGTAAGTTTATGCTGTTCAGGCCTATTCATGCCTTCCACAGTCTTAGCCTACCAGTATATTTTTGAATTGTGGGGGTAAACCGGAGTACCTGGAGGAAACCCATGCAAGCACGGGGAGAATATACAAACTATGCTAGTTAGGGCCATGGTGGGAATCGAACCCATAACCTCAGTGCTGTGATGCAGTAATGCTAACCATTACACCATCCATACACCATCCATACTGCCCCATTTTCTGTCCCTATCTGCTCTAGTTTTGGACATTTGGTTATGGGCACTACTGTTGACTGTTTTCCCAGACCCAAACTTACTCTGTTTGGCCCTTGTGACCCCTCTTCTGGGTTCAGGAAGTCTGCCACTCTCTATGCAGATCCTGATCTCGTGTGGGCTTCATGCCCCATTTTGTATAACAATTCCAGTTGCAATCCCCGCTCTGTCCACCCCCCTCAAATGCATGAGCATTTCAGACATGCTGAAGAGGATTTGTATTTAAACTATTGGGTTTGTGTGCGATCCTGAAACCAAGCTTCTGTTCCCCAGGACCTGACAAAGAACACTATTTCACAAATATTATTATTATTATTATTATTATAATTTTATTTATAAGGCGCCACAAGTGTTTTGCAGCGCCGTACAAAGGAACAATACAGGGAGACAAAACAAATAGTAATAGAATAAATAAAATGAATATGTCATAACATTCAAATGTTCTGAAAGCCTGTAATCTAAATAAGCGTTGGAAATAAACCAGCCTATATGTATAGATGTCTCAGGTGTATGTTACTTTTTTTCATTTTATTTGTGCAATTCCTTTGAAATAGAATGTTGTTCTAATTTTATGAGTCCATGATAAAAGAGGAGTTTGGAGTGAATATAAGGCTCATCGCTGCGTCTCCTCATTTATCTCTGCCATGAATTTCCCCGGCACATTTATACGGCTGTCGGTGAAGAGTTTGGGAAGAGACAACAATCCCCCAGGTGTGCACCGGAGTCTCTGCTCTGTGGCATCAGATCTTGTGCTTACTCTATTCTTGTTTCTGGTCCTGTGTAAGACACCCTGCAGATCAGACCCACAGGACTGCAGACCTGGATGTCTCTTTGCAATGAACGACTCTACATTGAAATATAAATATTCTGTGGAAGAAGATATTATCAAAGTAATATTTACAAGGACTTTTCATATAGAAAATATTTCCTCCAGTGTCGCCTGCGTAATGTAAGTACAGCAGAATGTAATGTGACATCTCAGGCAAGCACGGATCATTTATCACAACCAGGGCTGCCATCAGAAATTGTGAGGCCATGGAAATAGTCAGGGCTCCCCTTTCCTTTCTCAACCCCCGATGTGTCTGGTTAGACCTCCGGTGTATGGCCGCACTACTAAACATCTACATTGCTTTAAGGGAAATGTTTATGACAAATTATACTTTATAGACTCCAGTCCTGCACCCTCTTTCTGTCTCAGCCTGGGGACTAGAGTACCCGTAGCCGCCCCCCCCCCCCCCCCCCCCCCCCTGTTTGCTGCCCTCAACACAACTTCTGGAGAATCGTAAAATAAAATTACCATCTGATGGACATTACTGTATATCATGCGATAGTCTTCAACTAATCAGAATTTTCTTAAAAGTCCTTTTGCTTTTCATATATCATTCAAGAGAAGACGGTGTATATTCATGTACAGTATGTGGTTACCCCTTTGACTGCCAAGTGAATTTGTCAAAATAGGTGTAGAAAATTGCCAAGCAAACATTTTTATTTACTTTAATGACTTGTAATGTTACCGTATATAAGAAATGTAATCTTTTTTTTTTTTTTACACAACATTTTTTATTTGAAGTTATATAACAAATGTGAGCGACGCTGGCATTTTTAGCGGATATTTTGCACATCTCTCACAGAGATGTTGTCACTCAAAGGGTTAATCCTTTGTTTTTCCAGCTAGCTTATAAAAACGTACTTTAGTATTCAATTGCGTCCGTTCCCGGACAGTTTTTAGTTATTGTTCACCAATGCACTTTCACTTTTTATTAAAGACGAAACTGCATTGATGAAACATGGCTAAAAAATAGTTGAAAATGACCACAATGTTGACAAAAATAAGTGAATCAGTGAATTCCTCGCCGATCCACATTTTTTTTTGAAAAAAATGATGGTAATATTCCACTATTTTTTTACATATCATCTTTATTGAAAAGTTTTTTGGTTTTAGGACATAAACAAATACAATACATATCACATACATGACGTACAATTACAAAACAACATAGCAACCGCCCACCTCCAGCTAAATTTAGCAGAATTAATAACTTGTCTCTCCATTATTACTTGGACTCATATTATTAGCTTTAAAATCTAGAATACTTAGAGAAATAAATAATAAAAATTTCTAATATCACAACCATCATTTCAAATCATTAAACTACAAAATATCAAGTAGTGGAAAAAAAAAAACATTCTCACGTGTTTTTTTATGAATTGACCCATTCATTTTTAGAAAGTGCAGTAAAATTGTATTTTATGTATTCTTATCTTCCCAGCAATGGGAGTTGATAGATTTCAATCCAAAAATGCCAAATAACATGAAAATCAGAATCAGAATCAACTTTATTGGCCATGTATACATGTGTACACTAGGATTTTTTTGTGGACAACACAGCAGCACCAGTATGAGAACGAGAAGAAGGGGGAGGGGGAGCTACATACATTATAAGCATTTCAATCCTTAAGGTATGTTTTTAGTGGACAGGTAGCTAAGAGTTTATTTTATTTTAACGGGCAGAGTTCAGGATTTCGCTTGCTTGGACGCAGTTGTTCAGTTGGTGGATGGCTAATGGGAAGAAGCTTCTTGCAGATCTGGTAGTCCTCACAGGGACGGACCTTAAACGTCTTCCCGATGGTAGAATCTCAAACAGGTTGTAACCTGGGTGCAGCTTGTATGACACAATCCTTCCTGCACGCTTCCTAGCCCTGGCTGAGTATATATCTTTGACAGGGGGAGGCCAGTTCCAATGATCTTCTCTGCTGTCCTCACCACCCTCTGTTGTCTTTGTTTGTCATTTTCACTGCCCCCCATACCAAATTGTGATGGAGGAGCATAGGATGATCTCCAAGATTGCAGTGTAGAAAACACACAGCAGATCCTGCGGAATGTTGAATTTCTTGAGTTGCCTCAAGAAGAACAGTCGCTGTTGTTGTTTTTTTACATTAGTGGTTATGTTTGGTCCCCATTTCAAATCACTGGAAATGGTTGTCCCCAGGAATTTGAGGAATTCAACCCTCGCCACCTCTGCGTTGGATATTTCTAGAGGGGCCAGGGCTTTTGGTTTCTTTCTGAAGTCAATCACCATCTCAAATGTTTTGGAAGGGTTGAGGACAAGGTTGTTGTTGCAGCACCACTGTGTCAGTTTGTCCACTTCTAGTCTGAATGCGGATTCATCACCCTCTTTGATTAGGCCGATGACATGGTGTCATCCACAAATTTTATGATTTTCACTAATTTCGCCATTGAAGTGCAGACTTTAGTGTAGAGGAAGAAGAGCAGTGGGGAGAGGACGCATCTTTGAGGGGCACAAGTGCTGATCGTGCGTGCAATGGACGTGTGGGCACCGGCTTTCATTACCTATGTCCTTTCCATTAGGAAGTCCGCAATCCAGGAGCATGTTGATTCTGGTACTCCTAAGGAATGGAGTTTTGGTTGCAGGATGTGGGGGGCAATGGTGTTGAAGGCCGAGCTGAAGTCCATGAATAGAACTCTCACATAGGTGCCGGAGAGGTCGAGATGTTGTAGAATATAGTGCAGCTCCAGGTTGACCGCATCCTCTACACTTCAATTTGCACGGTAGGCAAACTGCATGGTGTCGAGGTGGAGGTTGCACACTTTTTTTAGGTGCGTCAGAACCAATCTTTCAAATACTTTCATGGCCACTGAGGTTAGAGCGATTGGCCTGAAGTCGTTTAGGTCCTTCGCTGGTGTTTTCTTTGGGACTGGGACAATGACTGAGCATTCAAAGCAGGCGGGGACCTTACAGGATGCTAGGGAGGAGTTGAAGATCTCTGTGAAGATTGGGGCCAGTTCTGTTGCACAGGACCGTAGGGTCGATGGCGACACTCCATCAGGTTCTGCAGCCTTCCTTGGTTTGAACCTTTTGAATAGTGCTTCTACTTCCTCCAGGTTCACGTGTAGGGCCTGGGGTGGGAGTTGTGGTGTGTCAGGGGGGGTGGGCACGGCCTTGCCAGGATGGTCAGGTGGAGAGATGATGCACTGGGCATCCTGCTCAAATCTGCAGTAAAATTTGTTTAGGTCTTCCGCCAGTTCCTAATGTATTTCAGGCTGCCTGGTGGCTTTCTTGTAGTTTTTAATGCATTGTATGCCCTTCCAGACAGATGCAGGGTCGTTTGCCGAGAGGTTTTTCGTCAGTTTTTTTGTGTACTCCTTTTTAGCTAGCCTGATTGCATGTGTCAGGGAGTTCCTGGCTTTTTTGAACAGGTCTCCACTTCTGTAGGCCTCCTCCTTCTCCCGACGAAGCTTTCTGAGCTGGCTGCCGAACCATGGCTTGTTGTTATTGAAGGATCAGACCCTTGTGGAGGGCAAACATAAGTCTTTGCAGAAGCTGATGTAGGATGTGACTACGTCAGCTAGTTCGTCCAGGTAGACACAGAGGATAGGAATACATTCCAGTCAGTACACTCGAAGCAAGCTTGAAGCTTTGTCTTTGTCTCAGCAGTCCATTTTCTGACAGACCTGACAACAGGTTTTGTAGACTTTAGCTTCTGTATGTATGTTGGGAGAAAATGGACTACGCAGTGGTTAGAGAGTCCCAGGACTGCGCGTGATATGGACCAATAGGCAGACTTTATAGTGGTGTAGCAGTGGTCTAATGTTCGCCCTCCCCTTATGTGACACGTAACCTGATGTGAGTATTTTGGAAGTTCTCCTCGGCTCAAGCTAATAAAATTGAAGAAAAAATAAATATATATATATATATATATATACGTGGGTACAGTAAAGTATGAGGCCACTCTCCAGACTGTAATTGAATTTTTCGAATACTTCTTTATTAAACACGCTGCCACATCTTAGGTCAACGTTTCAGCTCCAATTTGAGCCTTTTTCAAGACATGCAGACAGCCATCAGTGAATACATCATAGATAAGACACCTATAAAAATATATACAAAAACATACATGTGTTGGTCATCAGAAAAATGTAAGACTACATTCAATCTATACTAACTAGACTATAAGGCATCATTTAAATCCACTTTAATAAATGATGATATTCCTATCACTTGTACACAATCAATGATACCATAGTCCAGTGCTAATCCAACATTTAGACATTGGGTCTATAATAGCCACAATTCAAAAGTCCAGACAATATCTCTGAACAGTGCAAGAGCAGACATTCCCCCATAGAGAAGAAAAAAACCCCTGTGCCAGCTGCTGTATGATAGCGCACCACACAACCCATTGTATTTTGATTCCCCCATAGAGACACTCATGTTGCTTACCTCCTCAGTGTACTGTAACTGCCGGGTGTACGCCATTCCGCACATGGGAGTGCGGCGTGTATGCAGCTATGGCACTTCCGCCTTTATCCCCGGCTGTGGAACGCATCACGTGTCACATGCGGGATCAGATGTAAAAATGTGCCAGTTCTTTTTTATTCCCCGTTGAACTTTCTTTAGGGACGTATCACATTGGGTACTTAGTACCATGCTTGGTGTTGGTCTTTTGCTAATCCCTTCATTCTTTTGCACTTGAACTTAAGATCCATTACGTTCTCACATAGGCAAAAAATCGCAGTTCTGGTGGTGGGTCCCTGTGGTCCTCTCAAACAGGCCTGTTTGAGAGGACCACAGGGACCCACCATCAGAAAGGAAGCCAGGAGAAACGAACGCTGTCCGGGGACTTACTGCAGGGTTCCAGGAACAGCACAAGAACTGCGATTTTTTGCCTATGTGAGAACTAAGTGGATCTTAAGTTCTCCACAACATCCGGTAATTCTCTGCTCTTTTCTTCTGTAGCTGAACTGACTGGGGTGGACATCCTTATATGTACTTTTATGCCTATATAGAGAACTTGTTTTTTTAGTTCTCAGAACTTTATGGTAATTGCGTTTTAACCATACAAGGAAATTCTGTGTTTTTACTGTGTGTGTAAGATTGTATTAAAAAATGTAATTACACTATGGTAGCTCTATTTCTCTCCCCTATATGATACATATTGAGAGATTTGGAAGAGAGAATCGATATACAACTGGCTGGATTAAGATAAGAAAAATGTATTTCATACTGCACATGTGAAGGGTTTGGTGCACTGAAGTGTTGGAGATATATATCTTGTTATCTAGTCTATATTGATGTGGAACACCCATATTTACCATAAATTTTCCTATTCCCTTTCAGTATACTTGCAACCATTTTACACTGCCAAAGCAGATGCCAGAAATTACATCCCGACTCATTATATTTCAGACATTTGTCTTTGTTTTTTGCCGAGAATTTACACATCCTCTCAGGTGTAAGATACGTTCTATGTAAAATATTTATTTGTATCTGTTGTATGCTAAGGGAAGTAGTAGATAGCCTAAGAGCTGATAGAGCCGGCCCCCAACTTTCTACAGTTAATTCTGGAATATCCAGGATCCACTTGGAAGCAAGCTCCACCAGTTCTTCCCATTGGCGCATATCTGATATATATTTATAACATCTTGACAGTCGTTTATCAGCTCTTAATTAATTTTTACTGGTGCGTCACTAATATTATTGGATTCTATCTTCATATACAGATAGAGAGCACTCGGCAACTGTAGGTATCAATAAAACATCGTTTTGGGCAGGTCAACTTCACCTTGAAGTTAGGAGAAAGGTTTCAACTCATTGGGCCTTATTCAGATCTGAGCTCAGTACAAATTTGTTCAGAAAATGGTCAAAACCATGTGCACTGCAGGTGGGGCAGATGTAACCTGTGCAAAGAGAGTTACATTTGGGTGGGGTGTGCTGAAACCCTGCACAGAAACAAAATATCTCACACAAATCTAACTCTCTTTGCACAGGTTACATCTGCCCCACCTGCAGTGCACATGGTTTTGCCCATTTTCCAAACAAAATTGTACTGAGCTCAGATCTGAATAAAGCCCATCGTCCTCATATCTGACCAATGGCATCAATTCCAAATTGTCACCATACAGATGCAGCGTCTCTTGTCCTTGCCCAGGCGCCTGCCAGAATGCCCCCTCTGGCGCGCGCCGGCAGACAGGGACTCCATTAAACTTGGACGTGCATGCGTCTCACACGCACGCAGCAATTTTTGGGGTAGTGGTCAATAATTCCCCTGTGACTGAATAGATCATAGATACAGGAATGGGATCATTCGTCAGACTGCATTTAGGTCTACAGTCATTAGGTCGACCCCACTAGGTCGACTGGCAGGAAGGTCGACCTGAGTTAAGGTCGACATGGGACAAGGTCGACATGACTTAAGGTCGAATTTGCATAAAGGTCGACATGAGGAAGGTCGACTGGTCATAAGGTCGACATGGGTTTTTCACTGTTTTTTTTATCCGAATGTCGACACAGTCGACATGGACACAGTTGGCAATGAGAATCGGACCCTCGCATCGCTCGCTTCGCTCGCAATGCTTCAGGCACGGTGCCTCGCTGCGCTCGGCACACTATTTTATTCTCCCACCACGCCCTAGTGGATGGTAGGGCATGAAATACCGCCTGTCGGCACATGTCGGCTCAAAAAACAGTGAAAAACCCATGTCGACCTTATGACCAGTCGACCTTCCTCATGTTGACCTTTATGCAAATTCGACCTTAAGTCATGTCGACATTGGCCCATGTCGACCTTAAGTCAGGTCGACCTTCCTGCCAGTCGACCTAGTGGGGTCGACCTAATGACTGTAGACCTAAATGCAGTCTGACGAATGACCGCATCCCATTTGATGGGAGTCCTTTAGTAACCTGCAATTTACCATAACCTGAAGGTGTTGCACCCAAGCTCTCTAAACCACCAACCATTCTAACCTTGTTGACTCTATCTTATTTTGTAAATATCTCTGCTCTAGATCTAGCATTTTAGTTTCCAACACCATTGCTGGTTTTCGACATACATACATACATACTGTGTATGTAAATTTGTATTCGTATTCATGGCAGAATTTGTATTTACAAATATAAATGTATACATCATCGAAAGAATAGGAATTGCCATTCAAAAGAATGGTGATTCCTAATTTATTAAGTGCCCATATTTTCAATATGGCCGGTAATTACGGGCAATTAGTGGGACACAGCCCCTAATTGCTGGTAAAATATTCCTGGAAAATACAATTCATTTTCCAGGCGTATTTGGCTTTAGCCTGCACGGATCAGTCAGTGCTGGAGGAGCTTGATGAGTATAATTTCCTTCCACAGGTACCCCATGAATTTCTTCAGGACCGGCTGATGGACAGATGGACACAGACCTACCTACGGGGTCAAGGTAGGTAAGTATCAGTATGAAAGGGCTATCTTCATAATAAAGTTATATTTTTAGGTGTCAGTGTGTTTTTATTTAACTATTGGTTCTGCTGTGGAACTAAGAGTCCCAGAAAAAACATTAATGGGCTGCATGCTGGGACATGTGGTTCTCCAAGTTCCAGTATGTGGTCCAGGCTTGCTGGGACTCATATTTTGACAGCAGAACCCAATGGTTTAATTCTATTTTTTACACATTTATCAGCCCGGTACCCACAGCCCAGTGGTACCAGGGACAGCCCCAGGCTTCAGCCTGGGCAGGTAAATTGTGGAGGGGGGACCCCTTCATTGGGAGGGTCCCCACTCCCAAAGGACACCTGCCCAGGCTGACTGGTCAGGGTGTTAATGCTTTGGCCTGGGGGGGGGAGACTTGTATAAAATGTCTCCCCCCGGCTGTGGAATTACTCTGCTGGCTGGTTGGTCCTGGTGCTGGTTCTTAAAATACAGGGGGACCCCTACTCATTTTGTCACCCGTATTTTGGGAACCAGGACCGGCCCTTGGGCCTGGTGCTGGTTTGAAAAATCAAGGGGAATCCTATTCAGTTTGTTCCCTGGTTACAGCCATGGGGGGTGCCGTTTTTTTTTTATTATTATTATTTATTTATATTTCAATTTTTTTTACACTGCACCTTTGATAAAGCTGCCAGGAGCAGCGAAACCGATCAGTTAGTTCTTGCCCATTCTCCAACTCTCTGCTTGGAAATAAAGCCTGGACCAGCCCAGCAGGATTGAACCAACTGGGGTCCCCACTTTTGATTCTGGGGAGACCTCTGCTCTTTACTATGGTGCACCCGTGTCCTCTCCATTGGCTACACAAGACTCATCAAATCGTCAGCTTGCCTGTGGATTCCGGTTATTTGTGCCAGCTTAGGCCGACCAGTTGGAGCTACAGTATAGACGGTGACTATAATTTCTCTAAACGATTGAGCCAGGAGTGGTAACTATTCACATCAATTGCTGCTATAGTGTGAATATGGGCTTTTATTTACATTGATTGTTTTACTAGGTTAAGTTTCGTTCACGGGTGCGTGCGAGCAGTGGTGGTGGGCAGAGCCCTCAGCCGGGACTGCTGTTTAGAAAGGCCACAGCAAAACCCTACTCTAACTCTATTGGCCGTCCCGGGCAGGTGACCGTAGGTTGCAAGGTGCTAGGCTTCACCTTTAGTCGCCGCGTTCGAAGGAGTGAGTTAAGCCCGCTCCGACCCCAATGCAACCAGGTTTTAAGATGGTACAAACCTACGGCGACGGTCAGGGACTGGACCAAGAGGACGATCTACCTAGCAGGGCCTATCTGGATAAAACACCCTGGCTAACGGCACCAGGCCAAAAATGGGGAGTGTGACCGAGCCACAAGCACTAGACCAAGAAATAACGGGGTGCCACCAAACAAAAACACACGAGAAGATAAAACGGTACATTTAAAGTAACGGTACCCCAAAAAAGGCGTGAACCCACAACTGTGGGCCTCTCCGAATCACGGAGAGCTGGACTAGGATAAGGATAATAAAAACTCAGGACAAAGGGCAGCTTGCCCACAAAAATAAAGAGATAAGGAACCAGGCTCCAATGGAGCACTTACGTGACCGGACCGAACCCTCTGGCAGCACCGGATGGTGACGTGCATGCCAGGAGCGACTTGGGAGGACTGGAGGGTGATACACTGACCAAGACAGAACCGGATCAAAACTGGACCAGTAGCGGACCAAGAAGGGACCGTAACTGGATCAGGACTGGACACAGACCGCAGCAAGATGGCAGCTGGACAATGCCTGAACCACGGTTGGATGGTGACAGGACCACGAATGGACAATGGCTGAACCACAGCTGGACCACGGCTAGACCACAGCTGAACCAGACTAAACAGCACAGGGACACAGCAGACCGGGGCAACAGTGTGTGAAATCTATCACGGGTAGGTATCTACTCTGGTAAGTATTTCTCTCTCTTTTTCCTTTCACAGGTACATCAATTTAACAGTGGTATAATGTTCACCAATGAAAAGCAGTAGTACAATAAATAAGGCTTTATTTTGCTGGAACACTACTTCTCTTCAGCTACGGAATTCAAGGTTAAGCAATTAAATAATAACGCACAATATCAGGGTCTGATTGAATGTGACAACATTTTGATTTCAACAACAATACAGTACAATACAATCTATATATTTTTATATCCCTAGTAACAACCTCACTCAAGGCTACTTAATGCATTAAGTATTAGTTAAGCTGCAGCTATAAACACTCTAATAGGCAATTGCTTATTATTCCTCTTTCCTTTTTAGGTTAGGCCCACCTCCAAGTCCCTGTAGAAGTCTTTTTAGTCTCTCTTGACTCAATTAAAGGGGAGAGAAAGTCAATAGCAACAGGAAATATTCTATGTGGCTTAAGGAATATAGTTAAGAAATCCAGAGATGTTTTACACAAAGTAGAAATGTTTTACTAGATTTTCCAGAACTCTGGAGCAGCTCTATTCAAGTTTTCAGTCCCTTTTTATAATCCACTAAGCATAGTTATTTACAGGTAAATTCTACGCTGTTGTGTTATGGTTCAATTGCTTTTAATGGATGAAGGATATCTTTGCTAGCCAATGAAGGGTTAAAGCTTTCCAGTATACATGCAGGTCAGACTCCCTGTGCTTTCCTCTGTACTTCCCTGAAGTCTTTTTAAACTGAACCAATCTGCTTTTTTCTCATCTGAGAGGAATTAGCTGTCCCTGAAGCTGACTGCGTGCATGTAATTTAATAAGAATATAATAACTTTCCGCTGGAAGCTGTCAGGTGTCTAGCCAAGGAGAGCCTATATTTTATTGCATAGTATCGGTGATCTAGTCTCGGATCATACACTTTCTGAGGTAGTTGTCCTTTCTAATAGTGCAGGCTAGTTCTCTAATTTCAGCCTCCTTACAGCACTGTATTCACAGCTTTCTGCTTGACAAATTCACTGCTGGCTATATCGTGCACCAACTGCTGGCATTTGCTGGGTAGTGTAACAGGGCACTTATTTTATGCTGTTCTTTGCCTTGCATACTCTGATACTTCACTCAGAGCTGTTCTATCAGCATATATTCAGGTCTCTAATGCAGAATAGCAATATTATATGACTTCTCTGTAGTATAGGTAAAGTATCTGAGGAGATTAACACTGGAATTAAAGTCTATTATTGAACAGCTCCCTTTTCATTAATACATAATCATAAGTGACAATTGTGGTGAAAAAGTCTTTACTTCAGACTATGGTTGAAAGCTGCTTGGCCGATGTATCAACTGAACCTAATTAGATAGCCTGGGAATGAACTGTGTCCTTTCTTCCTAAATATTTCAGCTTTCGGTATTGATAACCCAGCTGCTCTGTTACTATATAGGGAATGGCCACCCCTCCTTGTCCTTCACAAGTTACACGGGGCTGGACTCACCACACCTCCATTCACTTTTCCAGCAGGGCTAGCACCAATGGCTCCGCCCGGGACCGTCCCTCAGGCGCTGCATCATGGCCTAGCTGTAGCTCTGTTCCAGGTCTGTCAGTCAGCGTTTCTATAGAGGCCGCTGGAACTGGTTCCTAATTGTGCGGCTGCACTATACTGCTTTGGGGTCTGGCTCCGTACTCACCACACCCATCTCTCCTTTTGGACTGCTGCCGAGCTAAACTCTTACTCACTGCCCCTCTCCACAGAAACTCCATCTTCCCCTCACAGACTGCACTGCCCAACAGTTGCTCACTCTCAACTGTCATCCCCTCACACTGGTCATGTGACCAACTCCTGACCTCTTAAACAGTTGCAGAACTGCTGGGAATTGTTCATCACTCAGACAATGTCCCCTGTGGGGATAGCATATGTTTATAGCACAATATATCTTATCTTAAGAATAACTAGTATGGCATTATATGCCCATAGTCCATAAAAACCACTGTATACATTTTACAACATTACCCCTTTCATTCATATATATATATATATATAGCCCACTGACGAAGTCCTTAACGACGAAACGCGTTTGGGCGTGCCTCACCTGACGCAAGAACCTACACCCAGCACTGACACTGATCGGGAGAGGGAGAGCTGCTGCCGTTGAAAAGATCCTGGTAAAAATCATCCATCCGGTGTATCTTGATCAGCGCGGTTCCCCAGCTGTGTACTCCGACGGTGACGTGTTTTTGGTTGTCATACATATCATGTGGTACTCAAGCCCACACTGATGAATAGTGGGGTACGAGCATATGTATTTTATTGAATCTTTTACTAATTGGCAGTCTGCCTTTTAAAATAAAAAAAACGTTGTTGCACTAAGAAGCGCTTCCCTTTGTATCTTTTCTGCAGATTGTTTTAATCCCTTTGTATCCAGGGATTCCCCATGAGTTGGAAGCTGCGGTTCTAAATGAGAATCTAGTGCACCTTTACAGACCCGGAGAAAGGACTGTGAACTGTGACTAGACCCTAACACTCAGGTGTAGTGGTTTTTTAGAAAGACTTTGAAACCTAAAAAAACCAGCACACCTCCCTCCTCCAATTATATATATATATATATATATATATATATATATATATATATATATATATATATATATATATATATATATATGGTTATTACATTTTACCGGGGTGGAATCTTGCATGTCCTCATGCAATATACTAATTTCATTACAACCATCAATATATCACTACATATATATATAAAACATTGCAAATCATTACATTCCTGTACATCAAGAGAATTTTACTTTTCTATCCTCTAAACAATTGTGATCAGTCTCGGAATCGGAGGGGTTTCACCCCTCTTGTACTTCTGACTGGCCGGTCTGGTGTTTGCACCGAATCGGCTTCCCTTTCCACCAAGTCAGGTTCATATGGCTGGATCGAGTCTGTTGCCATAGGATCACTTGAAAGAAGTGCCGAGACTATGTTTAAGCTAATTGGTGGAGTTGAGCCATTCATGAAAAGCAACAGGTCCATCGGGTCTTGCAAGAAGTTGTCTGAGCTTGGCTGAAGATTCTGTGTCTCTGGATGATCTACTTCTGTTAAGTCTCGTTCCTGCCGATAATGATCTTCTCCCATTGTCTTGGTGAGTATTTTTTGGCAAGGTCCATCCTATGCCGGTGTTCAATCACCCATTCAGTTTGTGGTGGGTTTAGGCTCTCTGTTTCTGCTGGTAACTTTCCTTTTCTCCCAAAAAACAAGAAGTAAGGGGTGTGCCCGGTTGAAGCATGCTCCAAGTTGTTATACAGATATGTAACCTCCAGTAGTAAGGAGAGCCAATACAACTATTGAGTCAAGGGCAGGGCACGAAGCATTTCTGGCAATGTCTGATTATCCCTCTCACATCCATTACCTGGTGTTTGATATGGCGCAATTCGTATCTTTTTACACCCATACGTTGTACAAAGTTCTCCGAGAAATAGTGAATAAAATGCTGGGCCCTGATCAGTAAGTACTTGCTCTGGGAACCCGTAAAGACGGATAAAGTTCCTTATGAATGTGTCAGCTGTGGCTTTAGCGGTTTAATCCCTGAATGGCACAGTCACCATAAACTTTGAGTAGTGGTCTACTATCACCAAAACATATTGATAGCCAGCATTGCTTGGCCCCAGTTTGACGTGATCCAACGTCACAATTTCCAATGGAAAGTTACTTTGAAGGGGTTGTAATCCTGCCTTTTTACTTGGTTGCACATTTTTATTGACTGTGCAAGCAGAACACTTTGCAGTCCGTCTTTCAACATCTGGGTGCAATCTTTCCCCATCTGTCTGTTCCACTTCCGTCCCCTCGGGGAGGGTGTCAAGCTCCTGATTCGCTGCTCAGTCTCCCCTACCAAAAGGTTGCCTGTGGTAGAATGGCAGTGGACTTCCGCACTGGATGGGTCTCTGCTGCAGGAACGCTTCTTCCACTCTCTCCCCTTCACTTGCTTGGTCTGTACTTATGCCTCTCCACCAGATTCTGTAGCATCTTCTACTTTTGGCTGGTAGGACCATCTGCGGAACCGACGTCTGTTGGGAGCAAACCGTCTTCCTTTAACCGGTACACCGCCAGGGTCAGTCACGTCGGCTGCCTCAGCACCCCTCTCTCCTTCTACCACATCAAATTCCACCATCACGCCAGACTGCACTGCCCAACAGTTGTTCACTCTCAACTGTCATCCCCTCACACTGGTCATGTGACCAACAATTGACCTCTTAAACAGTTGCAGAGACTGCTGGGAATTGTTCATCACTCAGACAATGTCCCCTGTGGGGAAAGCATATGTTTATAGCACAATATATCTTATATTAAGAATAACTAGTATGGCATTATGGGTGAGATTTAATAGGATGAGAGATTCAGAAAGTGAGAGATTTGGTAAGAAATCTCCAGTTTTTTTTTAAAGCGGAAATCATTTACACTGCAAAACCAGTTTGATTTTGCAGTATAAATGATTGCTGCTTTAAAAAAACTGGAGATTTCTTACCAAATATCTCACTTTCTGAATCTCTCATCCTATTAAATCTCACCCCATATGCCCATAGTCCATAAAAACCACTGTATACATTTTACAACTTTACCCTTTTCATATATAGAGTACAGTATATATGAGGTTATTACAAGTGTAATGTGAGATGTGAGACTGCTGTGCCAAGCTGCAGTACAAAGGACGGGGTTGTCACTCACGTACAATAGTAACAAAAAATAGGGTGGGTGGTGTGACTGCGCTCAACAGGAGTATAACGATGTGATGCCACAATTATTATATTAAAAACATAATATTTAATAAAAAATAGATATACAGTAGAAATTCAAGGACTTGTTCATGTAACACTAAAATGTTAGACAAATGTATAATGTGACTGTAGCTCG
Organism: Crinia signifera; assembly: GCF_055691185.1. Lineage (NCBI taxonomy): Eukaryota > Metazoa > Chordata > Amphibia > Anura > Myobatrachidae > Crinia > Crinia signifera. The sequence goes on from NC_139217.1 coordinate 39,379,302, forward strand.
TATATTCTTATAGGGAATTGTATAGACACCATTAGATCATCTGAATTGTAGATTATGGGTGTCCGTTCCTATAATGCCTCCTGTGTATTTCGATATCTTGTACGCAGTTACACCTGGGGTTGTTCTGGGGGTGTCCCATCCTGCTCCAGTCAGTTTTCCTCTTGCACTCTCCTTGCCTTGGCGGACACGTTGTCCCACATAACACCATGCGGCATCGGGGATGGAGCCGGCATAACCAGCTCCATCGAATGCGGCTGTTAGTGGTGAAGCCTAGCAACACACGTGTCCATCAACTACAAGGGGAGGCAACAGAGGGGGCAGGTTTGGCGGTACCTTCCAGGGCCCCTTACTTCTAGACCAGGGGTCCTCAAACTATTTTGCTCTGGGACCCCATCAGACTATAAAAATAATTACAGGACCCCAGCAAGTTACTGCAGAAGGTCATCACATCACATGTGAGGTCATCAGACAGCACATACATGGCAGCATTGTGGAGGCACAAAATGATGGAAGGAGTCTAACATAACAGACAATTAAACAGACTTTTCAGACTCCTTGAATCACTGACTGAGATTAGAAAGTCATCAGCCTGATGGTCAGCAACATGGAGTCAGAGGCGTAGGGAGGGCGGAGCCACCGGAGCTCATGCTCCGGGCGGCGATTGGTCGGATGGCGCCACCGGCCCGCCCCCCCTCCGCAAAAATCATCCCTGCACGAAAGACTATACGGGCAGCGTGCGCCAGCGGCTGCCCTGCCCGGCGTCTGCCCTGGCCGGCGCCTGCCTCCTGCCCCCTGCCCGGTCCGTGACGCTAGGTGACTCCCTCATGTAAATTCGTGCTGCTGCTGCTGCTCGGACCGGCTTCCGGGCAGCGCAGCGCAGCAGCACTCAGATTCCTCACACAGTGTCATGCCTCTCACTCCCTCCTCCGTCATCAGCCTGCCACAGCCATCCCAAGCGCTGGTGAGGAGAGTTTCTGCTGCCGCCCGTGCCGCCCTGCTAACATTATTCAAGGTGGATTTCTTTTTTTCCCTCTTTTTACAGCTAATTAATGATGTAATATTAAGATTAATAATACACTTGGGGTTTGGGGGATTCGTGGGTCCTGGGGGGGGGGGGGGGATAGTGAATCTCTCTGACATCTGCTGCTGCCCTGCTGTGCTGTATATATATTTATTTATTTACAGCTGTCAGCATGTTATATAGCGCAGCAGATTCCGTTACAGTGTCTTATATAGCGCAGCAGATTCCGTTACAGTGTCTTATATAGCGCAGCAGATTCCGTTACAGTGTCTTATATAGCTCAGCAGATTCCGTTACAGTGTCTTATATAACACAGCAGATTCCGTTACAGTGTCTTATATAGCAGCAGCAGATTCCGTTACAGTGTCTTATATAGCTCAGCAGATTCCGTTACAGCGTCTTATATAGCTCAGCAGATTCCGTTACAGTGTCTTATATAACACAGCAGATTCCGTTACAGTGTCTTATATAGCGCAGCAGATTCCGTTACAGTGTCTTACAGTGTATAGCGCAGCAGATTCCGTTACAGCGTCTTATATAGCGCAGCAGATTCCGTTACAGCGTCTTATATAGCTCAGCAGATTCCGTTACAGCGTCTTATATAGCTCAGCAGATTCCGTTACAGTGTCTTATATAGCGCAGCAGATTCCGTTACAGTGTCTTATATAGCTCAGCAGATTCCGTTACAGTGTCTTATATAGCTCAGCAGATTCCGTTACAGTGTCTTATATAGAGCAGCAGATTCCATTACAGCATCTTATATAGCGCAGCAGATTCCGTTACAGCATCTTATATAGCGCAGCAGATTCCGTTACAGGGTCTTATAAAGCGCAGCAGATTCCGTTACAGCATCTTATATAGCGCAGCTGATTCCGTTACAGCGTCTTATATAGCGCAGCAGATTCCGTTACAGTGTCTTATATAGCGCAGCAGATTCCGTTACAGCGTCTTATATAGCGCAGCAGATTCCGTTACAGCGTCTTATATAGAGCAGCAGATTCCGTTACAGCATCTTATATAGCGCAGCAGATTCTGTTACAGCATCTTATATAGCGCAGCAGATTCCGTTACAGCATCTTATATAGCGCAGCAGATTCCGTTACAGCATCTTATATAGCGCAGCAGATTCCGTTACAGCGTCTTATATAGAGCAGCAGATTCCGTTACAGCGTCTTATATAGTGTCTTATTTTTTAAGTTTTTTCTTTTCAAATGTAACATGCAAACACATGTTAGCCACTCCCCCAATTCATTGCCGGGATAGGGGGGGGGGGCGCGAAATATGCCCTTGCTCCGGGCACCATGGCACCTAGCTACACCGCTGCATGGAGTTGTGACCCATTGCTGAGAAGGTCGGGACCCACTTTGGGGTCAGGACCCACAGTTTGAGAACAGCTGATCTAGACCCACAAAATGCACATTATTGCGTCATAAGCGGCCTTCAATATCAGAGATCTTATAATGCATTCACTTAATTGGCTTTCCAGTGCCTTAACTTGGTCCTGCAGATGCCCAGCCGGGTCCTCTACCAAAGACATGCGATTTTCCAACTCAGAAACTCTCTGTTTTTTTGAGCATCATCTCTTTCTCTCATTATGGGCGGTATTCAATGAGGCTGATTCGCCAGGTTTTTATGGCGATTTTGTGCTGTAAGGCGAATTTTTGACAAAAACGGTGAATCACCCTATTCAATGACCAGATGGCGAATACATTTCAAGGTTTTTTTCACCATGATTCACCGAGTAGCAATCGCTATCTTTTTGGCCCTTATTCAGATCTGTGCGGTACGGCCCGCGTGCGGCCGTACCGCCGATGTTTTCGCTCTGCACATGCGCAGAGGTCACTCTGCGCATGTGCAGGGGAAATCGCCGCACAAAAATTTTTTACGCCGCAAAGGGGGCGTATAGGGGCGTGAGGGGCTTAATAGCCTCATTTACCTATGAATACGCCCAGCGTTTCATGGGCGTTCCCATGCAAACGCGGGGCGTATGCATGGTAATGAGGCTATGACGCCAGTGATGGGGGCGGAAAGCTGACATCGCCGGATGTCAGCTCTCAGCCCCCATACAAGCTTTCACACGGACGATTGTCCGTGTGGTCTAAGCTTGCGGGAGCTGCTAGAGCGTGCGGCCCTGCCTTCGATGGTCGCCGACCATCGAATGCAGGGGGCAGCTCCCACCATGGTGGAGGCGTACGCCCCACCATTTTCATGCGGATCGCCAGCCGTCCGCGTACGGACGGCCGTGGCGATCCGTATTGTAGGCGGGGATTGGTTTGTGCGGCCGGAGCAACGTATGCGGCTCCGGCCGCACAGACCAGAATAAGGGCCTTTATATGGTGAAGTGGAATGTGAACTTTTAAAATAAAGTGTTTTGTTTTTTACATTTGGTGTCAAAGAATCAGGATTTTTATTCTGAGGAGGGGCATGCTATTTTTATTCATGTGCTGTAAGCACATGAATATATATTTAATTGAAAAAAAATATATATATATTTTTTTTTTACACAGCAGCCAGCAGGGGGCGCCGGAGCCGAGCCGCTCATTAGATATTCATATATTCACTGCACCCGATCGTTACATATGCATGATCGGGTGTAGTGAATATACCCGGTCCCCTGCTGGCACCCCCGGGGGGCAGCCTGTGCTGCCTGGCACCCGGGGAGCCCACCTCCCCCCCACAAACGGTTTGGGGCAGGCAGGGAGACTTCCATCTCCCTGCATGCCACCGTCCTCAGGCTCCGTGCGGCGTCCGCCGCAGGAGCTCAAATTCGCCGGTCAGGGGCAGCGAGCCCCTGACTCGTTGAATACCAGAGCCGGTGAGGCTCCGGAACGCAGCGAGCAGTGGCGAATGTGCAGCGAATCCTAAACAGGATTCGCTGCTCGTCGCCGGTATTCACATTGAATACCGCCCAATATCTGATTGGACTTTATTGATTTGTTCAGATAGACGCGAACTGCAGTTGTTAACTGCATCCAAAACCTGCTGTAACGTTACTTCAGGAGACTGCGGGTTACTGCTAATTTTAGGAGTTGTTTGTGGCATGCTTACTTGAGAGCAGCCTGTGATTGTGTGCGGGCTCTATTAATACAGTATCCAGTGTATTAAAAGACCAATTTTTAGTTCTGTTTCCACTCCCCCAGACTCAGAACATTTCCATTTGCAAGCTTTTATTGTCTGTAGGAGAAAAAAGTAAATAAGATACCTGTATATGAAAATAGGGCTTGACCCCAAGGTCAGTGTATTTTTCCAGGATTCCAAGACATTAAAATATTTTTTATTAAGTTTGCTGTGTAGCAGAGATGCTGCTGCGTAGCAGAGATGCTGTAAGTTCCCCCACACTGACATCTGAACAGGAACGGAATGCGGGTACACGGAACCCCTGATTAATCTCCTGGGCCCAGGTAGGGAAAGAGAACATCAAGCTACATAAAAGAAGATCCACATTACAACCAAAAATCACTCAGAAGAGTGTAAACATTTGAAAATAATTTAACCCCTTTTGTTCTGGCAGGAAATAAAGTTTGGCCCATTTTATAATTTTTTTACATTACATTTACTACTATTTTATAATTCATTACAAAAAGTGCGCACCTAAACAATATTTTAACTTCTATTAACTTCTATTAATTATCAATTAATATAGGTAGCGGCTCATCACGGTATAGCGTGGTTATATACATAACATAACAGGATTCCTAGACCTGATGAAGTAAACATGAGAAATAAAGAATCCTTTATATGCATATAGGGACCAGTATCAAGGTTAGTGTGGTGCCATAGCATGCATATGGGAGAATACTTGAAATTGGTCATCGCTCTGGGATAGCACCTTTCGGATCACACCTTTTTTAGGTAGAAAGAACATTCAAAGTGACTATGCCAGTATGTATTCTGCAAATGCAATGACCCTTCACTAAATAAAAACACCCAAGGGCAGGTCGGAGGGTTGCTAGTCCAAGCTAAAGGAGTCTTCAACTTCATATATAGGAGGGGGGCTGGACTTGTCACCCTCATTTTAAGCCTAAAACGTGGTGCTACTATGCTGAGATTTGTAGTGCCACACTGAAAAGAGAGAGAGTACAGGAAGACACTAAGGGGGCCATTTACACTCACTCATAGTGGGCCAAATTCAGCCTGTCTCTAATGTTTGGGGTTTGCACCTGCGTGTTCATGCGCAAGTGCAAACTGCAGAAGTGATTGGCTTTACCGACTTTCACACTCACCGATCCATTCGCTCCAAAGGGGTCGGGCAGAGGCAGACACGGAGCTGGAGCAGGGGAACACCCAGCATTTATGGGCGTCCCCATGGAAACACTGTGTGTTCTCTTGGGAACCCCAAGCAGGCTGATGCCTGCTCGGGGTGGGTGGCTGGCTGATGTCACATGACGTCAGCACCGGCCCCCTTTACGGCAATCTCCTTGTGAAATAAAAGTCAGAATGATCTGTCACTTTCATCCGCATGTGAGGAGATGTGTTCTCTTACACATCCCCCTCACATGCTAGCAAGGTGGCAGTGGGGGGCATTCGTTGGGACGGCGAGCATCGTTGACCTGTTCGCTAAGCTGTGTGTATACACAGTGTAGCGAACAGGTCTGAATCATACCTTAAGAACACTGGCAGAACAATTCTAATGAACTCTGGAGTAAGATTGAGGCTCTTAGCATAATTTTTGGCCCCGGCCAGTTCCCTTTATCAGTTGGGTTCCTAAGGCTCAAGTCCAGATAATGGGAAACCCTGGGCCAGCACAACCCAACCACCCCAAGGCATCACACTAGTTATAGGTATCAGTTTAAAGGCTGACGTACAGTAATAACACACAAGTTTGGCATCTGTGCAGGATGTTGGCTGAATTTGGATGTTATTTTGAAGGGATGATCATTTACAGGACATGGTTTTGCGTTGTTAGTGATTGACCCTTTAAATAAAAGTCACAACTCACAAATGCCAGTAAACCCCCCCCCCCCTCCCCATTTATCTTCACTGTGGGTGCATGTATAGAACTTTTGGGAGCTGCTGTTTTGCCCTCAGTTCCTCTATCGCATGAATAGATGTTGGGTGAGATGTACTAAGCCTTAAAAGTGATAAAATGGAGAGTGATAAACTATCAACCAACCAGCTCCCAACTGTAATTTTTCATACACTGCATGTAACATGACATGGCTGATACTTTGTCTTTCTCTGAATTATCACTCTTCAAGCTTAGTACATCTGGCCGGATGGGAGATTGTGCACAGCATCTACAGTACTTGTAGAGGGGTAGATTGGGTCAATCGCACAAGATAAATAAGTCAGAGTAGTGGACCCCTAATGTGGATGATCTTTATAGGTATATTATAAGACCATAGGGGTGTGCTACCTTGGGACAAAAAGGTTTAGGACAATATTTACGAGAAAGAAAAGAATGTCCTTAATAAGGTGCACCTCAGGAAATTTATTAAAAAATAACCTTTATTTTTGCTTACTTAAAAGGCTGCGAAAATTTTATTAAAAAACACTAAACATACATGGGTAGGGTTCACACAATAAAAGACTGGGGTGGCAGGCAGATATGGCTATAATGTATGTGTTTTACACTAGTAGGATTGTGTGTAGGCTGTCTGGATCTTGTGCAGACCCTGCGAGTAAAAATGAATCGCAGTGGCTGCTTCCAGATCTTCACATACAAAGTGCTGGGTAAGAGTGGGTTAATTCAATTCTCCAATTATGCCTCTAAATGAGATCTAGTGCAAGGGCTCATCCGTACTACAAAATTTGCTACGGGTAATAGCCTCATTGGGAGTGGGTATAACAACCTCTTAAAACTCCTATGTATCCACACACCTAATAGGGCATTTATAGGTGTGTTATAATCCTATCTATGATGTGCTGGTGAAGAGATATACACCAGTGCACTGTCAAAGCCTCCTGCGTCTATCTGGGTTTCCCACTGTGTTAATACACCAGGGGATCTCAGCCCAGGGAGGGATAGGATTCCTTTGTAACTCAAAGGGCGCTATGTACCTTGCTGACAGTGAATGCACTGACACACAGGTACAAGCGCATATGAGCCTAGGTAGCGGCTTCCAGGATACATACACTAGTCTAAGTACACAATCATAAATTACATCATATGAAAAATACCAAAAATCAGCAAGCCATCTGCCTGCGCACCGCTAGCCGGCACGCGCTTCGCAGATTAGCTTCCTCAGGGCCAACCAGATGCTGCCACGTAGCGGGTTTATATGTGTGGTGTAATCATCATTCGTCCAATCCCAGTATTCCAATCAGACGCGCCTCTGCAGCGTCATCTGGGATCTCATATCCTATCACGAAGTGTACTGGCGTCCGGCGTGTCAACGTCACACGCGTCGGACGGTAGTCATGGAGATCGCGTACAGCGTCTGACGTGTACGCGCTGTGTCCAGGTTGTCAGTTCGTACTGATAGGCTCTCAGACCCACATGTGTCATAACGTCAGTATGCGCGTCGTCCTGGAAACCTCTCATGGCATTCCAGTGGGCGGAGTGGAGTTACGTGTGTCTCGACAGATCTGCCGTTACTATGGAAACCCGGATCGGCGTCTCTCATATGTCAACAAAAAGGTCTGTATCGTTGTGATGGGCAATCGCCACTGTAATTAATATTTACATAACTGTTAGATTGCTGTCAAACAAGCCACCCTACGCTCAGCAGGCTTGTTTGACAGCAATCTAACAGTTATGTAAATACTAATTACAGTGGCGATTGCCCATCACAACGATACAGACCTTTTTGTTGACATATGAGAGACGCCGATCCGGGTTTCCATAGTAACGGCAGATCTGTCGAGACACACGTAACTCCACTCCGCCCACTGGAATGCCATGAGAGGTTTCCAGGACGACGGGCATACTGACGTTATGACACATGTGGGTCTGAGAGCCTATCAGTACGAACTGACAACCTGGACACAGCGCGTACACGTCAGACGCTGTACGCGATCTCCATGACTACCGTCCGACGCGTGTGACGTTGACACGCCGGACGCCAGTACACTTCGTGATAGGATATGAGATCCCAGATGACGCTGCAGAGGCGCGTCTGATTGGAATACTGGGATTGGACGAATGATGATTACACCACACATATAAACCCGCTACGTGGCAGCATCTGGTTGGCCCTGAGGAAGCTAATCTGCGAAGCGCGTGCCGGCTAGCGGTGCGCAGGCAGATGGCTTGCTGATTTTTGTTATTTTTCATATGATGTAATTTATGATTGTGTACTTAGACTAGTGTATGTATCCTGGAAGCCGCTACCTAGGCTCATATGCGCTTGTACCTGTGTGTCAGTGCGTTCACTGTCAGCAAGGTACATAGCGCCCTTTGAGTTACAAAGGAATCCTATCCCTCCCTGGGCTGAGATCCCCTGGTGTATTAACACAGTGGGAAACCCAGATAGACGCAGGAGGCTTTGACAGTGCACTGGTGTATATCTCTTCACCAGCACGTCATAGATAGGATTATAACACACCTATAAATGCCCTATTAGGTGTGTGGATACATAGGAGTTTTAAGAGGTTGTTATACCCACTCCCAATGAGGCTATTACCCGTAGCAAATTTTGTAGTACGGATAAGCCCTTGCACTAGATCTCATTTAGAGGCATAATTAGAGAATTGAATTAACCCACTCTTACCCAGCACTTTGTATGTGAAGATCTGGAAGCAGCCACTGCGATTCATTTTTACTCGCAGGGTCTGCACAAGATCCAGACAGCCTACACACAATCCTACTAGTGTAAAACACATACATTATAGCCATATCTGCCTGCCACCCCAGTCTTTTATTGTGTGAACCCTACCCATGTATGTTTAGTGTTTTTTAATAAAATTTTCGCAGCCTTTTAAGTAAGCAAAAATAAAGGTTATATTTTAATAAATTTCCTGAGGTGCACCTTATTAAGGACATTCTTTTCTTTCTCGTAAATATTGTTCTACAGTACTTGCGCTGAGCAGCAAGTGAGAGGGGGCATCCGGTTCCACCACCCCTGTGCATGGAACTCTGTGACCTGTGGTTCGACAATGGGACAGTGCCACCATCAGGACAGTTGGGAGGTATGACATATGCAAATATGCACAAAATACAATTTCATGTCACCCTGTTTTATATCCGATCTTCATTATTTTCTTAGGATTATGCAGCTGCTGACGAGGAAAATGAAAGAAGACACAAACACCTTTCTGCAGCTGATTAACATTGTGTTTCATATTTGTATCCTGATTCTTTCCCTCTGCAAATGTGAGACCCGGAGCCCAGCACCTGGATGTCATCTGTCTGTAAAGAGGAAGTTTTTATTTCCTTATAAATATTCCCAGGATGGAGATGTCATTATAGGCGGAATATTCACTGTGAATGGCCGAGTGTCAGTGCTGCCATATAATTATAGAATCTATAGACCTATGTGTGCATGGTAAGTGATTAGTCTGCTGAACGAAGTCATTATATCAGACCTACTTTTGAAAACTAGTTTCAGCTAGATTTTAAATGCTCCAAAAATATGCCCTGCTGTTGAGAGGGTGTGTCATGCTCTGCCCAGAGGGCGTGTCTAACTTCAATTATAGGCGTATCTATTGACACTAAGGGGTGTGTCCTTCAGTGGCAGAAGAAAACTGTGGAACACTTTGGGCCTGGTTCAGATGTGGATGTTGCTGACTGTAACACTGTACTAAGCATTTGAAAGAAACTTTTCTGCCTATATTGTGAAATCCCAGAATATAGAAGAGGGTAGTGGTGCCGCGCTCTGCCCCTATAGTCCTTTTTGCTGGTGTGATGTATATGAACAAATGATGACTGGAATCTATGGTCTATTTTGAAAAATATTGTAACTTTACTCATGAATAAATGTAAACATTGTATGCATTCCAAATGTTTTCACAGATAGGTTTATACAGTGTTTGTATCCACGTATATTGTTACAAAAAAATAAAACAATGAAATGGGGATTAGGATACACGTACAGATTCACAAATGCAAACACATAAATGCAGATTCATAAATGCAAACATATAAATGTATAATTCTGTATGTCGTGGTGTAAGGGGTATTTGGGCGGTGTAGGTGGGGGTGCACAGGGGGTCTGCAGGAAGATGGATGGGGGCGTCCTGGAACGGAGATGGGCTGCCTTGCGGGGATGTTGTTGCTCGTCCCGGTAGACCTGAATCTACAGGTTCCCCGTGCTGGTCAGGGGGTGCTGGTATTCTCGGGTTGTCTGTTGTCTGTGTCAACCGTTTTCCTGGCGTCAGGTCTGCGGGTGGACGTCAGGTCTGCGGGTGGTAGCGGTGCACTAGCGGGTTGGGGGTTGGCGGTGGTTGGTCCGGAGGAACCTTATGCCGTTCCTCTTCAGGGTGACAGTTCAGCGCCGTTCGCCATCCAGGCTGCTGCGCTGTCTGTCACTCCTGTTCGGTCTAGCGTGTTTCTTCTGACAGGGAGGCGGGAGCGGTTGGCGCTGATTAGCGGCCTGTCGCTGCGCTCTCCTGCCGACAGAGTGCCTACTCACCTACTCCCTCTCCGTTATGCCCGTGCAGTGGGTCTCTGCACCCGCCGGTGTTCTTCAGCTGTTTGGTCTTCTCCGTGTCCTCGCTCTTTGTGATGCCGTCAGCTGGTGGTCCCGGATCACTGCGGGTGATGATCGACGGCTGTTCCAATCTTTCTCTGCTGCTGTTGGTTTGTACGGCCCCTGGCTGGTGAAGGGGTGGGGGTTTTCAGGGTTCTTGGGAAGGCTGTGGATTGTGGGTGCTTTTTGGTTCCTTACATAGTTACATAGTAGGTAAGGCTGAAAAAAGACTTGCGTCCATCTAGTTCAACCTGGTATAGATATCCATTGCTGATTTGGTAGGTTCTGGTATTTTACAGACAAATTATATTTCTTATTTGTACCAATGGATGTTTTTCTCCAGTAAATGTTTGTCCAACTTTGCCTTGAACGCATTTAATGAGATAGCCGTTACCACCTCTCTGGGAAGAGAGTTCCAGAGTTGACTGTTCTGACCGTAAAGAAATTCTTTCTACTAGCTGAATGAAATGTTTTTTCTTCTAATCTATACTCATGCCCTCGCGTCCTAGATTCCTTTCTAGTAGAAAAGAGGGTGTGTGACAGTTCCTTATATTGGCCCTTGATATACTTGTACATCTTGAGCATGTCCCCCCTTAAACGTCTCTTTTCTAATGTAAATAGTCCCAAATTGCTTAATCTCTCCCCGTAGCTTAATTTCTCCATTCCCCTAATAAGCTTTGTTGCTCGCCTTTAGACTTTTTCTAATTCTATGATGTCCTTTTTATAGTGTGGGGCCCAGAACTGTACTCCGTACTCTAGGTGAGGTCTCACCAATGCTTTATATAGTGGCATAATTACCCTTGAGTCCCTAGTTTCCATTCCCCTCTTAATACATGCCAGAATTTTGTTGGCCTCCTTGGTGTCTCTCTCTCTAACGCGTTTCGGCCTTTGGATGGGCCTTCTTCTAGGGAGTTGCAGAGTGTTCTCCATGAGGCTGTCTTTATTCGAGGTGGGTGGGTGTTTGGTGGGAGGTCTCGTGTTTGTCTCTTTCTCATTGGTTATTAGATCTTGCTTCTGAGTGGTCGGTTGTTCTCTGTTGTGATTGGTCCTGGTGCTTCTTTTGGTGGTGAGTTTCTGCCGGTGTGCCGACAGATTTCTGACATCTGTTTGTGTCGACAGGTGGCTGCTAATGTTGTGTTTAGGGTCCTTTTTGTTTTGTCTGTTGGGGTGTTGCATTTGCTGGTTGGTTTGTTGCTGGTGTTTTGCTTCTGTGTCGACCGTTGGTTGTGTCGATAGGTTGAGTCGGTTTCTCTTTGTTTTTGTTTTGTGTTTATTATTTCCTGATTCCAACAATCGATTTTACTTCATTGTCGAGGTTCAGGCCTCTTGGGTTGAGTGTTTTCAATTCGTACATCCATTTTAGTTCTTTTGTGTTAATGCGCAGGGTGTAGTTTCCTCCTCTCCAATCTGGTTTGATTTTTTCTATTCCTATGAATGTTAGGGATTTAGGGTTGCTGTCGTGGAAGTCCTTGTAGTGTTTGGATAGATTGTGATCTTCGTAGCCAGTTCTTATGTTTCTGATGTGTTCATACAGGCGGTTTTTCAAAGGTCTGGTGGTCCTTCCAATGTATTGTTTGTTGCAGGGGCACTGTAAGAGATAGATTATTCCTTTGTTGTTACATGTGATTCTGTCTTTGATGGGGTATTGTTTCCCTGTGGTGGTGGATGTAAAGTTGGTGGTTGGTTTTGTGCTCCGTTTTTTGTTTTGTGTGCATCCTGTGCAGTTTCCACAGTAGTAGAAGCCTTTCACTGGGTTGGTGTTGTCAATGGTGGTCTGTTTACTTATTGTGGGGGGGATGTAGCTGTGGACTAGTTTGTTCTTTAAGGGGTGTGTCCTTCAGTGGCAGAAGAAAACTGTGGAACACTCTGGGCCTGGTTCAGATGTGGATGTTGCTGACTGTAGCACTGCACTAAGCATTTGAAAGAAACTTTTCTGCCTATATTGTGAAATCCCAGAATATGTTTTAGAGCAGAATTTATTGTAGGCTTTTATTAATGTCAATGTTATACTGTATGTATACTGTAAAGATTTGATATAGTTATACATTTAATAATCTATGGATAGCAGTTGTAAGATGGCGCCCCTGTTCTGACCTTTAATGATTAGGTCACTATTAGCCTTTGACAAAATTCAAAGTAAATAAAAGTAAAGTCCAAACTTTATAAACATTTATTAAAAAGTCTCTTAAACCACACAACAATGGCGGGTGTTCCAGACCATAAAAGGTTCAATAGTGTGTTTCAGATTTCAGTAAAGCAAACAACCTTCCCAACGCGTTTCGTCCCATGCAAGGGACTTCATCAGGGGTTCGCTACAAACATAAAAATATATACTTTAAAAATGCATAATGACAATTTGTACATTATTATTTCTTCTGCAATAACAATAGATAAAAAAATCAATGGACTTTACTTTAGACAATTGTGAATATGACTTGTTTGGCTAAGTCATTAAAATGCATCTATTGATGATAGAAAAAAGTTTCATGGATATGGAAGAACAGGTGAAAGAAAAAAACGGTGAGAAAGAAGAAAAATTCCATAGCATTGGTTGAGAGCTGCTTATACAGTTTAGGTGACGTACCAAATATCATTGACATAATTTCCACGATTTTCATACACGAGATCTATCACCAACCAGGTGTATAACAATAGATCTTTAAAAATGCTGTGGTGCCTGGTGGAGATAATATGCTGTTTTTAGAATATAACTAAATACCAGACTTCTTAAACAAGATATCTTAGAGGGAGAATCATTCCTTATAGGTGCGACCTCCTTTTAAAGGGGTACATGGTATGGTTGATTTGGAACTGCCAAACTTACACTCTTATTTATGGGACTTTTTCCTTCAGTGTCTAGATCAGTGTGGTGGTCTCTTATTTCTCGTTTCGAATTATACCAGCGTATATTCAAACAAATGGCTGTGGACATATATACAAGTTAGATTACTATTGTAGTGGGCCCCCTTACGGGGCAAACATTCACTCAGTACTTGGATTTTTTTACCTTTGTGGATATGAGGGATTCAAGAATTAATCCGAGGTGTGTATATATATATATCCAATATTGGATCGATCTCAATTCAGGCGGTATCTCTATTGGGTGACACCTGTCCGTACAAGTAAGTGTTTAGTTAGAGCTTGAGGTGTAACAACCCTAATGTTATACATTCCTTCCCATAAGCACACCTACCAGTGTATGCTTAAAGGTGAATATACTCAATACAGATTCATGAGCAGTTCTGATTGTGGTTCTCTCTGTCTGATAGGTAAATTTCAATTTGGAGCCCACCTAAATATGTTGAATAGGATAATTATCATTGGTTTACAATAGTTGGTTTCTAATCAGACTATAATGGTCTCAACAAACATATATGGTGATCTTCATATGGGATTACTCCTGTTAATTAGGGTTTATTAGTATAGGTGAAATGGCCTGGCTAGGGGAACATTTACTTTATAAATTCCTATTAAGCCTAACAAAAAGAGTCTGAGAAGGCGTGCATACCTATGAGTATTATTGGAAAGGAACTACCAATACAGAGCCTCGGTTTGTTCACAATGTAGTTTTCACTGTCTGGTAGAAAGACATGATATGATCTTAGACCATTTAGCATGGATTATGTACATCAGCTATAGTTTGCCCATAATGCAAAAAAAAAAAAAAAATCTTTTTCTTCCCACAACAAAACAACATATATACATTTATTAAGCAATTGTCCCTTAAGAGCATTTTTCTAACAAGAGCAAAGTTCAGTCCATTACATATAGATTACAATAGCAGTGTGGCTTACCCCTTAGGAGATGTGTGCTGGTGAAAGGTTCAGTGAGAATGAGTTTGTCTCATCTCCTGGCTCAGGTATATATAGGGCTATGTTGTGACATCACTTCCTGTTGTTACCTAATTACTTCTGGTTATTAATCATTCAAAATAGTTTTGTTAGTTTACTACCTTTATTATTATTAATACCGCTATTGCCTGGTCTTATTCTATCACTAAAATTAATTGTACTAATTGTGTTTAACTAACATGGGCCAGTCTACCCAGCCTGCTTAGCGGCTGTCAGTCCGGTTCCCCAACTGTTTTTAGCATTTCTAAATGCTAACAATTGTTCCCATAACGTTGGTGATATAGTGGAGGAGTAGGGGATCACTGCCCTCTACCCTGATCCCCCCTCCTTCATTCACGATCGGCAGCAGAATTTGCTGCCGCCGTGGGGAGCCGCACTTCCGGGTTGCGTTCCAGCATAGTCCCTTTCGATTCTGGAGGTGGAGGTGCTCCCTGGGAATATTTGTTACTGCTACAAAAAGAAAAGAGAAAAGGATTCCCAATTCAGGGCACTCATTCAACTGATATCTGGTGTATTTATTCTGTTGAGAGTGTCCACCGACAAATTCAAAGTTAAAATATACCTTTTATTTATATTATTTAAAAATGCTGCAAGCCAGCGAAATATAGACAAACATGTATAAGTGAAAAATCATAAGAATAAAGTGATTCAAATATTGCAGTGTTGATGTTGTCTAATCTGTCCTCTGTACAAATCAGTGTGAATAAACACTGAAAATATATGTCCCAGTCTTGTTATCTTTTACAGTTAAAGTTACTGAGATATAGTTGAAACAATGTTGCTGGGTGATAGAGACACTGCAACACAGTGTAGCCACAATGATTAACTATAAATCCTCCAATATGATTTATGCTGCAATGCAAAATACTGCAGACCTAGCAGGAATTGTTTTAAAGGTACTCAGTGGTGCTTGAATATTCCAGCGTGTTTATATACAGATGATGGTTAGCTGTGTGTGACACTGGTATTATGGAGAGTAGTCAGGATTGTCAGATCTGTTAGAAAGTAGGCGATATGCGCTAATGCGTTTTTATATATATATATATAACTCTCCAGACCCGGTGGATACTATGGTGTGCTCTAGGCTATATATGCTATTTGGGGCAGGAATATGCCCTGCTTTTGTTATAAGCACTGGTGACCAAGTGTCACTGTTACCATAGGTTGTGTGTTACAGCGCGCTACCACTGTTAGTATCCTTAACGGCTGTTGTTTATTCATATCAATACCATTGATGAAAAAGTTAGTGCAGACTTGTTTGACTGAATATAGGTATTGTTTGTAGATATGTAATGTCAACAACCTTACACTGTATTGGTTGTGACATGCGTTTAATAATTGTCATTAGAGTTCATTTATAACAAGATGCGCCGCACTCAGTTCCTGCAGACAAACTTGTGTCACATTCGTATCTCTGTAGACACAGATTGCCTTTCTAATATTGTTTAGAGAGATTTACTAGTTAGTGACACTGATTGTATGGTTACTTTGTACACACCATACAATTGAGTATTGGTCACATGTAGCGTGGAGCCGATCTCTTTATGAGTATGCTTGCTACGATTCAGCAAGTAGATATACACTGATGGCCACAGTTAAATTTAATTGTGCAATATTCTTATTAAGGTGGTAGAAACATAGAAACATAGAATTTGACGGCAGATAAGAACCACTTGGCCCATCTAGTCTGCCCCTTTTTTTAAACATGTTACCTCAAACCATATTTGATCCTTATTTTTTTGTAATGATATCAATATGCCTATCCCAAGCATGTTTAAATTGTACTACTGTATTTGCGTCTACCACCTCTGATGGGAGGCTATTCCACTTATCTACTACTCTTTCTGTGAAGTAATTCTTCCTCACATTTCCCCTGAATCTTCCTCCCTCTAGTTTCAGTGCATGTCCTCATGTTCTGCTGCTCCTCTTCCTGTGAAAAATGTCTCACACCTGTACCTTGTTAAAACCCTTGATATATTTGAAAGTTTCTATCATGTCACCCCTTTCCCTTCTCTTCTCTAAAGTATACATATTAAGATCTTTTAGTCTTTCCTGGTACGTTTTGTGATGTAGGCCATGCACCATTTTAGTTGCTCTTCTTTGTACAGTTTCTAATGTATTTATATCCTTCTGGAGATATGGCCTCCAGAACTGAACACAATACTCTAGGTGAGGTCGTACCAATGACCTATACAGTGGCATTATTACTTCTTTCTTTCTACTGCTGATACCTCTCCCTATGCAACCAAGCATCTGACTTGCCTTCTTCATTGCTTTGTTACATTGCCTACCTGCTTTTAAGTCCCCTGAAATAGTGACACCTAGATCCCTCTCTTCCTCAGTAGTTTCCATTATAGTCCCATTTATACTATATTTAGTCTTTGGATTTCTGAGACCCAAGTGCATGATTTTGCATTTTTTGGCATTAAACTGTAGTTGCCATTCTCTTGACCATTTCTCTCATCCACCTAGATCCTCAATCATTAGTTTTACCCCTCCTGGTGTGTCTAATATGTTGCATACCTTTGTGTCATCTGCAAAAAGGCACATTTTACCCTCAATTCCATTTGCAATATCACCAATAAAGATATTAAAAAGCACCGGTCCAAGTACAGATCCCTGGGGTACTCCACTTGTAACCTTTCCCTCCAGACTGTACTCCGTTTACTACAACTCTCTGTTTTCTGTCCTGCAACCATGCTCTTATCCATTCAACTATCTTAGAATCCAATCCCAAGCTTTCAAGTTTATTTAACAGTCTGCGATGTGGGACAGTGTCAAAAGCTTTACTAAAGTCCAGATAAGCTACATCTACAGCCCCACCTTGATCTATTACTTTAGTCACCCAGTCAAAAAAGTCAATAAGATTTGTTTGACATGATCTTCCCCCAGTAAACCCATGCTGTTTTGGATCCTGTAAATTTCTGGTTTTGAGATAGTCTACAACTCTTTGTTTTAAAAGTGTTTCCATCAATTTCCCTACTTCTGATGTAAGGCTCACTGGTCGATAGTTGATTACCTCTTCCTTGCTTCCACTTTTGTGCAGTGGGACTACATTCGCTGTTTTCCAGTCCTCTGGGATTACTAGAGTAGCTAGTGACTGGTTGAATAATTCTGTTATTAGTTTTACCAGCTCCCCTTTAAGCTCTTTTAGTATCCTTGGATGTATCCCATCTGGCCCCATTGATTTATCCACTTTCAGTTTTGAGAGTTCTGTGAGGACTTTCTCCTCTGTAAATGTACTTGTCTCTCCCTCAGTTTTCTGACTATACTTGCAACTTAACTGTTGCCCCTTCCCCTCTCTTTCAGCAGTGAATACTGAGCAGAAATAATTATTAATATTATCTGCTATTACATTGTCCCCCTCAAGAAAACTTCCACTCTCTGTCTTCAGTCTAATTATTCTCCTTTCACTTATACACCTAAAAAAAGTTTTCCCCCCTTTACCCACTGACTGGGCCATTTTCTCTTCAGCCTGTGCTTTTGCACATCTGATTACCTTCTTAGCCTCCTTCTGTCTAACAAGATACACCTCTTTGTCCTCATTCTTCTGCGTCTGCTTAAATTTCTTAAAGGCCAACTTTTTTGCTTTCACAATACTTGCTACTTCTTTTGCAAACCACAATGGCTTTCTTTTTCTGGTGTTTTTCTTACTCTTTTCACACAAAGTTCTGTTGATTTTAGAATTGCACTTTTTAATTTGTCCCACTTATCCTGCACTCCTTCCAAGTTCTTCCACTCTGCCAAAGAATCCCTTACAGAGTTTCCCATCTCTACAAAATCAGCCTTCCTAAAATCTAACACCTTTTTTTTGTGTGCGATGAGTCAGTCTCTGTCTTTATTTTGAACCATACTGCTTGATGGTCACTGGATCCCAGATTTTTACCCACATTTATGTCAGATATTCTGTCACCATTTGTAAGTATTAAGTCTAATATTGCGTCCTTACAAGTGGGCTCCCTCACCAATTGCTGGAGGGATGCTCCTTGCAAGGAATTCAGCATGTCCCTACTTCTGGTTGAACTTGCAACAGGCAGCTCCCAGTTTACATCAGGTAGATTAAAGTCTCCCATGATTATCACCTCTCCTTGTAATGCCATTTTATTGATGTCCTGCAATAGGCTCTTGTCTAGTTCCTCTTCCTGACCTGGTGGTCTGTAGATCACCCCTATACGAAGAATCACCTTCTCCCCTGTTTCTATGGTCACCCAAAGGGCCTCTGTTTTTTCTTCAATTCTTTGTATTAATGTAGTCTTTATATATTTTTTCACATATATTGCAACCCCTCCTCCAATTTTTCCCATTCTGTCCTTCCTAAATAAAGTATATCCTGGTATAGCTATGTCCCAGTCATGTGGTGTTTTGTGTTTAATTAAATATTGCTTTTGACATGCATATAATATCTGTCATTTCATTGTGTGTGTGTGTGTAATCGCGCTATTTTGCGGAGCATGCCGCATTGCGCATTAAAACTTTTGCCTCTGAAAAAGCTAAACGCGAAATGTGCACTGGCATGCAGCTCACTTCACTATCCAAGGAGTGATGCTGTTCTTTTCTTTTCTCTAATTTTAAAAACAAATGAAATTGCACAGTGTTAAAATGGGATCACCCCAGTAATATGTAGAGTGTGTTGTACTATTCTGTTCCAAATATAATAGCCGCAAAATAGCCCGATAAAAGCAATTCCCACTGAGACTGCACGTGGGGCCAATTAATTGTATAGTGTTTATATAGCGTTGTTGCCTGACATTACAACAGTATTTAATTGTGTGAAGACAACAGCGTGGTGTGTGCTTATCTATAGTATTGTAATGCGCAAGGCAGCATGCTCCGCAAAATAGCGCGATCAAAAATCGGGTCCCGTCGCATCGCATGCGATCATATCGCATGCGATGCAATGCAACCCGATTTTGATTTGTACATGCACCCTGATGCCTGATTCCTATGTTAAATGCCCCCCCCCCAGACCCGATTTTTAATTGTACACCCACCCGGATGGGTCATTAATATGTTAAATGGCCCCCCATTGTTAACGCCACCCCACTATCAACGCCAACCGAGCGCAGCGAGCCCGCAAGGGGCGGCAATACGCGTCCTCAGACCTTTTCATTCCCCCACTATCAACGTCGGCGTGGAGTTGAATTTCCCGCGAGGGGACGCGGATTACTTCACATGTATTCCGCTGCGCTCGCCACGCTTTGCGCTCGGTGGCTCGCTGCGCTCTATATAAAATCAACTCAGCGTCAACGTGGATAGTGGGGGTATAAAAGGTCAGAGAACGCATACCGCCGCTGCTCGCCACGTTTCGGGTTGGCATTGATAGTGGTGTGGCATTAATAATGGGGGGGCATTTAACATAGTCATTACCCATCAGGGTGGGTGTACAATTAAAAATCGGGTCTGGGGGTGCATTTAACATCGCATACCTTAATTAGTGGTATGCGATGCGCGCCCAGATAATACACAAGTACCTTTCCTTTTTAGAATCTTTAGTAAATTGAGGCCATAGTTGTGGAACTTTATCACCTCTGCTGTGCCAGTGAGAGGCAGATAAACCCGTGAATTTTTTTATTTTTTATTTATTAGCAGTTTCTTATATAGCGCACACATATTCTGTAGCGCTTTACAGAGAATAGTTGAAGAGTCACATCAGTCCCTGCCCCCAGAGGAGCTTACACTCTATATGCCCTATCACATGTACACGCACGCACAGACATTCTAGGGTTAATTTTTTGGGAGCAAATTGACCTACCAGTATATTTTTGGATTGTGGGAGGAAACCGGAGTACCCGTAGGAAACCCACACAAGTACAGGAGAATATACAAACTCCGCACAGTTAGAGCCATGGTGGGTATTGAACCCATGACCTCAGTGTTGTGAGGCAGTAATGCTAACCATTACACGATCCGTACTGCCTTTGTACGGATGTATGTGAAAGCATGCAGGTGGCATCTTAATCCAGTGGTGGCTGTGGAATGTCTAAGATGCCACCTCAGATGGAGAACACTTCCTACAAAATATATGTAAAACCCCCCACTAAGCGCTACTTTTGCAGTGACCCCAGTTAGTGTTTTAATGATTTAATTCAGCTGATATTTGGTCGCTATTGGCCCTAGCTTGCACCCCCCCTCCCCATGTACAAATGAGTACTTTACAAACTTTCTGCACACAAGCGCATTTAGCGGCAAGATTCCTTCCCCCCCCCACAAATCACATAATTTAGAACCAACTCCCTCCCTGATGAGCCACGATTTGTGGCTTTTATTGGAATAGGGGTGGGGCTTAATGGGGGCGAGGCTTAATGGGGGCAATTCCCACCCCTGGAAACAGCTGCAGAGAGTCTTCTCCCAGAGAAGAGACCATCAAAGTAGGCAAGTATGGTTAGAGCAGCTATATAGTGAAAGTGTAATGAGCAGCAGCAGCAATGCTGTGGCCCTGTGTATAGGGCACTTTAATGACATCTGTCCCTATGTGTGCTGAGGATGACTCATGGATGGGTCCTGTATGATGCCATGTGGGGGAATAAGGCAGCTGCATTGTTGTGCAAACATTAGAGTTACTGTAACTTGCAACATAGGGCCTAATTCAGACTTCCACAAACGCTGCCAAACCGCCCCACCCAACGGCCGCCTACCCCTGCTGAGAGATTCCCGCACTAGCATGTGAGGGGATGTGTATGATAAAACATCCCTGGCATGCGTCTGCACCGGGGAAAAAATCCAACTACGTTGCGTGTAACTAGAACAGTGACAAGGACAATGCAACAAAATACAGTGTATGTGGATGAGTCAAAGGAATCCAACAATACCAAGCACGACGGGGTTCACATCAGTACAGGCGTTATATCGGCACAATTTGTGAACTTGCATTAATGTATAACAAATGTGAATAATGAAATAAACATCTTCAAATTCAAATGATTATCAATCGAATTCACAACTTAGGGCAACACTGCCAAAAGGGCAACACAAGCTTATGGTCGACATAGGTAAGATTGGCAGTCAAAACATCGACAAAGAGGAATCAAGCCGAAAATGTGACCTGCGATCAGCAGGGCCGCCAATAGGGGGGTACTGTGGGTACAGCTGTCCCAGGCCCTGGCCTCTGGAAAGGCCCGGCGAGCGCAAGTTGCCCACTGCAAACCCCCCCCTCCCCGGCTGCCTCCGCTGTGCTGCCTGCTCGGTGCACTGAACGAAGCACAGGCTTCTTCAATGCAGGACACCTATGGCCAATTAAAATGCTGCACCGGCTTTTGAGCCAATCAGAGCTTGTGTACAGTTAGCCAATCAGAGCTCTTATTGGCACACCAGCATGTGCTGCATTTTAATTGGCCATAGGTGTCCTGCATTGAAGATGCCTGTGCTTCGGGACCTGCTGGGGGGGGGGGGGGGGGGCTCGGACTCAGTCCCAGACCCCAAAATTCCGAGTGGCAGCCCTGGTAATCAGACCGTTAGTAAATTTGCCCTTAGGTGTTAATAAATATTTATGAGCGGGCATCCTCTATACCAGTGGTTCTCAACCGCGGTCCTCAAGTACCCCCAACAGTGCACATTTTCCAGGTCCCTACTCAGAATCACAAGTGAAATAATTAGCTCCACCTGTGGATCTTTTAAAATGTGTCAGTGAGTAATGAGTGCACCTGTGCACCTGCCGGGTGACCTGGAAACGTGTACTGTTGGGAGGTGTCCTGAGGACCGAGGTTTAGAACCTCTGCTCTATACTGAACATACTAAAAGATGAATCTTTTGTTTTTGAGAAAACCCAAAGCATTCAAACTACTTTTGTAAGTGTTTGGAAAGAGACTGACCTAGGTCAATCTGTTAGAGCGCTACTATATGAGTATGATCCCTTAGAGAGCCGCCGATTCAGGGGATGGTCAGTTCCCCAAGTAAGGAAATAAGAAACAACAGAAAAAGGGAGAATCGTCGCTCAAAAAAAATCTAATTCAAGTGCTTGCATCAATTATAAAAATATTTAATGAAATATTTCATACACATACAAACATATCATATAAAAATAAAATATAAATGTAAAAGCAATGGATTAATAACAGTGGACCTGTTGGGAGAGATATAGGGGGTTTGTATAGTCACCAGTACTATGTTGATAGTACATAGGGTAGGGTTACATAAAGCATATAATCACCAGCCGGTGATAATTGATGGGGGGGATTTCACCCAACCGCAGATGGATAAGCAGAGGAAATGCCAGATACAACCGGAGATATTCGTGGTCAGCGGGTCAGAGATGTTCTCCCAAATAGCGTATTCTTTCCTCCAGCCAGGGGTACGGTTTGCTCAATGCATTTCAGACCTTGTGGTCCTTCATCAGGAGCATACCGTAGCCCCTGGCTAGAGCTGTTTAAATAGGGTGGAAGATGCGCGAAAATAACCGGCATCCGGTAAGTTAGCCAGAACCGGAAGCGCGTCATACTTCTGTCTTCCCTGAAAAGCTGTATTCTTAATATAGCGAGAGATAGGAGAACTAAAACGGATGTTAAAATGTACAGTATATGGCAGGATTGTGCTCATTGGCCAATGTTATAATTATTTATTTATTTATTTACAGTTTCTTATATATCGCATACATATTCCACAGTGCTTTACAGAGTATATTTGAACATTCACATCAGTCCCTGCCCCAGTGGAGCTTACAATCTATATTCCCTCAAAAAGAATTCTTAGTGTCCCGTGCGCTCAGGCAATAAGTGTAGGTAATGAACTTACACTGATGTAAACAGAAGAGTCCACAACAATAGGATAGATGCTGATATGTCCAGGAAGCTGTGTCGTTCACTCCACTGTTCATTTAGAACCCTTATAAAAAGAGATAAGACATCGTGCAACACCTTTTTGTAAAGGGGGGTACAATTTATTTAGGATGCACTCACAAGGATAGGGTTACATAAAGCATATTATCACCAGCCGGTGATAATTGATGGGGGGGATTTCACCCAACCGCAGATGGATAACCAGACGAAATGCCAGATACAACCGGAGATATTCGGGGTCAGCGGGTCAGAGATGTTCTCCCAAATAGCGTATTCTTTCCTCCAGCCAGGGGTACGGTTTGCTCAATGCATTTCAGACCTTGTGGTCCTTCATCAGGAGCATACCGTAGCCCCTGGCTAGAGCTGTTTAAATAGGGTGGAAGACGCGCGAAAACAACCGGCATCCGGTAAGTTAGCCGGAACCGGAAGCGCGTCATACTTCCGTCTTCTAGACGCTTGCGTTCCATCCGCACCGGAAGTATGCGTTCCAATGTGCCAGATGTGAACACTTTATGGAAGAAAATCTCAGTTTGCGTTCCAGGTTACATTGTTATGCGTTACAACTCAAATGACACATCGGAGAAAACAATAATAATTTAATTTAAAAACTACAAAGTCCATTTTTTTCTTATTCTCGATCTGTTTCAACGGGTCAGTCCATAGATTTAAAGTGCAAATGCTTGAGGGACATATCCTTCCATTGCACTTGGTTTTTCCCGGTACAAGTCCATAGCAGCAATTATAAAGTCCATTTATATGTAAAAAGACAAGAATAAGAGCAATGTTAAAAAAACAATGTTAAAAATTACATTAAAAATCTGAAGAGTAAAAAATGAAATTAAAGGAACCACTTGACCTCGAAGTCACCATTAAGACCATTTGGTAATAACGTATTTAAATTAAAAATCCATTTCATTTCCGTCTGTGCAAGTTTAGTCTCTATGTTCTTATTTCTCCAGGTGGGTATCACTTGTTCTAATGCTCCAAAGGATTTTAATCCACATTCACTGGAGTTATGAACATTTTTTAAATGGGCCGAAAGGGTATGAGTTAATGTCCCTTTCCTTATATTGTATATGTGTTCTGATAAACAAATTTTCATGTTTCTAGTAGTTTTTCCTACATAAAATAGACCACATTTACATTCAATAAAATATATAACATTTTTTGAATTGCACGTTATGAATTCATTGATTTTGTACGTTACGTCATTAATGGTGACCTCTTTTACTTTACTGGTTCCTTTTACACTTCTGCATATAAGACACATCCCACTCCTATGGAAGCCTTTAGTATGGTCGCTAGTTCTTGGTGCGGCTTCTAAAGAACTTTTTACTAGTTTGTCTTTAAGTGAGGGTGCTCTTCTTTAAATAAAACCTGGGTATCTTGTGAGCTGATCCAAAATTACAGGGTCACATTGCAGGATTTTCCAATTTCTTTTAATCATTTTTTCAATTTCTTTAAAATGGGGATTATAATCAGTTATGAAACACCACTCTTTATTTTTCTGATCTCTTATCTTATTTTTATCTTTCAAGAGTTCACCTCTATCTATAAGATCAACCTTGTTTTTTGCTTCGATGAGATCATTTACCTCATAACCTTTTGTTAAAAAACGATTTGACATATCCTTCACTTGTTCTTCATATACATTTTTGTCACTGCAATTACGCTTTACACGTAAGAATTGTCCATTAGGTATGCCCTCCAACCAGTTATTATGATGTTGACTGTTACGCTCAATATAACTGTTGGAATCTGTAGATTTAATGTGATTACTGGTGCACACTTTATCATCCTGGACATAAATGTTTAGATCTAAAAATAAAAAAATTTCATTGCTCCACATAAAAACCAGGTTAAGATTAAAATCATTCTGATTCAACTTGTTAAAAAAACTGTAAAAGAGTATTTTCATCCCCCTTCCACACCAGTAAAACATCATCGATATAGCGTTGCCAGGAGACCAGGTTCGCCCCGAACTCTGGAGTGGACCAGATGGTGAGGTCCTCCCAGTATGCCATGTACAAATTAGCATAGCTAGGGGCGAACCTGGTCCCCATGGCAGTACCGATCATTTGCAGATAGTAATTTCCGTTAAAATAAAAGAAGTTATTCTTCAGAATAAAAGCAATACTCTCCAAGATAAAAACTTTTACATCCTGAGGTAGAGTAGATTTATTTAAAAAATACTCTACAGCTATCAGGCCTTTAGTTGGATCAATAATGGTGTACAGAGTAGACACGTCCCCACTGGCCAACAAAAAACCTTTTTCCCATTCACAATTATTAATTTAGTTGAGAACATCCTTAGTGTCTTTTAGGTATGCTCTCGTGTTCTTCACTAAAGGTTGTAAGTAAAAGTCAACGAGAGCGGACAAATTGGATGTCAGGCTGTTAGTCCCGGATACTATCGGCCTCCCGGGGGATTGGATGGGTTCTTATGGACCTTTGGTAATATATATATTGTGGGGACCGAAGGCTTCTTAATACTCACAAAGTCAAACTCGGCTTTAGTGAGTATTCCATTTTGGAGAGCTCAAAGAATAAACACATCCAATTCCTTTTTGATGCGTATTGATGGGTCTGATTTAAGTTTTCTGTAAGTGTCACCACTTTCAAGCTGTCTGTTGATCTCTTGGATGTAATCATCTTTATTAAGGACCACGACCCCTCCGCCCTTATCGGCCGGTTTTATAACTATTTCAGCATCATCCTTTAAGGACTTAATTGCCCGAAACTCTTTCGATGTTAAATTCACTTTTTTGAATTTTTTATTTTTATGTTGTTGTCGTGTTAAAGAGTTGAGTTCCTCGGCTACAATTTTATTGAAGCTCTCAATAAAACAACTCTTTTAAAGTAAAAGAGGTCACCATTAATGACGTAACGTACAAAATCAATGAATTCATAACGTGCAATTAAAAAAACTTTATATATTTTATTGAATGTAAATGTGGTCTATTTTATGTAGGAAAAACTACTAGAAACATGAAAATTCGTTTATCAGAACACATATACAATATAAGGAAAGGGACATTAACTCATACCCTTTCGGCCCATTTCAAAAATGTTCATAACTCCAGTGAATGTGGATTAAAATCCTTTGGAGCATTAGAACAAGTGATACCCACCTGGAGAAATAAGAACATAGAGACTAAACTTGCACAGACGGAAATGAAATGGATTTTTAATTTAAATATGTTAGTACCAAATGGTCTTAATGGCGACTTCGAGGTCAAGTGGTTCCTTTAATTTCATTTTTTACTCTTCAGATTTTTAATGTAATTTTTAACATTTTTTTTTAACATTGCTCTTATTCTTGTCTTTTTACATATAAATGGACTTTCTAATTGCTGCTATAGACTTGTACCGGGAAAAACCAAGTGCAATGGAAGCATATGTCCCTCAAGCATTTGCACTTTAAATCTATGGACTGACCTGTTGAAACAGATCGAGGATAAGAAAAAATGGACTTTGTAGTTTTTAAATTAAATTATTATTGTTTTCTCCGATGTGTCATTTGAGTTGTAACGCATAACAATGTAACCTGGAACGCAAACTGAGATTTTCTTCCCTAAAGTGTTCACATCCGGCACATTGGAACGCATACTTCCGGTGCGGATGGAACGCAAGCGTCTAGAAGACGGAAGTATGACGCGCTTCCGGTTCCGGCTAACTTACCGGATGCCGGTTGTTTTCGCGCGTCTTCCACCCTATTTAAACAGCTTTAGCCAGGGGCTACGGTATGCTCCTGATGAAGGACCACAAGGTCTGAAATGCATTGAGCAAACCGTACCCCTGGCTGGAGGAAAGAATACGCTATTTGGGAGAACATCTCTGACCCGCTGACCCCGAATATCTCCGGTTGTATCTGGCATTTCGTCTGGTTATCCATCTGCGGTTGGGTGAGATCCCCCCCATCAATTATCACCGGCTGGTGATTATATGCTTTATGTAACCCTATCCTTGTGAGTGCATCCTAAATAAATTGTACCCCCCTTTACAAAAAGGTGTTGCACAATGTCTTATCTCTTTTTATAAGGGTTCTAAATGAACAGTGGAGTGAACGACACAGCTTCCTGGACATATCAGGATCTATCCTATTGTTGTGGACTCTTCTGTTTACATCAGTGTAAGTTCATTACCTACACTTATTGCCTGAGCGCACGGGACACTAAGAATTATTTTTGAGGGAATATAGATTGTAAGCTCCACTGGGGCAGGGACTGATGTGAATGTTCAAATATACTCTGTAAAGCACTGTGGAATATGTATGCGATATATAAGAAACTGTAAATAAATAAATAAATAAATAATTATAACATTGGCCAATGAGCACAATCCTGCCATATACTGTACATTTTAACATCCGTTTTAGTTCTCCTATCTCTCGCTATATTAAGAATACAGCTTTTCAGGGTAAATGTTTATCTGTGTATATCAGTTTCGGTCATTATGTTTATAATTTTTCCCCAAAATTCGGCCACAGGTTGACATTCCCAGAGCAGGTGTAGGAAGGAGCCTGGATATTTTTTTACACTTAGGGCATAGTGTTGAGGCCAGTCCACCAAATTTTGTTGAAAGTTACGCTCTATATAAAATAAATAGTTGCACATGCTGTACTCATATAGCATTTGTGGCTTTTGCCACTGATGAAAGGCGACCTACCATTTCTCCTCACTTATGGTCCCCACATCCTCCTCCCATCTTGCCTTTAGTTTCCCTAGATAATTGCTAGGTTTCGCCCTCTCGATGGTTTTACAAATCCTGGAAGCTAATTTTCTCTTATCTACCATTTTTATAATTTTTTTGATCAGGGATTCGCTGAAGTGTGTGTGTGTGCACTCTTCAAGGGCAATTCTCAGCTGGAGATAGCAAAAAAAGTATGTCTGTGGCAGATTCAATTCTTCCTTCAGATGAAGAAACAACTTAAATTTACCCTCCATACAGTCTATACTTGGCTGAGATTATTGACAGAGTACAGCCCCCATACCTCTATCAGCTGTAATCCGTTTAACTCCCCTATCATCCATATATCCTCCATCGGATGCTCTGGATCTATACATTCATGTTCAATTATTTTATTGACTTCTCTCCATATTTTAATGGCCTGTATAACCATGGGGGATCTCGGACCATTGTATGTCCCTGAAGAATTCTGCGCCATGGATTAACCCCAGGGGTTGATGTGCTGTTATTATATCACTTCCCTGATCCTCGACCAACCAAGCCCTCATCTGTGCTAATTGAATTGATATATAGTGCCCTCTAAAGTTAGGCATCCCCAAGCCCCCCTCTTCCATTTCCCGCATCAAGGCTTTGAACTGGACCTTAGGTCTTGCATTATATCAAATATTAGGTCTTGCATTATATCAAGATGATAGAACACTATTAGGTCTTGCATTATATCAAGATGATAGAACACTATTAATTTTCCTAAAAAAGTGAATTTGCAAAGTAAATCGGAGATTGCTGGATTACATATGGAAATTTTGGGAGTACAACCATTTTCAGCAGCTTTATACAGCCTATCGCTGTTAGTGGTAGCTTGCTCCATGTTTTAAGTTTTTTATCCAGATACTCCATTAGAGGGTGGATATTTACTGGAATAAACTCCTTTGGATTTTTGGAGATCCAGATCCTCAGATATTTGAATGACGCCACCCACTTTAAGGGGAGTGGATGGAGAGAAGGAGGGTTCCCTATTTCGTTGGCCGAGAGAATGTGAGAGTTTTTCCAATTTATTCTCACCCCCAAGTAATCCCCAAATGAATTTATTATTTTTAGGACTAAAGGTAATGCTTAATATATTTAGAAATCATATAAGGATACTATATCTCTACCTGCCCCTACTTTAAAATCCTTGATGTTCGGGTGCGTTCTTAAGATACAAGTCAAGGGTTTGATTGCCAGGGCGAACAAGACAGGGGATAAAGGACACACCTGCCTCGTCCCTTTGGTTAATGTGAATGCCTGTCAGGTCCAGCCATTCACTGATACTCGAGCTGATGGGTTGGTATACAGTAATTGTATCCATTTTATAAAATTGGGCCCCAATCCAAAAGCCTTAAGGACTGTCCACACATAGGGCCACTAGACCGTGTCAAATGCTTTGGTCGCGTCTAGGGATACCACAGCTGGTTGCCCATCTTTCTCTGTTGGCATCTGTAGGTGGCAGTGTAATTTACGTAGATTCAGGCAGGTGGCTCTTCCGGGCATAAACCCGGACTGGTCGGGTGCATTATTTTAAGCTTCACTTAACCTTCTCTTTTTCCATAAGCTTCTCTGTTACTTGGGGAGTAACATATTAGTGATTAGTGCTGCAGACATTTTCAGTGCACAGTGTGAAAACTCAAACTATTACCCAAAACTATTTTGTTTCCCTACGCGTTATCACACCAAGCAGCAGAATGTTCCACCATTTGAAAAATAGAGAAGAAATGCTAAAAAATGTTTTTGAGGAGGATTCCATAGACTGTAGTGATGATAATGTGGAAACAGCACTACGAAGATTAGAGAAATTACTAATGAAAGAGAATAAGGGCAGTATTCAATGAGGCTGATTCGCCATGTTTTATGGCGATTTTGTGCTATTTTCGTGCTGTACGGTGATTTTTTGACTAAAACGGTGAATCACCCTATTCAATGATCAGATAGCGAATACATTTCAAGGTTTTTATCGCCATGATTCACCAAGTAGCAATCGCTATCTTTTTATGGTGAAGTGGAATGTGAACTTTTAAAATAAAGTGTTTTGTTTTTACATTTGGTGTCAAAAAATCAGGAATTTTATTCTGAGGAGGGGCATGCTATTTTTATTCATGTGCTGTTACACAGCAGCCAGCAGGGGGCCGGGAGCCGAGCCGCTCATTAGATATTCATATATTCACTGCACCAATCATTACATATGCACCATCGGGTGTAGTGAATACCCGGTCCCCTGTTGGCTATCCCGGGGGGCAGCCTGTGCTGCCTGGCTCCCGGGGAGCCCACCTCCCCCCCACAAACGTTCTGGGGCAGACAGGGAGACTTCCATCTCCCTGCCGCCATCCTCAGGCTCCCTGCGGCATCGCCGCAGGAGTTAAAATTTGACGGTCAGGGGCAGTGAGCCCCTGACTCGTTGAATACTGGAGCCGGCGAGGCTCCAGAACGCGGTGGGCATAGGCGAATGTGCAGCGAATCCTAAACAGGATTCGCTGCACATCGTCAAAATTCTCATTGAATACTGCCCTTAATTGTGGTGGGAATGTGTCACATTGGAAAAATATACAGCGGAACAAATCCTACCAAAAGGCTTAAGAATAAGGACATTTCCATCATTCAATGATTCAAGTGACAATTTCAAGCAGAATTGGTTGAAATTCTGGAACACTGCTCCTTCTCTCTGATGGACTGAATATTAAAAGAAAGGAGAAAAAACTAAAAATCGTGAAAGAACAAATCAGTATATTACAGACTTTATTTGAACCTTATGAGGATTCCCAAGAATTCAAACATAAATGTAAAATTATACAAATCAGATTATCTCAGAACACCAAGGAGATAATAAAAAGGAAACAAAAGAAATTGAAAAGAGATCATGAATTCTATAGGGAATTGGAAAAAGAACCTCTCATACAAGGATATAAAGAAAATCTCTCAGAATCCAGCATCGAAAGCCCAGAAGAATTGATAATAGATATCTCACTAATAGAAGAGGAACCCCTGGAAGATGAAGAAGATGATATAAAAGAAAGAAGTCCAATGAATCATATTCTGATTGAAAAAAAAGAAAACAGAGAAAAAAGAAAAAGTACAGAAAGGCAAAAGTTAGAAAAGAAACAAAAGGGATTCCCATGTAGTTGTGGAAGAACAAAAAGATTATAGAGATACACCAAAGTACAACCAAAGGATGAGATGGAGAATCACCCATACAGATATTGCCATACAGACAACAGTTTAGAAGAGACATCCACTATGACCAAGGAAGAACTCAGTTTTATCCAAGTTATCCTGACAAAAGAAGAAGCAGTATATATCAACAACAAAGGGATCATTTTGAAGATTGAAGATTGTTTCCATCAAGATAACAGAAATTATAGAAATGATCAGAACACCATAGATGATGACTTCCGAGGTCCAAGAAACAGAAGACTAATCCAGGAGGATAGAGGAACCTTTAGACACAATCAGGACCATTTTCTAGGGAGATTTCCCCGGTACGGTCCAAGGTATTGAGGAACAGGGGGAAAATGGGGGGGGGGGGATAAAAACCCCAAAAAGAAAAAGAAAGTAGTAGAAAAGCCATCCCAAACAGGAGAGATCAATGTAGGAAAAATATACAACCTGAGTGACAAAACCCTCACAACAACAGAACAGAATCTGCTCCTGAAAGGTTTGAAATTTGCCCCCACAAAGAAAATTAATCAATTCTAAATGTTCGTAGATGTTTACAAGAAAACTGACAATCAAAAAATTCTTCAACACTAAAGATCTGAATCATACAGAAGAAAATCAATCAGAAGAAACAGAAAGGAGTAAATTTCGTAATAAATCGACTTTTTATCCCAAATACTTGAAAGGAAGCCTTATCGATAGTTTCCGGAAATCAGTGCAAGAGGACCTTGAAAATGTAGAAAATAAGAAGATCAAAAAATCAAACCTCACAAAGAAAGAAAGAGAGGCTATTAAAACCCTACAAAAAGACGACACAATAATCATTAAGCCATGTGATAAAGGAGGCGGAGTAGTTGTAATGAATAAAACCGATTACGTGAAGGAAATATACCGGCAATTAAATGATCCAACCAACAAGATCAAATCTAGCTTACACAAACATGTAACAAAGTATGAAGAGATTGGGGTGTTAACAAGAAAAGAAGCAGAATTTATAAAGGTAGAAGATCCAGTCATTCCTACAATATACGTATTGCCGAAGACTCACAAAAGTCAAACTAATCCTCCAGGACGTCCAATTATTTCGGGCGTTGGTAGTTTAACTTCAAACCTGTCTGAATATATAGATGCACAATTACAACCCCTTGTCTTACAAAACAAATCGCATTTAAAAGACACCACAGATACTCTGAAAAAATTTAAAGAAATTGAGTGGAATGGAAACATGTATATAGTTACGGCTGATGTAGCCGCCTTATACACGAACATTCCTCATGACAAGGGGATAACAGCAATTGGAAAAGCATTGGAGAAAACAAATTATCCGGAGGAGAAAAAGAAGTTCATACTTGAAGCCATCAACTTTTTTCTAAAGAATAATTACTTCTTCTTCGATGACAATTACTACAACGAACAAGTGGGGACCGCCATGGGGACCAAATTTGCCCCAAGCTACGCAAACCTGTTTATGGCCCAATGGGAAGACGATCACATATGGAATAGCTTAGCTTGGGGTTCAAGACTGAAGAATTGGTACCGTTGCATCGATGATGTTATCTTCACATGGGAAGGAACAACAGAAGATTTAAATCACTTCTGTGAGGAATTGAATAACAATGACTGCAGTATATCTCTGAGTTACACCATAAGTGATAAAACCATCCATTTCTTAGATTTGACAATATATTGAAAACAATAAATTGGAAACAAAAACGTACAATAAACCTACAGATTCAAATAACTTTATTGCAGCCGAAAGTGAACATCATAGAAATTGGTTGAAAGGTATACCGAAGAGCCAGTTCATGCGAATAGGACGCTACTGCAGCAAAAAAGAAATATGTGCACAACAAATCGAAGAAATGGGGAAAAGGTTTGAACAGAAGGGACACAATAAGGCAGATATCGAAAATCAAAAAGATCAGGTTCTGAAAATGGAAAGAAACGATTTGATAGACGGGATCAAACATCCGAAAGCTAATGACAAAAGTGAATATGCTTTCATTACAGAATATACGGGCCAACATAAGCTGATAGAAGCAAGCATTAGAAAACATTGGCACCTTCTTCTAAAGGATCCGATCTTGAAAACATCCCTTCCGACGGACCCTAGATTTATATACAGGAAAGCTCCTTCACTAAAGTCCAAATTAACTAAAAGCGCTCTGACAACACAATCAAAAAACCCAATTAGAAGCAAAGGCTTCTAAAGATGTGGAAACTGTCAAGGCTGTAGGGAAATAAAGAGCGACAAAACAAAATATGAAGGCTTTGAACGCAATGGGCAAAAATATACCATTGACCATTTTATGACTTGCCATACAACGAATGTTGTATACCTGATAGAGTGCAGCTGTAACCTTATATATATAGGAAGACCGAGTAGAGCATTAAAAGCAAGGCTAAGCGAACATCTGAGAAACATTAAGAAGGGACTGACAGCACATTCTCTATCAAATCATTTCAAAGAGAAACATAACTGCTCGCCCAGAGAGATAACACACTTTATGGCTATTGAATTAGTAAAAAATATGTGGCGGAATAGAAATGAAGAAACTATGCTTACCAGGGCAGAGATGAGATGGATATTCAAGCTAAAAAACCTAATGCCCAAGGGATTAAATCTAGATTTTGAAATTAAATGGTTTCTGTAATTTTAAATTATTTTTGATACCCCTTTTTATTATGGCGTTCGCTCTATCCTTTCATAAATAATTTATACACAAATACAAGCACTTTATTCATTTTATCACAGAATTATTTTTATAAGAAATTTTAAAAGCATATATTTTTAGAGAATTATTGTAAAAAATCAAAATTGGTAATATATTTATTTTTTCAGGGTCCCGAAAATCTATACCAGAGGTCCATCTAGATAGTATTAAAAAGGAATCCCTGTAAGGGAAAATAATTACAAACGATTAACAAGGACATAAAAAAACTATATGAAAATGGATGTGCGTTTCAACAGTAATAGAGAATACCCAGATGCAACATGGAGGTGCATTCCACTACATGCAGATTTTTGAGAGCGCAAGAACAACTTCACCCCCGGATTCCAAACACCTTCAGGAACAGGGAGATGCGTTCCACGGGTAAAGGAGATATGCGCTCCAGCGGCTAATACCATACTTCCGGGATTCACGAGTGCGTGTGTGCTCCTTAGGACTCATTAGATGCGTTCCACATGACGCATTGGGACTTCCGGTATCGGCAGAAGCCGGAAGTTCAGTACATTTTGATACAAGGCTTTTATATCTGGTTTTAAATCTGTCACATTAACACTTTGATGAACGGTAGACAAATGTATATGGTTTTAGGAAATATTTTGTGTATTATAGATATGTTTTATGTGGTTTTGAGGAGTAAAATAGGATTTTTTTAATTTTAACCCCATGACCCGGATACAATAGAGGGTGAGGGTATAAATAAAGGTAGTGACCCAGTATCCAGTATACTGTCTGAGGAAGGGACAGGAGGTCCCGATACGGGTTGCAGCAGCCTGGTCTGTGTCACCTTTTGGAGGAAAGCTCACCATTACTGACGATTTGGAGTACCTGTGCCCTGGATTTTTCCGGAGGACCGAGGGTATTATACAGAATTGAAACACCTATTCTACAGGCATTTTAAACCGCCAGTTTCTGGTAAACCTCCAAATTAAACCTTAGTAATAATATCTGTGTTTATATATGTTTTATTGTGTGTAATGTACAAATAAATTGTGTCATATTTACAATATCACACTATGTTATAATTCTATCTTTTCATATGTCTCCAATCTATCAATTAATGGAGAGCCTCTAGTAAGGCGAAGACAACAAGAATAAGGAGAGTAACATTTTATTTATTTATTCTTGGCGTATCTCCTATGTCACAAACTTCATTATCTTCTCACAATCAGTGGACAGGTGTCAGCGCACAAAATCACTTAACGTTCTCTTTTTCCATAAGCTTCTCTGTTACTTGGGGAGTAACATATTAGTGATTAGTGCTGCAGACATTTTTAGAGCACAGTGTGAAAACTCAAACTATTACCCAAAACTTTAAAATCATTGATGCTCGGGTGCGTTCTTAAGATACAAGTCAAGGATTTGATTGCCAGGGCGAACAAGACAGGGGATAAAGGATACACCTGCCTCTTCCCTTTGGTTAACGTGAATGCGAGTGGACAGGTGTCAGCGCACAAAATCACTTAACCTTCTCTTTTTCCATAAGATTCTCTGTTACTTGAGGAGTAACATATTAGTGATTAGTGCTGCAGACATTTTCAGCGCACAGTGTGAAAACTCAAACTATTACCCAAAACTTTAAAATCCTTGATGTTTGGGTGCCTTCTTAAGATACAAGTCAAGGGTTTGATTGCCAGGGCGAACAAGACAGGGGATAAAGGACACACCTGCCTCGTCCCTTTGGTTAACGTGAATGCCTGTCAGGTCCAGCCATTCACTGATACTCGAGCTGATGGGTTGGTATACAGTAATTGTATCCATTTTATAAAATTGGGCCTCAATCCAAAAGCCTTAAGGACTGTCCACACATAGGGCCACTAGACTGTGTCAAATGCTTTGGTCGTGTCTAGGGATACCACAGCTGGTTGCCCATCTTTCTCTGTTGGCATCTGTAGGTGGCAGTGTAATTTACATAGATTCAGGCAGGTGGCTCTTCCGGGCATAAACCCGAACTGGTCAGGTGAATTATTTTTAAAATGTATTTGTTTAGCCAATATATTGGCTTCCACTGACAGGAGTGATATGAGTCTAGCTCACTGCAGCCCTGTTTCAATAGGACATTTATTTTTGTCTCTGTCATTGAGGATGGCATGGTATTATCCTCGAAGCAGGATGTTAGGGTCTATAGCAGTGAGGGGGCAAAGACATCTATGATTTTTTTATATATTTCTGCTGGTATTCCTTCTAGTCCTGTGGCATTCCCACCAGGCAGTTCCGTAATTGCCAACCTCACTTCCTCCATGCTCAGCAGTGCCTCCATGCCTACGGCTTCGGAGTTACCTAACTGGAGGTATACAATTGGTGAAAATATTTCATAAATTCCTGACCTATCTGTACAGTTGTGTCTGCTCGGTTCCCATCTTCCTTTTTGATATTGTTAATAATATTGGAGGGCATTTCTGCCTGCACCAAATAGGCAAGATATCTACCAGGTCTATGTAAATGCTGATAATTCTGTTGCGTGCGATATGACATTAATTTCACATTCTCCTCCTTCAATGAATCCACCCACTTCCTTTGGGCTGCAGGAGTCGCTATGACTAGTTAAGTACTTTATTTCCAATGCAACACTTTTTCTTTCCATCTCCTGGATTTTATTTCTACACTCTTTTTTAATCTCCACAATTCGCTTTTTCAAGGTGCATTAAAGGCATCCCAAATTATAGCTGTTGTGGTGGAGCCCCAATTTAATACCCCAAATTACTCCCACTGGGTACTCAGTGATCCTTCCTGTCCCATAGCATGCATCCAGCCCACATTGAATTTCCAATAGAGCTGACCTTTATCATTTCTTTCCAAAAACTCCATTATTATCGGGGAGTGGTCAGAGATTTTCCTTGGTTTGTACTCTACCCTCGCAACCTGTGCCGAGAATTTCCTAGATACCAATATAAGGTCTATTCTTGATAAGGCCTGATATGATGTTGAATAACAAGAGAACTGTACAGTCTGACGGGTTACGGTCCCTCCATATATCCATCCACCCCACATCCTTTATCAAATTGGAAAACCCCTTGTTGCTCCTGGCCGTTCCCAGGGGGAGCTCCTCCATCTATCTACTTGAGGATCTAAGACATTGTTGAAGTCCCCTGCACAAATTACGGGAGCTTGTGGTGCAATTGCTGCAAATTCTGAAGCCTTTACAAGGATTTCAAACAAAAACCGGGGTGGAGTATATATAAACAACAACAATATTTAAATATTATTTATCATGCAATCAAGAAAAATGTAATGCCCTGCTGGGTCAATCAGTACCTTGTTACAAAGGAATGGTACTGTTTTCCTAACCATGGCAGATATACCTCTAATTGAGGATGTGAAGGGAGCATGGTAGGCTTTCCCTACCCAAGGTTTCTTTAAATACAATAGCTTTCCCCCCTGTCAAGTGTGTCTCCACCAAACACGATATATCCACCTTGTACCGCCTAAGTTGTTCCATAACCGCCTAAGTTGTTCCATAACCTTTTATCATTGATACCCCAAATGTTCCATGTTAATACTTTAATCATTTTTTACAAGTATATATATTTATTTATATTTTTACAAATTTGCATGCCATGCTCCCCCCATGGACCCCCCACAGCCAAGACCATCTTGTCTGGGGCTGCCACCACTGCCCACATGGCTGAAAGACTCGTCCACTGAAACAATACATATGTATACAACATGATATAACTTATACTGACAAAACAACTTCCCCGTACATCTACATCCCCCCCACCACCAGCTGTATACCTCCCCCATGTTGTCATACATTACCCAACCTCCCCCAAAAAAGAAACAAAAAAGAAGATAAAAAAGGAAAAAAAACTCTTAACCCTTCTCTTGGGGCTGTAAAAAATTCAAGAACCACCAATATGAGGGGAGCTCCCTGGCAGATCTACACCCATTTTTTTTCCTTGCGATCTAATTATCTGCCATCTGCCGCCCACTCGGGGCCCATTTATCCACCCATTTTTCCACCTCTATTTTTTAGTCTTTGTGAGGCTTTGTATTTGCTGTTAAATATAAAAGTTAATATTGAAATAATGTAGATGACTTTTCACTCAATTTTTGGGACAAAAACATTAAATGATTTTATACTTTTTTTTTCCTTCTGAAAATAAAAGAAATTAACAAAAAAAAGCAATAATGATTGTGTAAAATGTTTTTCATTTATGTGTTTACACAGTGTACATCGGAGAGAATACAGACATCTCAGAGCTTTTATCTTTGCAATTAATCAGATTAACAGTAACCCAGATATACTTCCCAATATTACTCTGGGCTACCATCTGTATGATTCCTGTGGAAGTGAGACTAAAACGATAAAGCATGTTCTAGAGATAATGTCTGGACGTGAAGAGCTAATTCCTAATTACTCCTGCAGGGAACATGGTATAGTGGCTGGTTTTATTGGAGATCTTAATTCGTACACCACCATTCCTATGGCGCAATTGCTGAACGTATATCGGTATGCACAGGTAAATTCAGTTGCATTTAATATTTGCATGAATATGGATGATACTTATGGGGGGAAAAAGGGGGGAATTGGGAAATGGGGAACGCACCAGTCTATTATGTACTATATTGATTTCTTTATTATGGTCTTTACTAATCTAGGTCTTTTGGGACTACTGACTATTGGAGTAAATTCTCCAATTAGTCACCAACCACCCTTTTTGTATATTCTTGGGTTTTAATTCGTGACAGCCACTGGTGCTCCCCGAGTTTCAAAGAAATGTCATATACGACTGTTGTGTTCCAGAGAGAACAGGAGAAAAAGGAAAACTCTGTGTGGGGGCACCCTTATGTCCCAAAAGATAATTTGTGCTATGACTATTCTTAATACATAACTTTTATTTAATTTTAATTAAAATTATAGACCATCTTTAGCTTTATATCTTACACATTGCGAAAATATTTTTAATTTTTGACCTTCCACAACTTGTCGTCTATTCCAAGTTATTCTAAAAATTACAGAATGACCATCATATGTCCAACCACTTGTCATCCAGAAGCATGGATCAATTGTGTATGAAGGAGATAGGAGCTACAGTGGAGAAGACTGTCAGATAACAGATTGCAGTGAGCTGGATTAAAATAACATAGAGTAGACAGTATTTATACTCTCTATACTCCCTAAACTGTACTGACTCATTTTTCATAGCAGGTATGAGAGCTGGCAGCTAACAGGGGATGTATCCTGCAATGCATGAATAGTATCAGGATCACCTTGCGAAAACTGTCAGCACTGTAATCAGCTATACAGTCTATCCTCAGTCAAAACCCGGGAAGACTCCACTCTCTCATTTTCCCTCTGCTGTTGTATAATAAGAGGGAGGAAAGCAGAAGTGGTGCCTCTCTGTCAGGGATGACCATCTTTACGTACTAGTAAATGACTCCTTCCCCTTTCCCTTACCATTTCATAGCAAACTGAATAGCTGATTGCGATTCACTTGGAAAGTACCCTGCAATGCCTATATGGTATCAGAGTCACCAGGAGGAACTCTAACAACACCACGGTTTGCTAGCTAATCTGTCATTCATTCATAACCCTGGGACATTTCATTCTCTCATTCCGGTTCCGCTGTGTAACAACATGAAGGGTGAACAGCAGAAATGATATAGCCCCAAAAGGGCTGACTCTTTATCTCTACGATCTCTGAACATCAGACTATGCGATAACAGGCATTGCATGTAATGAGATGACATATGATTAGGGGGTGGGCAGCTGGCATCAGCAGTTGTCAACTGCCCGCTCCTGCTTTCCGCACAGGGTGCAGAGGAACTCACTTTACAAGGGGTGGCTGGACGGCCGTGTGGGAGGGATTTGGTGGACTCACAATTCTGCGAAATTCTCAGCCTTACGAATCAACTAGAATAAGGTCCTATATGTGAATCAACTGTAGTTGTGGACCATACCAGACTGCAGATGTATAAATCACAGGTGTAGGGTTGCATAGTATTCCTGGAGGATATCCTGCTCTAGCTCCCAGGTAATCCAGGTACAGCACAGTATATGTGGACAATGCATTTCAAGACTAGTAGTCTCCTCCTCAGGGCTTGTGGTGTTACTGTGCATGGTTCCCCTTCTCATTGGGCTCTTAATGAAGTACTTCTGATCCTTAATCGTAAGTGACATGGCTCCAATGCGGATAACCAGATGTTGATATGTGGGTGTACACATTGGATGTGCACCAGACACTTTTTGTGTTTTGGTTTTGGATCTGGATCTCCGTTTTTGTGTTTTGGATCTGGATTGGCTTTGCCAAAACCTCCTTTTGGGGGTTTTTTTGGTCTGGATTTTTTTTTCAATAATCATACAAACAGCTAAAATGTATTTGTTCCTACAGTACTCCTACAAATGTCAGTGAAATCAGCACATATAAAGGGCAGCTTTACCTACTGTAGGTTACCGATGCTGGTGCTATGACCTATATCACTTAATATACCTGTTAACCTAAGCAACTGAACACTAGAGATGAGTGCCGGGGCTGAAGATTTGGATTTGGATTTGGCGCCGGGATTTGGATTTGGCTTTGGCTTTGTGAAACAGCGGTGAAAGGCTTTGGATTTGGATTTTTTTTTTTTAATGGTCAAAAAACGCCCAAATTGCGTAATTTCTGCGTTTTTTTGTCCCTAGAGTAATATTAACCTCAATAACATTAATTTCCAGCCCTTTCCAGACAATTTCGACAACTTTACACCTCACAATATTATTATTAGGGCAAAAGGTTGCACGTGGCTCATCTAGGAGTGGCACTGTAGTGGCAGACAGGATGGCAGTTTGAAAAACTAGGACCAAAAAGCATCAGTTTAACACCAAATAAGCCCCCTATCTGGCTTGATCATGTTTACGATGTGCAGCCGAGGAACAGAGGGCGTTTTGTGCAGCACTGACTTGTTCTGCAAGTGTGTATGTGTTTTTGTCAGTTTAACACCCAATAAGCCTCCTATCTGGCTTGATCGTGTTTACAATGTGCAGCCAAGGTGCAGTGGGCGTTTCATACAACACTGACTTGTTCTGCGAGTGTTTATCTGTTTAATACTCAATAAGACCCCTATCTGGCTTGATCGTGTTTAAGACCAGCCAAGGACC
Organism: Crinia signifera; assembly: GCF_055691185.1. Taxonomy (NCBI): domain Eukaryota; kingdom Metazoa; phylum Chordata; class Amphibia; order Anura; family Myobatrachidae; genus Crinia; species Crinia signifera. The sequence continues at coordinate 39,420,199 of NC_139217.1, forward strand.
AGTGGGCGATTCTTGCAGCACTGAGTTGGGCTACAAGGTTCCTTCCAACAGAATGTGAGTAACTGTTCTTATCAGTTTAACACCCAATAGGCCGCCTTAAAAAAAAATAGGCCACAAAAATCACATAATGGCAAAAGAGGTGCTAGATGGAATTGCCACTGGGCCCACCCACAATAAAAGAAGCAATGATCAAAAAAAAATAGTGCATCATTCATATAATAATTTAATTTTATAACCAAAAGCGATCCATATAATAAACTGATTGCTCGTGTGATTAGGAGACAGGATGGCAGTTTGAAAAATGTAGGCCTCAAAAAGCCCATAATGGCAAAAAAAAGGTGCAAGATGGAATTGTCCCTGGGCCCGCCCACCCATCCTTAAGTTGTAATAGGACATTGCGCACTTGACAAACCAGTCATTTCAGCCAGAGGGACTGTCAAACCTGTAACTGAAATGTCTGGTTCATTTGGGCCCCCACAATAAGGTCCAGACTGACTGATGTCATCATTCGCCATCCTAATCTTCACTCTCATCAGTGTGTAGATCCTTGGAGTCATCATCATCACACAATATCAGTTCATCACTGCTGGAATCCTCCATGAGTGATGTCTGCGTTTTGCAATGGAATTGGTGGCAAAGGTATTCCTTATGAAATGTGTAGTTCATTTTTATGAACATCATTTTTTCAACATTTTGAGGAAGTAGCCTCCGACGACGATTACTCACAAGGTTCCCAGCAGTGCTGAACACTGAGTACACACTGGAGGGTGGGCAGCTTAAGTAATACAAAGCCAGCCTGTTCAAGGGCCTCCATATTGCCTTTTTTTCTTTTCAGTATGTGAAAGGACTCTCTGACATGCCTACAATGACTCTTTCCTGAAAATAGTCCTCCCCTAATCTCTGCATGTTGACCGTATTTGATGGAGCAGTCAGGCTAGAGTTGTCACTGATGCTGGTCAAATCACTTAGACCTGACCAGATGTTCAAAAAAGGTGTTTTTGTGGACTGCTTTTCACCCCCAATAGATGTTTTTGGATAAAGCAGTTTTTTATGGGCAGATTTGTGCAAACTTGAAGGAGGAGATGTCACTTCAGCTGCCAACTTGCTCACCAGTAGCTCTTCGCATGTCGTAAGATCTGTGTCAGTTGGAAAGAAAGACACAGCATAGGACTTGAACCTCAGATCAAGCACGGTTGCCAAAATGTAGTGTTCCACTCTCAACACATTGGCAACCTGTGTATTCTGTCAAAGACAAAAAAGGACTTGATCTACAAGTCCAGCATATTTTGCACATGGGACTTGTTTGATCTCCTCCTTCAAATTCACAAGTTGATTCTCCAAAAGCCTAATTAAGGGAACCACCTGGCTCAAACTAGTAGTCTCGGCACTCACTTCACAGGTGGCTACTTTAAAGGGTTTCAGCACCTTGCACAGCACAGAAATGAGCTTCCAATGTGCTGGGCTAAGGTACAACCCCCCCCCCCCCCCCTCCTCTCCAAAAGTCATGAGTTGTTGTATAGCTGTGAATGGCTTTCTGCGGTTCTTCCATCCGCTGAAGCATATACAGGGTGGAGTTCTACTTGTCGGCACCTCCTGCTTCAGCTGATAGAAGGGCAGATTAAATTCCTCTTGCAGCTGCTGCAATCTCCTGCATGCTGTTGCAGAATGCAGGATATGCCCCGAAATTTTTCATGCAACCCACAGCATCTCTTGCACGCCCTTATCGTTCCTCAAAAATGCCTGAACCACTAAGTTGATTGTGTGAGCAAAACAGGGGATCCTGAGGAAGAGACTGGACATCTCGAAGCATGTTGATCATACTCAATGTACATATCTAGGAACAGGCGGACGTTTTGGGTGATTGGATTTTGAGTGTGCCCGGTGGCTCCAGATCCGGATCTTTGGTCCCTCTGGGTAACGCTTTTTTATCTGATACATCCTACCAAAGCCTATACTGGATTTTATACATATTTTATTATATTTTATTTTGTGTGTTTTATAATAAATATTCTCATTTGGAAAGAAAAAGAAACCTTTATGGGTTTATCACTTCATTGCACATCGTGAGTACCGGTACGCCGTTTTTTTGCACAAAGATAACATTTATATGTGTCACCATACGATAACTCTTGTGAGTTTCGGTACGCATCTTGCCTTCAGAGAGCGATGTTCAAAAGTTTGAGATTCTAAACAGATTCACCCATTGCATGTATACCTTTGTGTTTAATTTCCACATATCGATCGTGACCTTATTGACAATAACTGGAATCTGGAGAAGAGAGAAAGAATAGACCTACATATAAAGGAGAGTATTATCCTTTTATTTTGAACTCTATACACCCCTAAGTGTCCAGAAATTATCTGAGATTAACCTCTACCTACTGTATATTGTCTATTTGAAGGAGATCTAGGGTAGCTCTCCATATACCCAGATAGGCTGATCCCCTAAGTTATCGTTCACACCCCACAATTTCCATTTGAAACAGGGGATGTGTTTGAATTCACCCAGCTGTAATGCTTTCACAATATTACAGGCTTTATCTGAAATGATAAATCCTGAGGAAAGTCCAAGTGGGGTAAGCCATGTCGCTATGACATATCTGTTTTTCCAAGAGGTTCTCAGTGGTATGCCTCTTAGTAAAGCCATTGATACATAGAGTAGCCTGCCTAGTATGAATGAGTTGGTGATGCTTGCTAGATTCTACTGCTGCTGCTGCTGCTGCTGGAGGGGACACCCAGTGGGCTGTCGCAGTCATGTAATCCTTGGTCTGTCCACTGCCGCTTGTCCACATATCCATGGTTAAGTGGACACTGGCTCCAATTCCACTTTTAAGGCCATGAATTATTTTAGACTTGATGTCCTGGTACAGCTCAGGAATGGCATTCCGAGTGAAATGGAACCGAGATGGAATCTGGTACCGGGGCCTCCATTAATTGTGTGAAACCCACAGAATTGATGGCAGAAATTGGATGCGCATCAATACTATCATGACAGTCATGGCTTCAGTGATCCTCTGTGCCACTGGGTGAGAACTGACATATCTGTTTTTCCTCGCCAAGCGCTGCTGAACACTCAGTTGTTTTTTAAGTAGTATAATGGGTTTTCTTGGGACACTTCTAGATTGAAGAACTACCCCCAGCAGCAACAGTAACAGAATGCCTTTCGATAAAGTATTCTTCAGCAAAATCATGGAAAGGGGAGGATTCTTCTAGCACAACAGTAGTATCAGAAGAACCATCCCTGGTCATTACTGAGGATACCGAGGTTGAGGGTGAGGGTGTTAGTAGTGGAGATCATACAGTAAGTGGTGGGGTCCACTAAAAAGAATGGACACATTTGATGCTGGACTGCTTTTTGATGTTAATTTTTCAGCATTTATTTTGGAACCCTCCCTATACTTCCCATGAGCTCGCTGCAGATGACGTAATATGTAGATGTTCTGAGATGCCTAATGTCCTTACCTCAACTTATTTTGTTTCCACAAAGGCTACAGATGGATTGGCAAATGTTTTCTGAATTAGTGTGAAAATAATTCCACACATAAGATGTGCATTTGTTGCACTCCCAGCTACTGACAGTATATACTTTCTATGGGTGCACTACACACAAAGAATGAATATAGAAAGAAGGATTTTTTTTATTTAATTAATTTAATTTGTTTTTAATGCGCAGCTAACAGCTGCGTGAAGGCCAGACAAACTCACCTTCTGACAGTATACTATGGGTGCAGTACACACAAACATTGAATAAAGAAGAGAAAAATTGATTTGGATTTTTTTACTTTAATTGTTTTTAATATGCAGCTTGTATAATGCTGTGTGGATGCAGAACAATCACACACAGAACTTGTGGTGTATACTATTGGGTGTAGTTATATACAGCAAAAAAATAAAGAACAGAAAAAGTTATTTTTATTTTATTGTATTTTTTTTTATGGACGGGTCTTGGATAACACTGCGTGGACCGTGGAGGCAGAACAATCACACATAGAACTTGTTCTGCTTCTGAAAGTAGTATATGGTGTATTGGATTGCAGTGCAGCACGCCACAGTGACCACACACCACAATGAAAAAAATTAACAAAAGCTGACTTACAGCCTGCCTGTGTACTACTGTACCCCACTACACTGACTGACAGCCTGCCTAACACACGACCAGTACAATTATATAATTAAGTATATTTAATTATATATATAATATTAATATATATATAACCAAGCACACAAGCCCTTCTGCACTGCACAAACTCCTCTGCACTGCAAAACACCCCTCTGCACTGCACAACACCCCTCTGCACTGCACAACACCCCTCTGCAGTCTGCACTGTACAACACCCCTCTGTCTGCACTGCCACGAACTCCTCTGCACTGCAAAACACCCCTCTGCACTGCACAACACCCCTCTGAGTCTGCACAGCACAAACCCCTCTGCAGTCTGCACTGCACAACACCCCTCTGTCTGCACTGCACAGCACCCATCTGCACTGACTTCACCCCTCTGCTGCACAACACCCCTCTGCACACTAATATGAGTAAAGACACAACACCCCTCTAGCCTGCACAATGCCCAGACCCCCACTGCTACGCAGAGCTGTGCGCAGCTGGAAGCGTGACTGTGAAATGGTGCCAAATTCTTGGGACGCCAAGCTTTTATAGACTCCGCATTTCGCGAGAATCCAATGCCAGATTCCCTCATTCAGCCGCGCTCGGGTTTCCGAACAAAGACGGAAACTCGCGAGCGCGGATGGCGGGAACTTGGGCCAGGGATGTTCGGAGAGGTTCGGATTCCGCGTAGAGCTCATCTCTACTGTACACCCCAATGTGGGGAAGTACTTTATGGTATAGTTTGTGCAATACATCCTACAAACCCTCTAATACCAGAAGGGCTTGCAACCATTAGCACTGTCTAAACTGTATACACAGATAAAGAGCAGCCCAATCTTTACAATCTGCTGAAATTTAACCTAGCCCCCACCATTGCATTATATGTTGATATAATAATAGTATTATCAATTTACTACTGACATTCCTTGAAGGATGTCAGTGGAATCAGCACACTGTCAACATACAGGAACTGATACAGTTTAAATTGCCAACTGTATCACCTCTCCTTGTGTATTTCCACTACTGTGAGCTCCTTGATGATAATTTGATACACAATGGAATACAACAACAATTTATAAACGGGGGGAACCTGCAGTTGTTCTCATAAACCCTTTGATCTAAAATACCTCAGCAGTGTATAAACACATGAAATAGTCCGCAGTACGCTGAATTAGAGCTCACACATATATGTGTGATATATATCACACATATATGTCCTTGGGTTCTACCATCGAACCTTATGTTGTATTAATAGGATATGCACAGTTTAATAAACCGTTTCAGAGACAGGGTCTTAAAAAACTGTGGATCCCACAAAAAAAGAGATGCTCTCTTTGATGTATGAGTCCAGGTTGCTGCTAAGTCTGTTGTATCAGTTCAGGAATGCCCTATTTGCTGTATAAGTCAACGGGTGCTGCTAAATCTGCCATAAAAGTCCAGGGGAACCCTGTTTGCTGTATAAGTGCAGGGGTGCTGCTTAGTCTGCCGTATCAGTCCAAGGGTGCTGATAAGACTGCTGTAAGTGTAGGGGTTCTTGTATTGATAGAAATGGAGGACAAACAATTACAAGATAAGGAACCAAATCCTATTATTAGTGCTAAAACTGCTGCTTCCACCAGTTATGACATTGATGATGCAAGTCCATCAACATCATCTGGAAGGCCGGTGCCCAATGTCGTAGAGGGCACAGAAAAACAAAAAACAAAACTTTTCAATAATAAAGAGAGGAACATTATTTTAGGACAAATGTAAAAATTGGCATTATGTTTGCCATTTACAGCACAAAGTGGAAAGAAAGGCTGAGGCCTTGGCCTATGTTCTTGACTGGTGGTTCAGCTTCTCCTGAAGATGTAAGCCTTCGTACCTCTTTAAAAATTAAACAGTAAAGCTTGTTAAAGCACAGGAACCAACTTTGAGATATCACAAATCCCAAGGAGAGTCCAAGTTCGCATGATGTCTTAGCCTGACCTTACCAATACTGTATGGAAAGAGAAGGCTCCTTCCACCATTTGCATGTCCTCTGCATTGAGGATGTCAATTTACAAGTACACCATTATGAGGAGTACAGTATATTGGTGTAGCTATAGCTAATGAAAATGTTGATGATGAGGATTCTGATTGTGGGGATGTAAGTAAGTAAGTTGTATTTATATAGCGCACTTCTCCAACAGGACTCAAGACGCTTACAGACATGAAATCAATGCATATAAACATAGGATTTGGGTAGCACAACAAAAGGTAGGTCACATATACATAAGAGGAATCCTTGAGAGTAAGCAAAAACTGAGGATTGGTGCAGGTGTTTGGATTAATAACTTCCACCAGATGTGTATTTCGCACTAACAAGGTACCAGGTGAGGCAGCCATTTTGTATGCACTGCATAGGCTTACCCTTAGAAGAAATTACACAAAATGGGGCGATTTCAGTGTAAAGTAGAGAGGATGTGGTTTGTTTAAATAAAGCAACAGTGGAGACAGTTGTTGTCCATGGGATGAAAAAGCCCATTGTCATGCCTGGGCAACAACTGTCAAGCTGTTTGTAGCCTTTGTAAAGCCATAGTAAGCAGGGGTAAGGACATCAACCACCTAGAAAGTAACATCCTCCCTTATACTGTATCACTTGCAGCTAATTCATCAAAACTCAAATTCACCTAACTCCCTTTTCTCTGTTGTATCCAAGTGCCTGCAATCCACACCACCAACACCCTCATCATCAATTGCCTCCTCAATCAGAATCTTAAGTAGTTGTGTAGGCAATGTCATAGGCATGACTGACTGGCATGACTGACTCATAGTGAGATCGTTTTTGAGGGGAAAAAAGGCATCAGTCCATCAAGTTCGACCGGTACTTGTTTCCTAGCATGGCGCCCAGATTTCTTATGTACGCAAACGAAGTGAAACTTTTGTACTGTGCGATGTGTGCGATGCAATGCAATGCGATTTCACGCCCTCCTGTCAGTCAAAACTCCAGAGGCGCAAAGATGACATAACAACAGCCTACAGGAGCCATTTTAGGTGCGCATCAGCTCCCTGTGTGATCATGTCCCTGTGCCTTGATCGTGTCCCTGTGCATCCTCAAAATACAGTAAGTTTCTTTGCCTGTATCCGGCACCTGGGTGTTTGGGGAAGGGGGGGCACCAGATGATTATGTGCAGGGGGCGTCAGGGGGGTCATGTGCAGTGATGATGTGCAGGGGGGGTGATGATGTTTATGGAGATTGATGATACAGGGGGGAATCATGTGCAGAGTGGAGGTGAGGTGATGATGTGCGGGGGGGGGGGGTTGATGATGTTTATGGAGGGTGATGATGTGGGGATTATGTGTAGGGGTGTTGATGATGTACAGGGTGGTATCATGTGCAGGGTGGGGGTGATGTGATAATGTGCAGGGTGAGGGTGAGGCGATAATGTGCATGGTGGGGCTGATGTGATAGTTATACAGGTGTACCACATTATGGTGTAATGTTATTGTTATTGTACTGTTGGAGCACACTGCGGTGTCATGTCATTGTTAATAATGTAATGTAAGTGTAGGTTGCTGTGTCATGTTATTGTTATTGTACATGGTGTACACGGAGTACAGGTGTACATTTTTAACTTAGATGTACATGGAGTATAGCCATACATTTTTTCCAATTTTTTTTTTCATTATATTTTTCAGAAATGCCACGATCAATGGGCAATACATTTTTGGCTCATTTTATCGACATCTACAAGGAAATCGACTGCCTCTGGAGGACCGATCATAGGGACTATTGTAATCAGGCGAAAAGGAATCAGGCATATGACAAATTGGTTAGTTACAGTAGAGCCCGTGACAGTGCTGCAGACTCTCGGTGGGTTCGGAGCATAGGTGCTGACTCTTTGGGTGCTCAAGGGCCCGAGCACCCACAGGAATTAATGAGCACCCATGTGCCCGTAACTCCAGAGTCCCAATGCCGGGCCACTGTATTTGCTTGTTGAGCCTTATAACAGGCTTGAGCACCCACCAGCAAAAACATAAATCGGCACCTCTGGTTTGGAGGAAGATCGCAAATATGCGAACAGTGGTGATGAAGGAGTATAATCAAATCCTGGAATTGCAACGTTCAGGAGTTGTGACTGATGACCATTACACGCCGAAATTGTGGTATTATAAGTGAATGAAGTTTATCGTTGAACAAGCTTCAAGGAGAAGATCAGAGGGGACTACTATGGATGAAGACTGTCCGTCAAGTAAAGAGGAGAGTGCGGACATAGTAAGTTTTTGATATGACAGGTTTTGTATGTAAAAAAAATGTTAAATTGATTGGTATTATAATATATTTTTTTTTCTAGGAAGTTACCCCTGAGCCGGAAGCAGAGACTGGTCCTGTCATGGAAGCAGTGGCTCCTCCGGAGGAGAGTGCGTCTGGACCTCCCCGAAGGAAGCCAACGAGGAAGCAGCCCTCCCAGACCACTAGCTCTATTGCAAGCGGAGGAAGCTCACAAAAATCCCCCAGATTCATTTCAAAATTTCGCCAACCACATTGCCTGTGAGATGCGGTCCATGGATCCAGACGAGTTCTGCATCTTTAAGTGGTTGCTTACACTGAGATGTGAACTCCAGTATCCACGCCACCCCGAAGCGTGGTGAGCGCAGCGAGCCCCGCGACCTTTTCATACCCCCACTATCCACGTCGGCGTGGAGTTGACTTTAGATAGTGTGATGAGCCACCCAGCCCAAAGCGTGGTGAGGGGATACGGAATACATGTAAAGTATTCTGCGTCCCCTCGCGGTTTAAGTGGTTAGTACATTGCGGTATGTCAGGTGCAGCAGATGTCCTATAAGCCACAGGCCATTGCCCCCACCGCCCAACTACCCACATCACCGCCCTATGTACATTGCGCCGGGTAATCCTCCGCCTCCCCATTCTTCTTTTTATGCGCCGGGGCCCATATACCATCCACCACTACCACTGACACCTCTTCATTGTCTGGTGGTGTATACTCAGCTTTGCTGAGTACTCAATCCCCTACCCCAGAGGATGAAGCTCTTTTTTTTTTTTTTTTTTTTTTTATTTGGCTTCGTTTTTTTAATTTAATGGCTTATAACAATGATCTTGTACTTCTCTTTGATTTTTGTTGAACAATAAATTTCTTTGCTCATTTTTACTTCAATTTCGGTTTGTAAAGGTCACAGTCCGGTACTTCTGAATGTTGTGATGTCGGTACTTGTTATTCTCCTTCACAAACCACTGTTCGACATTTTTGCATCTTCTTCCGAACCTATGGAAAGTTTGCAGCACTGTTTACAATGCTCTACTGTACGAATCAATAGTTGTATGCCTGATTCCAATTTGCCTGGTTGTGGTAGTCCCTTCCACAGAGGCAGTTGTTTTCCTTGCAGATTTCTATAAAACGAGACTTCCCCCCAAAAAAATATATATATAAATTAAAAAAAAAAAATTTAAGAAATGTGTCATCTCATTTACTTTAATGCTTACTGTTGTTGTAATTAAAAATGTTTTTAATGCTGACAATTCTTCCCTCAGGTGCCGGATGATGTGCTGTGGCCGACAGCCAGGACCACAACCCCCCCCCCCCCCACTATCCACGCCACCCCCAGTATCTACGTCATCCCGAAGTGTGGTGAGCACAGAGAGCCCCGTGAGGGCCGGCGGAACGCGTCCTCAGACCTTTTCATGCCCCCACTATCCTCGTCGGAGTGGAGCCGATTTTAGATAGCGCTTGCCACGCTTCTGGCTTGGTGGCTCGCCACACTATCTAAAGTCAACTCCACGCTGACGTGGATAGTGGGGGTATGAAAAGATTGCGGGGCTCGCTGCGCTCGCCGCGCTTCAGGGTGGCATGGATACTGAGGTTCACATCTCAGTGTAAGCACCCATCACATCTCATGGCATGGGTACTTGTACAATGAAATATTGCATCGCATCGCATTTGATGCCATGCAATACTATATTTAATTGTATAAGCACTCCTTTGCAGTTAACATGGACATCGCATCGCACAGCACTGTAGACAGTACACAATGAGATGCAATTTCACTACGCAGAATAGCCCACTAAACAATTTGCTTAGTGGGCGCCGTGCTAGGAAACAAGTACCGTTCAACGTATATTAAAAATTATACTATTTGCAATTAACAAGGAAGATGAAGTATGACAGCAGTCACCCAGTGGAAAAGCAGATTTCTGAGGCCAAAAAAACTAGGCTGGTGTTAGACGTGCACACAATACAGTATCTGCCATAAACTCGCCATCTGGTACCCAAGGACCACTTTACAGTTCAACAAAACTAAACCTTAACTTAATCTTAACCATTTAACTTTTCTAATAAAAAAGACACTGACACAAAGTTCTGGCATTTCAAAAATGAATGTCAAATTTATTTTTGACAATTAAACTATAACTATAATTGGTGGCGGCACCAAAGAATGGTCACTATAGGAAAGTGGGGTTATAGATGACTACACATACACACCATCGCTGGTGATCACTCTCCCTGGTCATCCACCTCGGCCTGTGGTGTGGCCATCCCCCGGACAGAAGCATGGCCCATGACAAGCGATGTACAAGGGAGAGCTCACCCCACTATCTACACACACACAAGTTCTTAAAAGGATGACCTTTCTTTACCGCCGCCGAAGAAGAGATAAATAGGGAAGGGTGGTTGGGGCTTCTCAGGACAGAGTGATCTCACATCTAGCATGTGATTTCCTTACCCTGTCTACATCCCTCCCCCTGTTCTGATAGGCTTGTGCCCATCCTAATTAACATGTCACATGACACCTTCCAAGTGTAACCTGGGGAACCTATCAGCAGTTTATGCTCCCTCACTGCTTATTTAGCATTCGTGATTCTTAAACTCGCCATCTGGTATCCCCAGGACCACTTTTAAGTTCAACAAAACTAAACCTTAACTTAATCTTAACCACTTAACTTATCTAATAAAAAAGACACAGACACAGACACAAAGGGGGAAATTTACTAAGATTACGATCGAAAAAAATCGTATTTGTATTTCACATTCGTACGTGTTGTAGAAAGAGTTGTGTTCCGGATGATCATTTATGATGGTGTTGTATTTTTTAAATTCGTATTTTTCGATGGCGTAATAATTCGTAGAAACGGGGTAAACATATTCGTATTTTCGTAGTGGATCTACGAATGTCGTTGTGAAGCTTAGTTTTTCAAAGATAACATACGAATAGTCGTGAAATTTTATACAAATTCATATTTTTTTTCTACATGCGTCATTACGAAACTTAAAGTACATTACTGATTGGTGTGTTGTTTGGTCAGTTTGGAGGGTTCTCAGACCCATATGTAAGTCGTGAAGGTGCCAAAACTCCTTGTGGATGTAGTTAGGAGTGTGGAGGAGAGAGTTGGAGTTGGTCTGGAGAGTGGTTTGTGGAGGAGATTTTTTTGGTGATTGCTGAGTGTGTATTGTTGTGTAAGTAGTCTTGTGCTTCTGTGAGTCTTGTCTATTTATAAGTTTGTCTCATTATAAGTCCCAAAGTCTATATTTTTGTGTGCTTGTGCGTGTGTGAGGGAAGGAGTAGGAATGTGTTTTGTGTTGTTTGTGTTTAATTTCTTTGTTGTGTTGTTAGTGTTTTGTGATGTCTGAGAGTGGTGGGAGTGTTGTGGAGATGGGTGAGGTTGAGGAGGTGGCTGGTGTGATGGGAGATGAGGAGGAGTAGGAAATTGTGGGTGAGGATGTGGAGGGTGAGGCTAATGATGATTATGATGATGTGGATGTCGCCACCCCTGTTGCCTCTGAGAAGGGGGCAAAAAATGCTTTAAAGAAAAAGGCAAATAAGATGCCGATGTTTACCCCTGCAGAGAGCTGTGCCCTTGTGCGGATTATTGTGAAGTACAGGGACCAGCTCTTTATTTGTCCTGTGTCAGCATCACGCAAGTTGGCGATCTGAAATTGGGCAGTGGAAGCGGTGAATGCGAAGGGAATCCTTGTACGGGATCTGGAGAACTGCCGCAAAAGATTCTATGATAATCGCCGGCTGGTGAAGGAGAAGCTGGCAAAGGAGGCGAAACATCACCGGAAGTACAAAGGCACAGTGCCCTCCCATGTTAACTGGAAGAGCTATGAGCGGGATGTGGCCAGGCTTGTTCCAGACAAAGTCATTAACCCTCCTGGAGTGTTAGATTCAGATGCTCGACATGTTGGTGAGTTGTATTATGTGTTTCTTTACATAGTGCCCACAAATGTTTTGCTTAATTAAAAATATCTTCTATTTATAACTCACAAATAAGGCACACAATCATTTGATGGTCATTCTAATGTGCACATGCAGTAAATGTCACCTTTTTACACTTTATGGTTACCTAATTGTATTTTAACATTTTGTTGACACAAGCTTTATGTTGACATGTTAAGGGAGTCACCATGTTTAGTGGATTGGGTTATTGTGCAGCACACACTTTAACCATTACAGAACAGTAACACATGTTTTGTGTGCAAAAACACTGTAAACCCCCCATGTCACTTTCATGCCATTGCACCTTCCACTGTTCACATAATGCTTGTCGACATAGGTCCTTGCAACACACACATACCTCCCAACAGTCCCGATTTTATCGGGACAGTCCCTATTGTCAGGGCCTGTCCCGCTGTCCCACACGCGGGCGGCAGTGTCCCGTGGTGTGGGGGGGGCTGTTGGGAGTCCCCCCTGTCAGCTGCTAAGCAGCGGGGAATAAACGCTGTGCGCATGCGCACAGCGTCTATTCCCGCAGCCAGGGGGCTGGGGGCATGGCTAGAGGCTCAAAGAGCCTCTGGGTCATGCCCCCATAGCGGCAAAATGGGGGCGTGGTCTCGCGGAAGAGCCGCGAGTATAGGCCACGCCCCCAAATTAGGCCACCCCCCAAAAAAAATTCAGCGGGCCTTCGGCGCGCAGCAGCAGCGTCCCGCCTGCTAAACTTCCAAAGTTGGGAGGTATGCACACATCTTGCCTAATGTTTTGAAAAAGATTGTTTAATTCACCATGTTCCAGTACAAACTTAGCAGGTTCTGTGGCCTATGTAGTCACGCTTTAAAAGGAATTACAAATGGTGAGAGATAAAGTAAGGCAAATTTGTGTTTTACGAGTTCGGATGGAATCGGGTTTGTGCAGAGTGGGATGGTCGCATTTCCTTGTATTGGGGTCACTTTCATACAGGCTAGGACCTCTGTGACGTTGTTTCTTCAGAGAAATGGAGCTATTTCGTAGCTTTCATCTACGACGGGGGGCGTCGACATGCGCGGGGGGCGTCGACATGCGCGGGGGGCGTCGACATGCTCTCGGTCGACACGCGAGGGGGGGGGGAGCTGCACGGAGGGGAGGGCTGAAGGCTGCACTGGCTTTGACCCTGTATTTGGAAAGTTTCCAAAAACGGGTCTGCCAGTGTCAAAAAATCGGCACTTAAACGGTAATATACCGTTTAAGTGCTGCGGTGTGAAAGGGGTTTTATCTGGCAGACCCGTTTTTGGAAACGTTTCCAAATACAGGGTCAAAGCCAGTTATGCGGTCTGAAAGCAGCATAAATAACATGATTGTCAAAGGAATGTTTGTGCAATGTTTGATTTTTATAGTATTGTCTTATTGTGTGACAAATGTGTTGTGAGTTAAGTCACCACATTTACACATGTATCAGTGTATGTTGCTATGGACAACCACACGTAACACAATTATATTACATCAAACATCATAGCAACTTGGAGCAAAAGACAAAAAACCCTGGCCTTCAATAGAGTAAGTGCATTGGCCATGCAAACTGTACATATGTTTGCATTGTTGGAATTGCACGTTGTTGATCAATAATATAGTAGACACGCTATAGTTCTGTCACATTGGCAAATTACTATATAATAGCAGATTGTTATTACTAAGGTACCAATGGAATGTTTAATTACATAGTGCAGTTGTAAACAAATCAATAAAACTAATGTTACTGTCATCTCTCACTATTGTAGGTGCTGACATGCCAGAGGATGGTCACTGCCACTGTTGCTGCCTCGCCCCCTTACAGGCAGCATTTGCTATATCATTCACCACAGCCACTAATGGAGCAAACCCACTGGCACATTTCAGCCCCATTCCAAATGAAGGTGGGGCTGCCGATTTCTTCGACAATTGGGCAGGTCACCAAGCATAGCGCGAGGAGGCGATGAAGTAGCAGGCCGAACACTTGAAAGAGCAGACAAAGGAGATAGCCCGGGCAAATAATACCATATCCCTCATGTACAAGGAGAGCCGGACATTAACAAAGCTTATTGTGGAGAGTTGGGTTGAACGACTCCAGTATGAGACGAGGATGATCTCAATCATGGAGGGCTTATGCCAACATCATGCTGCACTTACCAGATTTGTTGAGGACGTTTCATTGTCACTAAAGGAGCGAAATATTTTAGCTGGAAGAAGCACCACACCCTCACAAGCCAGCACGGCAACCCCACTATCAACACCTATAGCATCACCACCACGCCGATCTCATTGCCAAAAAACAAGTCGCTCCGATAATGGGAGTGTGAAGGAGTCTACAGGCACCAAGCGTGGTCGCAAAAAATTATGTTTTCCATTGTAAGGCAACCATTGGTATTTTCACATTTCTAAGACCAGTAAAACATTTTGCCATAACCATGTGTGACTTTTTTATGCAATATATGTTACATATCACAATGTACACAGTAATACATACTTACCCACTAGCCAGCCCTCTGGCATTAACCCCTTGAGTGGTGGGTTTTGCTGGGGCAGGACAACCCAGCAAAACCCACCACAGAAATCTTGAAGGCGCAGCCCCCCCCCCCCCTCCGGCGTTAGTACGCCAGAGCTTCCCTGCTGCCGCTCTCATCCCTCTCCTCAGTCGCCTGTCACATTCTGCAGTGACGTTGGCGGCAGGCTGGGGGATGTTTGCGGCTTGGGAAGACTCAGGTTACTGAACTGTCCCAAGTCCCCCCAAGCCGCCCCGAACATCCCCGAGCCTGGCGCCTACATCACTACAGGTCAGATGATTGGCGGCTGGCAGGGGGGAAGCTCTGGTGTACGATCGCCGTATATGCCGGAGCAGACAGACCCGGGGAGGGGGGGGGGCAACAAGAGGGGTGGGGGGTTGACTGAGGAGGGGACGCATAAGGTACTGCGCAAGTGGCGCACACCTACATAGTGGTATGACCGGAAACTGTCCGGGACAGCCCACTGCAGCAGCGCACCTGAGGCCGGAAAAATTCCGCCCATACCACTTAAGTGGTTAATGTGCCTTGGAAATCAGCAAACAGGACTGAGTGGCTGTGCATATAGTAGTCATGACATGTGTAGGCTGCAAACACACTCATGATGTAAAAGTGGCATCACAAGCCACCTGGGCGCTGGAACTTCAACTTCCATGTTAGTTATAATAGTAACAGCCAGTATTGGAAGGCGGTGTGTCCAGAATGTTGATGCAGCAATTTGGTACAAGAACATTGGCCATGCATGCAAGGCCATGGAATGGTACCCGAACATGATGGCACTCTGTCTCCTGGTTTGGGAAGCATATTGAGCCATCTATATGCGGCACAAGGGCTTGATGCAGCTGGGTGAGGTACATGGACAGTGTGGCCTGAGATATGGCACTGTCTCTGCCAGTGATGTGTTTACAAGTGCCATACGCCAGAAACTACAACACAGACAGTTTGTGCAAGTGTGAAACTGCACATGACCGTATGGTTGCAGGTTCTAGATCCAGTGTAATGAGACTATACAGAGGGAGAATGTTGTAACAATTAAATCATCTATCTCACCACATCATCCAGCCATGCGTCTATGCAGAAACACACAATACAAAATCAAGACCTAAGCACCCTCTGGGATACCTGCTGTACCTGGTGAACATGTTTAGTTTAATGATGCCAACATCTTCTTTGTTGCCAGTGACAGGACATAAGTGTCTGAAAGGACACATTGCAAGAATGTGATATTGTAAAAAATCTGCCATGCTAAAGTGTGAAGTGTTTTTAGGTGCTGATTGTAATTGTCTAAGGCACACATTTGTGTTTTAAATTGTTTGTGATGTAATTTTTAACTGTACACACATGTGTTCCACTTAATCTGGTATAATGAACATCAAAATACACCTTAAAATTAAAGTGTATTTTTTTTTACACATTTTGGTACGAATCGTAGGTATTTACGACTCGTAAATGCCTGTTTCACGAATACGACTTGTTAGTAAATGAATTAAATATGGTTGGCCAATGAAAAAAAAACACCCGTATTCTATCGATGGTGTAGACATTCGTAGAGATTCGTATTTTGTTGGAAAAATACGAAAACCACCGCAAATACGAATATACAAATTTGAACGTTTGTAAATGATGAAAATACGAATACGACAAAAAAATACAACTTTTCATGTACGAATACAATTTTTTTGTACAAAATCATCTTAGTAAATTTCCCCCATGCTGGCGTTTCAAAAAATGAATGTCACATGTTTGAAAATTAAACTATAACTATAATTGGTGGCGGCACCAAAGAACGGTCACTATACGAAAGTGGGGTTATAGATGACTACACATACACACCATCGCTGGTGATCACTCTCCCTGGTCATCCACCTCGGCAGGTGGTGTGGCCATCCCCCGGACAGAAGCATGGCCCATGACAGGCGATGTCAAGGGAGAGCACACCCCACTATCTACACACACACAACATATTAAAAGGATGACCGTTCTTTACCGCCACAGCTAGGCCCTAAACCGCAGCACCGCCACCACCTAAAACAAAATGCTCAGCTCTGTGTGTCCAATCAATCAAAAAACATCGCCAAAAACAGAGCCAAGCCCTATGGGCTCAAATGAACACCATCGCTTCTATACAGCGCAATCCGCTGAAAGCCGATGGCTTCATGGCGAATAACACCCCCGCCATTGGTCAGCAGATACCTCTCAACTGCAGCGTTCACCTTCTTCCAGGAACGCTCCTGGCGGGGGCAGGATATAGCATTTCTCCACACTCTCTGGGAAATAATGGAGGACCACACCAACCTACATGTTGGCAAACACTGCGCAATAATGTGGAGGTCCCGGACAATCACAGAGCGTAGCTCCAGAGCGGATCCCCGCCCTAAATCATTACCACCCAGGTGGAATATAATGATTCTCGGGACCCCTAACCTCCGCAGGGCACGAATCAGCCCAGCCTGCAGTCCACTCCACTTCATTCCTCTTTCACCCAGCCACCTAACCTCCACCACCTAACCTCCCCAGCCAGAGGGAACACACATACATCAGATGCGATGGTCGCCCGCAAGGCCCAATACACAAACGAATGGCCCATCATCCACACAGACTTTACGTCCTGTCGACCTGAAATATGCATACGAGAGGTAAGTGAGCTGTCGACATCCTGTCATACCGCACTCAAACACCACACATGTTAGAAAGAGAGATGAAGGAAAGATCATGGCCGACCAGCTCTTGAGGTACAAAACACACCGCCTGGAGTAAACTAACAAGTACGCCATGCCAAATTGTAATGGAAGCCAAATTGTGCCCCCAGGCGAATGCAAAAACACACCTCAAGGCCCCCACAGGAAGTTGGCGAGCGCTTATGCGTCCAGTCGGCCATGGTGAAAAGTGACAGAGAGGGATGGCCGAATGTACCTACGGAATGCTGCCGAGCGCCATCTTTGCATCAGAGCGGCCCTCCGCAGCCGCCAAGGTAGTAGCCCCAATCTGAAAGGAATGCGACCCAAATTCCTTTGGATCGAGACCCGTGGCCTCCAGCACCCGCCCCAAGACGTGACAAAACTGGTACTTGGTGAGCGGCGACCCATCATCATGCATCAACCATGCACCAGGTAGGTCCGGGCGCACCTGTGCGAAGGCCGAGACCAATGCCACGGGGCATGCCCCTTCCACCACGCATGGGAGCAATGACAGCCACCGCCCCCTACCAGCCTTGTCCGTATTTGAACGTCGCAGGTGACATAGCAACGAGTCTGCTTGGACCACCAGGTCATCCATGGGCAGTGGTGAGGGCGTCCGTTTTGACGGCGCCACCAGCTCCCCTATCCTGAAGGCCCCATGATAGACCATTGTGAACGCCGTACGGAACAGAAGGACCTCGTAAGTAGGCCAACAAATGTCCCCCAGGGCGCCCAGCAATGCTGGAAGCAACGACATATCAATATTGCGCCTGCAGTCCGGGAGAGCCGGTGAGGCCCGCCGCCATCCTCGCAATGCCCTGGACACCAAGAATGACCAGGATGGGTTTGCCCTACCCTGCAAAGAGGAGAAAAAAGACACCCCTGCCAGAGTCCCGCGCACAGAGGCAACAGAGCGACCTATGGAGTACAAACTCCAAACAAAGGCCACCATGGCCGCATCACGTGTCTTACCTGATTGGGGGGCAGACAGCCGGAACTGCTCCCACTTGTGCCATCCTGCCTGATAGCAATGGAGCGTCCTTGGTGCGATGGCCCGCATGGCTAGCCCCGCCATTCTGGCCTGATCATCTGCCAAATATAAGAGGGACAGTGTTCACCAACAAGGGAGGCATCGGGTGCCAGGGCCCGGAACTTAGCCCAGTCAGCCCTGGACAAAACGTCTGCCATGGAGTTCTCCACCCCGGGAACGTGTTTTGCCACGAACTGCACATTGAGCAGTAGGCATTTCAGCGCAAGCAGTCAAACCACCAGCAGGGAGGCTGAACCCTGCCGGTTGACCGAATGCACTACCCCCATGTTGTTGCACCAGAAAACAATACTAGAATTGCGCAGCCTGTATCCCCAAAGCACCAACACCACAATAATGGGAAGCAGTTCCAGTAGCAACAAAATTTTTGTGAGTCCCTCCGTCACCCAATCCACGGGCCACGGTGCAGCACACCACGACCCAGGTAATTAGGCTCCGAAACCCACCCCTCCGGCAGCGTCAGTAAATAATTGCAACTGCGCGTTGGTGCAGGTGGGGGCGGGCCATATAAGGACCCCGTTAAACTGCTCCAAAAAGGAAAGCCATATGCGCAGATCCCTCTTAAGCTCAGCTGACAGCCGGACAAAGTGAAGGGGGTGCCTGATGCCTGCCATGGACCTCTCTAGCTTCCTGCAGAAAACTCGGCCCATGGGTATAACCCTGCAGGCAAAATGCAAAAGACCTAGCAGTGACTGGAGCTTGCGCAATTGGAGTTTTCCAACGGCAAGGGCCAGCGAGACAGCCCCTTGTAATCGCGATAGCTTGTCAAGGGGGAGCCGGCAGCACCCTGCCACCGTATCTATCTCGATGCCCAAGAAGGAGAGGCACGACACCGGCCCCTCCGTCTTATTCGCCGCTATGGGGACCCCAAAATGCTGAAAAAGATCCTGCATGTAAGACAGCAGAAATCCGCAACGGCAATGACGTGGGGCCCACACACAGGAAATCATCCAAATAGTGGGCCACCCCGTCCTTTCCGGAGCCCGTCACCACGCACCAGTGTAGAAAGCTGCTAAAGCATTCAAAATAGGCACACAAAATCGAGCAGCCCATAGGCAAGCACCTGTCCACATAGAAGACAGTGGGAAGGCTAAAGCCCATGAACCGAAACGATTCCGGGTGGAGGTTGAGCAAGCGAAAAGCCGACTCAATGTCGACCTTAGCCAGGAGAGCCCCACGGCCGTGGCCGTGCACCATCGCCAGCGCCTGCTCGAAAGACTGGTACTGGACGTGACACAATTCTTAAGGGATTGCGTCGTTAACCGAGCTACCAGGGGGGTGGGACAAGTGTTGGATAAGCCGAAACGTACCCGTGGCTTTTTGGGGACCACCCCTACTGGAGAGAGCACCAGATCTCGTAGGGGAGCGAACGGGAAAGGACCGACGATCCTACCCAGGCTCACCTCTTTGGCCACCTTGTCTTAGACAACCCCTGGCATCTGGAGGGCAGTGTTCCCTCTAAGCTGTGCGCACGTGCGCGTGCACACAACTCGACAAGTGTGCGCACAGACATTACACAGAGCGCACAAAGCAGCAGTGGTCCCTTTTTGCAGTTTTGGACTCAATTAATGTGTGTTTCACACATTAACTACATTGTGTGCTGTGTTTTGAATGATTAATGTTTAATATCATTTTGAAGTAAAGTAAAGTGAAGTGATATCCCCATCTAAATGGAATACAAATAAGGTGATCCAAAAAACGAGGCTGAAATTTACAACCCTGATTGCCATCATCGGGCATCCCAAAGGTTGAAGGAAAATAACTTGAAAATATACTCTTCTATGGACTAACCTCTGGATAATCTGTGGGTGACTATAACTCATTTTAATTTGTCGGGTCGCATTATATGTCTTTTATTGTTCTTTTATTGTTGTCTTTATACATGCCATTGTGCCATTAAATTGTCTACATTTTTTTTCACACACCTGATCCTTTTTTCTGATATGAAAATATGACATGAAAATACTATATATATATTTGAATATAGCGCAGTCAAACCTCTTCCCATTTCTCCTGTTCTATTGTATCGGGACTGACTATCCCGTTTTTTGATTGCTGATAGGCCAAGCACACTCACACCAAAGCGCCCAGTGATATATTTTATATATCCTACCACTGATCTCACATCTAGCATGTGATTTCCTTACCCTGTCTACATCCCTCCCCCTGTTCTTATAGGCCTTGTGCCCATCCTAATTAACATGTCACATGACACCTTCCAAGTGTAACCTGGGGAACCTATCAGCGGTTTATGCTCCCTCACTGCATACTCAGCATTTGTGATTCTTTAGTGCAGTGGGATTTAAACTGTTGATTGACATACTGTGTCCCCGCTCTAGATTCCACTTCACTAGACAAGCAATTCCCAGACTGTACAAGAACATTTAAAAAAAGTATCATCAGTGTCTTTACTCAGAAATGCCATTGTACACACTGTCCATTTAACCACTTACATGTGGACAACTGGAACAGGACCAGCTAAGGATTAAATGATTGCAGAAGTGGATCCAGGAGAAAGTTACAGGGGGGGGGTGCCATGATAGGAGAGGGTTTGGGAGGGGGAGGGGGGTTTTAGTGGTGCCAGTGTACATGCTAAGAGAGTGGCGAGAGAGAGGGCGGGAATGGGATGAAAAATAGGCCCTGGCGTCTAAAGTACACAGGCCCACGTTGGCGTCAAAAGTGAAGGAAGTAGTTGTGCACGCGCCAAAGGTGTGCTCCGGAAAAGGGGATGTGGCCACTCAAAAGGGGACATGTCCTTGAGTGTAGTGCACCACACCATATACCACTTCTACATATTATGCAACAAAATAATAGACCACATTTTGCTTTCCCCTTACACATGATGCCAAAAGGAATGAGCAAAAATTCATAATGCCACACGGATTGAGCCAAAATGAACATAATGCCATTCGGATTGAGCCAAAATTCACATAATGCCACATAGATTGTGCCAGAATTCACATAATACTACACAGATTGAGACAAAATTCACAATATGCTTCATAAAAGGCACGCATTAAAAATAATGCCCATTACAGTTTAAGCCACACACCATAATGTCCATTATGTATTATGCCAAACACCATAATGCCTGTTAAAAATTATGCTACATAAGTGCTACTTACCTACATGCTCATTGCCAGGGGTTCCATGCTAATTGCCATGTGGGATTACATGCTTATTGCCAAGGAGGAATACATGCTGGCGATAACTGGGGGACAGCTGCTGCCGAGAAGAAGTGACAGTCATAGACAGCCGGGCAGGGAGCGGGGGGTTGCCCAGCTGTATGCGGAGCATGCAGGTCCCTGCTATTTGAAATAATACCACTTTCACACCAGAAAATGCAGGGATTTACCCAGGAATACGGTCCTAAGATCATGCAGGGACATTCCCGGGTTGGCCCCGTTCACACCAGCCTAGTCCCTGCATTTTCTGGTGTGAGAGGGTGAGAAACCACCCCCTCCTTTAACCGGCTATATCGATTAACCGGCTATATCTTTGGAACCACCTGACCCATTTACATATGACCAGTATCATATTGAAGAACGTTTGGGTGGGAGTCAAATGATTTTGGTCCTGTGAAACTGGGCCATTTGGTCCAGAGTAATCTGCCCTCAAAGAGCATGAACAGCGATTAAAGTACATTTCAGAAATAAAAAAATCAGTTTATCCGCAAATTACCCATATGGACCAGCCTGGTATCAGATTGAATGCCCAGTGATTTGAGATCAACCATGAGCTTCTGTGATGCAGGAAGTGGACCTGGCAGCCATCAGAACTGGGTTGGGGTTGAAATTAGCGGATCCCATGTTATCCTATGGGGAAAATACTCCAGATTTGCCCGGCGGTATCTCCAATTCCTGGGGGCTAGCAATGCGTGTCCAGGCTCACTTGCAAGCCCCGGTCCTCAGCTACAAAATTACCTATGTCAGAGATGACAGGGGTGCACGTGCCTGGAAACTGTAAATCAATGATCTGGTCCTGATTGCAGAAATGGCTGGTCCAAATGGACCTGAGGAGCCACAAGTCTAACCGAGACTGAGGGTTTCCCTGTCATTCACTGGGGACTCCCTCAGCCCATCAAGAGCCGGCACCAGGGGGAGCAGCATGCCTGTTTGGCTATGTGTGACTCCTTAGACGCCCATGTTATGGCCATCTATGGCTGGTTCTCACCATAGACACCCATGTTAAAGATTTAACATGGGCGTCTATAGAGCTGCGCAGAGCCAATCAGCCATGGAGCTCCCCAATTTCCTGAGTGAGGACACAGTGTATGACATCACTGGGGAATCCCTCAGTCTCGGGGAGGAGCTGCGAGTGCAAACACACTGCACTTGTAAACACACTTGTGGCTCCTAAGGTTCATTTGGATTTGAGTTGGGTGTTTGTTATTTTTTTACACATGGATGCCTACATGGAACGAAGAGACCACGATCACTGCCAGAGGAGCTGGAGAGTAGAATTTCCTTTCACAGTTACCACCTTGGATTCTACTGGACATAGAACCTACATGGTAACATAGGGGAGTATTGTTGGCAATTGAGTTTTACCCACGCAGTCAGGATCACCTTCTGTATCAAACTTCATTCAGTAGACACACACTGGAAAGGTCTTTGTGGTATGATTGGTTTTATATAAACTGGAACTGGTCATAACATGAACTTGTAATGAGAACAAGGTAACTGTACATGAATATCTTTCTCTGCATGCTGCATCTGTCTTTCTCCTTCATGTAACCTTCAGACACAGGAAACAACAACAAACAAGTACATACATACATCACAGACTGTAAGACATACAAACACATATGTGACAGCACCGCCTGCTGTCCCTCCAGTGTAATTGCAACTTAAGTCTCATCTGATGTAGTTTTCTCAACACCCCTTCTCAACAGATGAGGCTTGATCCACGAGACCCATCTTTCTGGATAGTCTGTGATGTCTTTCTCCAACCAATGGCTTGGTGAGAATGTCTGCAGTCATCTCTTCTGTTGGGCAATATTCCAAGTTAAGAAGACCTTGTTCCTGTAGATCCTTCAAGAAATGGTATTTCACATCGATGTGCTTGGTCCTTGGATTTACCCGTTCTGTTTGAGCTAATGCGAGACATCCTTGATTATCTTCAAAGATTTTTGTAGATTCTACTTGTTTCTGTCCCAAATCAGCTAACAATTGTCTTAGCCATATTAGCTCTTGACTTGCTTGAGCTGCTGAAACATACTCTGCTTCTGTTGAAGAAAGTGCAACGCATGATTGCTTCCTACTTGTCCAACTGATTGGTCCTTCACCAAGTAGAAATATGTGTCCACTTGTAGACTTTCTGTCATTAGAGTCTCCAGCCCAATCTGCATCCACGTATGCAATCAGATCACAATTTCTGCTTGCTGGAAGATTAAGCACTAAGTTAATGGTTCCCTTTAAATAACGTATTACCCTTTTCACAGCATTCCAGTCCATCTGACTTGGCTTGGAGACCTTTCTGCTTAGAGTTGATACTGCTGTAGCGATGTCAGGTCTGGTAATAGTGGCAATGTACAGCAATTTTCCTATTGCCTTTCTGTATTGGTGATTATCTGGTAATGATGTACCTTCATTGTACATTTCCTTTATGTAGTTGGTTTCCATGGGAGTACTTGCCGGTTTTGCATCTTGCATCCCAAACTCTTCAATGGCTTCCTGTATCTTTTGTTTCTGGTTTAAGGTAAAGTCGCCGTTTTCTTCTCTTGATATTTGAATGCCTAAATAGTGTGTTATATTTCCTAGGTCTTTTGTTTCAAATTCCTTATTCAGGATCTGCAGTAATTCCTCTTTATCCCCTTCTTGCTCGAAACATACTAGAAGATCGTCCACATAGATTAACAGGTAGATCCACCTGTCAGTTATCTTCTTGACATATAGGCAGGGATCTGCTTTGCTTCTCACGAAGTCTTCCTGTATGAGGATTTCGTTTAATTTTGTGTTCCAGGCTCTTGCCGCCTGCTTCAGACCATATATACTTTTCTGGAGCTTGCACACTAGGTCTGGACTTTCAGGGTCTTTGAAACCCGGTGGCTGTTCCATGTAAATATCCTCTTTTAGCTCGCCATGTAAGAACGCTGTCTTTACATCGAAGTGTCTTACTTGCATATCCTTTGCGGCTGCTACTGTAAGCAATGTCCTGATGGTTGTGTGCTTTACTACTGGAGCAAATGTCTCATCATAGTCCTCTCCATATTTTTGTGAGTATCCTTTGGCTACTAGTCTGGCCTTGTATCGCTCCACTTATCCATCTGTGTTGTATTTAACTTTGAATGTCCATTTGCTGCCTATGGTTTTCCTTCCTGATGGCAGTTCTGTTAGTATCCATGTCTGATTGTCATGCATGGATTTAATTTCTTCTTTTGCTGCTTCTATCCATTTCTCAGCTTCCCTTTCTGGTAAGTTAGATATTTCTTCCCAGGATGTGGGTTCACATATACTAGTGGTGCTAGCTTTATATGAGAGACGCACTGGTGGTTTGCCTTTGTTCTCTCTGCTCGAGCGCCTTACTTCACCTGTTGTGCACTCTTCCATACCTTTGGTAATTGGTTCCAGACCGACTTCAACCTCTTTGATGGTATCTGTTGTGGTGGTGTCACTAGAGTCAGCGTTGTCTCCTTTATCCAGATCGGCTGGAATCATTACTTCATTTCTTAGTTCCTCCACAAAGGTCACGCTGTTGCTTATGGTTATCTTATCCGTCTTTGGGTTCAGAATTCTGTATCCTTTGGAACATTCACTGTATCCAACGAAGATTCCTTCTACTGCGCGATTCTGCAGTTTACTTCGTTTTTCTGCTGGAATGTACATAAATGCTTTACATCCAAAGACTCTTATGTGTTTCACATTTGGTTTCTTGCCATGCCACAACTCATATGGTGTTTTCTCCACTGTTCTTGAGAATAATCTGTTTTGTAAGTACGTGGCTGTCATTACGGCTTCACCCCAGTATTTGTCAGGTAGTCCTGAATCTGTTAACATGCATCTGATCATTTCTGTCAGAGTCCTATTCTTCCTTTCAGCTACCCCATTCTGTTCCGGTGAATAGGGTACGGTCTTGTGGTGCTCTATACCGAGCTGTCTCAGGAAGTGTTCTATTCTGTGACCTGTGAATTCACCTCCATTGTCGCTACGAAACACTAGTGGATTTCTTTGAAATTTATTTGTAGCCATTGTTATATAATCCTTTAACTTGTCCAGTACTTCATCTTTGCTTTTGATGATATAAGTAACTGTGTATCTGGAGTAGTCATCAGTGAAAGTCACTATATATCTGTTACCGCTTGGTGTATGTACTTGCATTGGGCCACACACGTCACTGTGTATGAGATCTAGAGGCCTCTGGGCTCTGTTCTCACTTTGTTTTGGAACTGTCATTCTTGTGGCTTTGGCTTTTATACAGCATTCACACCTCATGGTTGTTGAACAGTCTGATACTGTGAGATCCTTCGTTAGACCTCTCTTTTGTAGTTCCTTAATGCTGTCTGGATGCCTATGTCCTAGTCGTCTGTGCCACATGTGAATACAGTCGTTGTGTTCGTGTGTGCTTAATCTCACCTGTTGTACTGTCGTGTCTAGGCGGTACAGGTGTTTCTCTGCTTTGGCTGTGGCTACTGTTTCTGTTCCATTCTGGATAAGACACATCTTGTCTTGGAATTTAACAGTAAGTCCTTTATCCGTTAAGCACTTTACAGATATTAATCCGCCTTCCAATCTGGGAACATATAGTACATCTTTAATTGGTATTGTTTTGTCACTTTCATTAGTACTGGAGCATATGAGCATACCATGCCCTTTACCTTCTGCAGTGATATTGGTACCATCTGCAAGATAGATTGCTTCTCTATGACTTGTGTCAATCTCGGTGAAGAAATCTCTGTCGCTTGTCATGTGACTTGTTGCTCCTGAATCTATGAACCAACTAAAGTTTGTATGTGTTACTGTCGCTTTAAAAGTTCCATTCCACTTATCTGTGCATATATCTGTGAGTGCAGCTTTCACTTTCTGCTTGGACCCTTTTAAAAGTAGTTTCTGCTGTTCTTCTTTCCATATGGAACACTGTCTTTTTAAATGCCCGATTTTCTTACATCTAAAACATGCTCTTGTTTCTTTGTTATGCACCCTGATGTCTGTAACTTTGAGAGATTTTTCAGAGTCACTGTCCATACAATCCTGTGTGATTTCTTTCCTGCGCTGATATTCATCTATAAGCCTATTTTTCACAAAGTCTAGTGTGAGTTCTGTTTCAGGTCTTGTTTCCAAGGCATTTATCAGTGCACTGTATGTGTCTGGAAGACTGCACAGGAGTATGGCTACTATGTGACTGCATTTCAGCTCTTCTCCTATAGATCTGAGCTTTGCTACCATTTCCAGCAGTTTACTTATATGCTCTTGCATAGTCTGCCCTTTGCTAAGTCTCATCTGGTACAGTTTTCTTAGCAGGAATAATTTGCTGTTTAAACTGCTTCTTTCATGTAGCTTCTGCAATGTCTCCCACATGCCCTTTGCAGTGTTTTCTCCATTTAAATGGACTAATTGATCATCCTCAACTAATAAGCCTATAGTTGCACGTGCTTGTCTGTTCTTCTTGTCCCATTCCTGGTAATTATCACTTGGTCTGTCTGTAGTTATGACTTCCCACAAATCATCTTTAGTCAGCAGCATTTCAACTTTAAATTTCCACAGTTGGTAGTTATCATTAGACAGCTTGGTTACTGCAAGTCTAAGATCTGTGCTGCTTGCCATCTCTTCTGCTTATCTGCTATTCCCCTTGAGTTATACTGTAATACTGGGTTTACTCACAGTTGCTTTGCAGATCTCTCAGAGATGTTTCTGGTGCCTTAATCCTTGTAAGATTTACTCCTGGTAACTGGGATCCTCTTGTCTGTGTCTGGGCCCATAACCTGTTGGCAATTGAGTTTTACCCACGCAGTCAGGATCACCTTCTGTATCAAGCTTCATTCAGTAGACACACACTGGAAAGGTCTTTGTGGTATGATTGGTTTTATATAAACTGGAACTGGTCATAACATGAACTTGTAATGAGAACAAGGTAACTGTACATGAATATCTTTCTCTGCATGCTGCATCTGTCTTTCTCCTTCATGTAACCTTCAGACACAGGAAACAACAACAAACAAGTACATACATACATCACAGACTGTAAGACATACAAACACATATGTGACAGCACCGCCTGCTGTCCCTCCAGTGTAATTGCAACTTAAGTCTCATCTGATGTAGTTTTCTCAACAAGTATGTGTGTGTGTGTGTGTGTGTGTGTGTTGTGTGAATTCAACTGTTCTCGGAGTCAGTGTTACTTATTGGGCTATTTGCTCTCTTCTGAAACTACAAGAACTACTTGGCCCAGTAATTCCCTGCATGCTTGGACTTGTGGTTTTCCAAGTCCCTGCATGGGTGGGAAGCTTGCTAAGAATTGTTGTTCTACAACAAAACCCAATAGTTTATTCTTCTATATTTTAGACAATTCCCCTGGAGTTGGGACCCCTTTATTGGGGGGATCCCCACTCCCCCCAGGGACTCAGCCTGGGCTGACCAGCCATGATGCTCGGGTTTTGGACGAAGGAGTTTGTTTTCTCCTGGATATGACATAACATTGCTTGCTGTTTGAGCCCGGTGCTGGTTTACCAAATACAGGGGACCCCTAGTCATTTTGTCCCCCATATTTTGGGAACCAGGACTGGGCCAAGACTACAGTGCTGGTTATAGAAATACAGGGGCTCACCAGATTTCCCCCCCCTGTATTTCTGGAACCAGGACCGACGCAATGAGCCTGGGGCTAGTTAGAGCCAGGCAGCGGGGACTGCACGCCGTTTGACTGATCTATGTATGCTTCAGCCCAATATGCATGGAAAATGAGGAGTATTTTCCAGGTTTGTTTTCTGCATTTGTAGCCATTTGATCTTAGTAAATGTCCCCATACGTCTCTAGTATACAGTCATACTGCAGGTTTTTCTAAAGTTTAAAAAAAAAAAAAAAAAAATTATTTTGTCATCTAAATGTATAATTGTTCATTCTAGATCAGTTACGGAGCGAGAGACCCTGCGCTGAGTGACAGAATTCTTTATCCACATTTTTTTCGGACAAGTTACAATGATCAGATGCAATTTTTGGCAATTGTAGAATTATTGAAATGGTTTGGGTGGAACTGGGTCGGAATCATAACATCACATGATGATAGTGGAGAGCGGGAGCTCCAAAATATTGGCAGACAATTATCTGCACATGGGATATGTGTGGAATTCAAGATGAAAGAATCTGATGCATATATCGATGGGAGGATCAATAATAATGTTGTTCTGAATTCGACTGCTGAGATTATTATAATTTGTGGCACAAATTCTCGTCATTTTCTAAACTTTATAGTAAAAATAGCCCAATCTCTTGTTAATAAGACATTTATTGTTCCAGCTTCATGGTCAATTGTAACAGAGATTGCAGTTCCCCAAAAGTGGGGGTTACCAACTAACTGTAGTCTTGTGTTCTCACTTCCTGAATATGACATCCCTGGAGCACAGACGTTTCTAGATAATGTGAACCAATCCAGTGACTCACTTGACCCATTAATGGAAGATATCTGGATAACTGAATTTCACTGCACCTCTAAAAATAAACTAAAAAATGTGTTTATCCAAAAAATAAGAGATATTCCTATAAGGAACTGCACTACAAAATCAGATTTTCTAAGCCATGTAAAGTTTACTGAAGATGCATTTCCTTACAGAGTGTACCTGGCTGTCTTCTCTATGGCTCACGCTTTGCATGATATGTATTTATTTATTAACAGCAATGGTAAAAGAAACTTTAACAAAAATGTACACAACGTGAGTATATAGTGCACCAACAATTTTAGTGGCATGTGACTCCATAGTGACATACAGAAGGGACAGCCACGTAGAAGTGAATAAATGTTCTCAGAATTGCAACTGAGTTTGAACTGGATGTAGATGCAGGAGCACCAATAGAAATGACAATTGGAAGCAAAATATTACCACTTCATTTTGGTTGATTGCAGATTGACCTCTGTAGCTGATAGTACTAGTTTAATTTGATGCTCCTGCTCTATATAAACTGTTAAATTATAGGCTTCCGTTTTCAAGAATTATTATCAATTTAAATGTATTTTACTGCTAACTGGAAATCAATTTATGTCAGAGGAATACTTTCTAATTATAAGGAAACTGAATCTGTATTTACAAATATAGGGTTACTGGGATTGTTGGGTGGTATGATTTAACTTTGTATCTGGTACTGTGAAAACATTCTTAATAATTAGCATCTTGTCCCTCATTTATCTCCATACACATCAGGCAGGGTGAAATACAGAGAGAGAGGGTGCAAATTGCACACCCTCAGTAATGAAAGGTGCCATCTGCTGAGAATAAAATGGTTTACACAGAGAGAGAGGGCGCAAATGCACTTTGCGATCATTGCATTATAATATATAATAAGAGGTTGTTGGTATATCATTGGCCAGTGATATTGGCCTGTCCACCAATCGTCCAGGTCACCTCTTGTCGAGCAGGTCCCTAACACTATGGGGTCACCACCTGGGATGCAGTGAACCCCGAAACATGATCCAGCTAAGGAACCCCCCAGGGCATCACTGAGGGTGTGCAATCTAGAGCCACTTTTCCCTACTATGTATCTGTGTAGCAATACACACCTGAGGTTTGAGAATGCCTCATCTAGATTAGCACCCCTCCCCCACCACCCTCTATGTTTTTAAGCAGGGAACTAGCATGGACTACACTGAGACAGAGGCATAATTCCAAGTAAGTCCTATTTATTTGTATATAGTGTCAGAAAATGTGGGGTTGGCATCTGGGCATGGGGCCCCCAGGCTGCTCTGGCTGGACTGTCTCAGGGCATCGCAACTTAAATACAAAGTCACTTTTTACATCATGTTTGTTTTATTATTTATGTATGCACTCTTTATTTCACATACTCTCTACCTCCAAACATATAGTAGGGGCCTTCGTACTTATCATTTTACCACATTACTATCACTATTCTTTATTGTGATGCCCTGGGGGGGCCCTTAGCTGGATCATGTTTCGGGGTTTCCTGCGTCCCAGGTGGTGACCCCATAGTGTTCGGGACCTGCTCGACAAGAGGTAACCTGGACGATTGGTGGGCAGGCCAATATCACTGGCTAATGATATACCAACAACCTCTTATCCACAGTAAAAGAAATAGTTAAATAAACACACTGACACCCATTTAAAATAAAACTTTAATACATACAAAGCCCACACATACTGATACAGACCTATCTTGAGCCCGTCGGTAGGTCCCTGGGTCCGGTGGCTTGGTTCTGGGGCTGGTCCGGGTCCGGGGCTCCAGGGCTGAAGAGTCCGGGGTCCTGGATCCGAAGAAATCCATGGGGGACCTGTGGAAGGAAATCCTACTCACCCAAGTCCTCTGGCAAAGATCCTGACATCTTCTCCGTCTCCGCCGCCGGTACACGATTGGAATGAGAGGCACAGAGATATTTCATCTTCCGTGCCTCTCATCCAAATGATTCTATTGGTCCACTCATCTGTGAGAAGCAGGTGACCTTTCTGGATCTAAAAATACAAAGAGACCCAGATGGTTATATACAGACAAATCTTTATAGGAAGAAGACCGCTACAAACAGCGTCCTACATAGGACAAGCGCGCACTTCCCGCCAGTTTTAAGAGGAATCCCATATAGAGAATTCCTGAGATTGAAGCGGAACTGCTCCAGCCCTGACCAGTTCAACATCAGAGCAGATGAACCAACAAATAGATTAGTGAGCAGATGATACAGCAGGCGAGCAATTAAAAAAGCTAGGTACGGAGACAACCGTAAAGACAGGAACTCTCTCCTATACACCAACAAGACCAAACCATCAGAATCCGAAGTCACACGACTAGTAGGAGATTTTTGTTCCGAATGGAGGCAAATCCAAGATATAGTGAACAAATATTGGCATATCCTCAGTATAGACCCCGACCCAGCAAAAAATATAGGCTCCAGAGCTTCGATCAGTTGGAGAAGGTCGTCTAATTTAAAAGACAAAATTGTACATAGCCACTTCTCGACCATCAGGAACAAAAAGACAGTAATTCAAGGCTCATACAAATGTGGCGAATGTAAAGCCTGCCAACACATGATTAAGACCACCACAGTAATTGACAAATACAACAAGAAACATCAGTTTAGTGATTACATTAATTGTAAATCATCGGGTGTAATATACTGTATCATGTGTCCATGTGACCGTAAATACATTGGGATGACCACGAGACCTCTAAAACAGAGAATTTTGGAGCACGTGGGCACTTTGAGAATATCCAAAACAGATACTGCAACATGTAAACAACTCACCACAGTGGCCAAGCATTTTCATGATTGCCATCAGGGGCGGATTGGCCTGCTGGGAAACAGGGACATTTCCCGGTGGGCCGTCACAAGTTACAGCAAAAGCGGCCGCAACATCTCCATGCTGGGCTGCGGCTGCTGCACTATGACCTAATTGAAGATGGCCGCGGCCAGCCTCGGCTATTCCAATTTCCCAAAGCTAAAATGGCCGTGGGAGGGCTGGTGCGCATGCACGAGCACACAGCCACTCCCGCGGTCCTGAGGAACAACTAGGATGGCTGCGCTGCCCATGTGATCCACCCCAGCAGCAGTGCGCAGGACTGTTTTGCGCGCTGGGCTGAGGAGCTGGATCTGATGGGCGGCAGCACCAGCAAAACAGCGGGCGCGTAAAGTAGCACTATGCCACTGGCAGAATTTATGCTACAGCAGTCTGCCAGCAGCCAGTGACCACCCGAGGCTCCGCCCCCTATTCACGGACCCACCGAGGCTCCGCCCCCTATTCACGGACCCACCCGAGGCTCCGCCCCCTGTTCACGGACACCCCCGAGGCTCCGTCCCCTATTCACGGGCCTAACCCCTTCCTCCATGAGGGGCTTAATGAAAAGTGGCACTTTAGCTATTTGGGGTCTGGGGCCTCAGACACGCTGTACTTCTGCATTCATACATTCTGACCTGATCCTGACTGACGATTTTGTCAGAAACATGGCGATTTTGTCAGAACCATGCTTAGATCATTGTGATCTGTGTATGGTTCTTTGGTAAAATATGTGTAAAAGTAAAAAAAAAACGGCGTGGGGTCCCCCCTCCTGTACATAACCAGCCCCGGGCTCATTGAGCCGGACCTGGTTCCAAAAATACGGGGGACAAAATACGTAGGGGTCCCCCGTATTTTGAAACCAGCACCGGGCTCCAACAGCCCGCAGTGTCATGCCACAGCCGGGGGACACTTTTTACACAAGGTCCCCCGGCCGTTCGATGAGGACCGTGGCTGGTCAGCCTTGGACGGGGTACCTGGAGGAGTGGGGACCCCCCCAATAAAGGGGTCCCCCCCAGGCTTCACCCGTCCAGGGCTGAAGCCCGGGGCTGTCACCGGCATCCCTGGCCATTGGACGCCGGCCTGATAGTGTTAAATTCACATTCCTAACATTGCTTAACACAGGAGAACTACAAGTGCCAGCAGACCTCCCCCGCATGCTGGGACTTGGAGAACCACAAGTCCCAGCATGCGGGGCCTTAATGGGCCCGCTGGGACTTGTAGTCCACCTGTAAAAAGAATGTTAAAATAAAGCACACACACAGAAAAGTAAAACTTTATTACATACACACACACCTCACCTTTACAACCACATACTCACCGATCCAGGATCCAGCGCTGGTCTCCCTTCTGCTGCAGGGCTGGTTATGTACAGGATGGGTGACCTCACGCCATTTTTTTTTTTTTTTTATCACAAAATCGCACATTTTACAAAAATCGCACCTTTTCATTACTAAATAATCGCACTTTTCATCCCGAAAATCGCCCTATATCGCACTCTCGCACTTTTCATGCCGGAATACACACCTCATTAAATATGCGAATTCGCGGCAAAAATGTGATTTAAAAAAACGGCGATATAGGGTGATTTAAAAACGGTAAACCCACTAAATCTCGCCCTGAGTCGGTATCCAGTCCATCCAGTCCATGCTGCTTCCTGCTTGCTGCTCCCTTTTGGGAACCAGGTAAGGTAAGTTAGAGGAGTGTGGTGGGTGGGGAAAGGGAAGAAGAATTACAAGTGTCAGTGACATGTTTCATACATCTGTTTATGGGAGGCAGTTTTGTCCTTTAGGGGTATATTCTTTTTTTTTTAATTCGATAATTTTTATTTGGTTTTGCATAACAAACAACACAACCCCCCCCCCCCCTCCCCACATACATAATATAGTTGAAATGTATATCAGACGGAATCACTAAGCTAAACATACATTGTACAAAGTGTTGATGTTCAAAAGGAGAACATGGATGAGCCAGGATTATTTATACATTCACAATATTCCAGAGCATCACAGGATGTATATGTATATACCCGAGGGCGCCTACTCGGGCATAGTTTGAGTTTCCCATACAATTAAACATAAACATGTTCACCCAGAACTGGCTCATCTAGGAGGAGCTAATTTGTCAAGCATTGCATTGGTTGTCAGTAGAAAGTGATTCAGCAACACTAGCTATACCAGCCAAACAATTCGGTCCAATCCTATTAGTATATGTCATAAAAAAATAACCCACCCCCTCAAACACCCAAAGCAACCCACCTTTATAACCCCCTCCCTGTACTACCCAGCCCCAACTAGGGTGCACTTGGATCCCTGAACTGTACCCCCCGGCTATCCATCTAACTATTCCCTTCCCCCTCCCAACTTGACCAACCCCCGCCCCCCCTTGCTAATACAGGATATTGTATCATAGTAAATGTAGTAGCTTGGGAGCGTAACCCCCAGACTCCAAAGGCATCAGATCAAACAAAAAAGAAAAAATTCAGCTTCCCGATGAAATATGTCAGATCACATTATATTCAGTTACCTAATCTGAACGGATATATATATTAGGCATTTTGTGTTAGGGATACAAGGAGACATTAAACACAGGCATCAGCAAAATGTATACATAAGGCTATAATGGTGAATAACATAAATAGTATGGTAGAAAGAGAGATACGAAGGTAAGCGGGACTAAGAAGTGAAAAAACATATTAAGCCTCCATGCATTGTGTGAATCTAGTCCTGCCAGTCCTTCAGTTCCAGAAAGGAGGTATACGTGGCATGTAGAAGGGGATCATGTACCCACTTGCAAAGAATGATCAGGAGCATCGAGTATAGATTCGGATATATCCCCTCGTTATCAGGACCTAGACGGGTATGACCAGCGGCGTAGCTTTGTTTGGGGCGCCCCCCCGCCGTTAATGGGGAGGCGCCCCCCCCCTCCCCGCCTGACCGTCTGTCCGGCATGCCCCCCGTGTCTGCCCTCCGTGCCCCCTCCGTGCCCCCCCCCCCCCCCCATTGCCGCATGCTTACCTGTCCGCGCGTCCCGGCTCCCCTCCTGGCTTCAATAAATTCTATGCAGACGGACCACGATAAAATGGCCGCCCCCATACCGCAGACAGTTTCAGAGAACAGTCTGCTTTATGGGGCGGACATTTTATCGTGGTCCGTCTCCATAGCATTGATTGAAGCCAGGAGGGGAGCCGGGACGCGCCGACAGGTATGCATGCGGGGGATGGGGGGCGGGGGGATTACTATAGCACCACAGCCCCCCGGCTCCCCCATATGCACAGCGCCCCCCGGGACCGCGGGGGCTGCGGTGCTATAGTTACGCCACTGGGTATGACATAGTAGATGAGCAGATCCAGATAGGACCATCAAGCAGGATTTCCCCGGGGTTTGGGGGGTCTCAGGTTCTTCACGTACCGCCTCAGGGTGATGACAGGGCGGCAAAGCATCCACACAGTCTGTCTCTAGTGTGTAGTCCTTTGTACGATGCACAGAGGCTGTAGCCGGATGATTCTGGTACTTATAATCCATGGTTATGGAGCACTCCCCTTGGGTACATGGAGCCCCATCCTCAACAAGGAAGGTAGCAGGGACATGGTCTTGGGTTGTAAAAGCAGTGTTTTCAATAGGAGGATTAGCAGGAGCAGATGAAGTAATATACACACAGGCATGTACTGCAGACAGCTCCCGACACAGTCTATCAGTAGAGTCGTTTATAGCCTGCAGTATGCTTTGTAGAGGATTCATGATTTTAGTAGCAGGTCTACACTTATCCTGAGTCTGACTTAGGTACAGTCCACCTGCCTGAATAAGGGTATTTTTAAGCAGGGGTAATGGTGGCTAGTATATCACCAGATCAGCAATATTAGGTGACAGAGGAAACCCATCAAATCAGTGCCGACAGCAGAAGGACTCTGTAGCGTTCAAGAGGGCCGCGGACCTCACCTCCCCAGCTCCAGATAAATTATGCGTACCTTTAGGGGTATATTCAATGCCAGGGGCGAGCTGTGACAGCGAGCAGGGTGGCCTGCTCGCTGTCACAGCTCGCCCAGTCAGTATTCCACTGACCCCCCCCTGCACATGCATACGCTGATTTAGCCCTTGCTCCATTTTTGGAGCGAGGGGGAATCGGCGTATGCGGTCGCAGAAGCAGCGAGACTCTCGGCTAAATGCAGCGGGCTTCCTGCATGAACCGCGAGTCGCTGTTTGGGGGAGTCCTCTGACAGAGCGGATTCCCCCGGAACATTGAATACGGGGAGCGGCCGGCGCAGGGGATAAACAGCGAAGGTCGTTGATTTTTGGCAATCCCTGCTGTTTAATCCCCTCACTGGCCGCATTGAATATGGCCCTTAGTCTATGTGTATTAATTGTGTTTGTGTGAGGAAAAAAATGTGTGTGTGTGTCCAGTATGGGAGGTAATTTCTGTGGGGGGAATTGCCTGTCTGCGGAGATCACCCCTGTCATTCTAAAAGTTATAAGGGACCTGCAAATCCCTCCTAACTATACTATACTACCACTATCTTCACTCCCTACTAGAGCCATACTGGCCACTGAGCAAGAGACATTGGCACATTTCCCTAGGAGCACCACAGCTATGAGCAGGAATGTCCAACAGTGTGGCGATGTCATCAAGTACGGCTTTACAGCTCTCCCAGCAATGGGGGCACCAGGTAGGCAAAAGACTCCAGCACAACTAAGATTGTATGATGTTGCCAAGTGACTGAGGATGTGAGGCTTGGCTCTGCGTGTAGCTCCTCACCCAATTTGTGTCTTCAGTCACCATCACCTCCCTATTTCTCTCTGTAGCCTGCGTCTCCCCCCTTCTGTCTCTCTATAGCCCACCTCTCCCCCCTTCTGTCTCTCTGTAGCCTGTGTCTCCCCCCTTCTGTCTCTCTGTAGCCTGCGTCTCCCCCTTCTGTCTCTCTGTAGCATGTGTCTCCCCCCTTCTTTCTCTCAGTAGCCTGCGTCTTCCCCCTCCTGTCTCTCTGTGGCCTGCATCCTCCCTTCTGTCTCCTGCATCTCCCCCCTTCTGTCTCTCCCTGTAGCCTGCGTCTCCCCCATTCTGTCTCCCTGGTCTCCCCCTCCTATCTCTCTGCAGCCTGCATCTCCCCCTAATGTCTCTCTGTATCCTAGCGTCTCCCACCTCTGTCTCTCTGTAGCCTGTCTCCCCCCTTCTGTCTCTCTATAGTCTGCATCTCCCCCTTCTGTCTCTCTGTAGCCTGCATCTCCCCCTTCTGTCTCTCTGTAGCCTGTGTCTCCCCCTTTCTGTCTCTCTATAGCCTGCAGTATGTCTCCCCCTTCTGTCTCTCTGTAGCCTGCATCTCCCCCCATCTATCTCTCTGAAGCCTGTGTCTCCCCCTTTCTGTCTCCCTGTAGCCTGCGTCTCCTCCTCCTATCTCTCCGTAGCCTGTGTCTCCACCCATCTGTCTCTCTGTAGCCTGCGTCTCCACCCTTATGTCTCTCTGTAGCCTGCATTCCCCTTCTGTCTCTCTGTAGCCTGCATCCCTCTTCTGTCTCTCTGTAACCTGCGTCTTCCCCATCTTTCTCTCTGTAGCCTGCGTCTCCCCCCTTCTGTCTTTCTGTAGCCTGCGTTTTCCCTGTTCTGTCTCTCTGTAGCCTGCATTCCCCTTCTGTCTCTCTGTAACCTGCATCCCCCTTCTGTCTCTCTGTAGCCTGCATCCCCCTTCTGTCTCTCTGTAGCCTGCATTCCCCTTCTGTCTCTCTGTATCCTGCATCCCCCTTCTGTCTCTCTGTAGCCTGCATCTTCCCTGTTGTGTCTCTCTATAGCCTGCATCTCCCCCTCCTGTCTCTCTGTAGCCTGAGTCTCCCCTCCTGTCTCTCTGTAGCCTGAGTCTCCCCCTCTCTCTCTGTAGCATGTGTCTCCCCCCTCTGTCTCTCTGTAGCATGCGTCTCCCCCCTTCTGTCTCTCTGTAGCCTGCATTCCCCTTCTGTCTCTCTGTAGCCTGCATCCCCCTTCTGTCTCTCTGTAGCCTGCATCTCCCCCCCCTTCTGTCTCTCTGTAGTGTACGTCTCCCCCGTTATGTCTCTCTGTAGCCTGCATCCCCCTTCTGTCTCTCTGTAGCCTGCATTCCCCTTCTGTCTCTCTGTAGCCTGCATCCCCCTTCTGTCTCTCTGTAGCCTGCATCCCCTTCTGTCTCTCTGTAGTGTACGTCTCCCCCTTATGTCTCTCTGTAGCCTGCATCCCCCTTCTGTCTCTCTGTAGCCTGCATCCCCCTTCTGTCTCTCTGTAGCCTGCGTCTCCCCCCCTTCTGTCTCTCTGTAGTGTACGTCTCCCTCCTTATGTCTCTCTGTAGCCTGCATCCCCACCCACTTCTTTCTCTCTCTGAAGCCTGCATCTCACCCCTTCTGTCTCTCTTTGTAGTATGCATCTCCCCCCACCCTCCTGTCTATCTGTAGCCTGCATCTCCCCCTTCTTTCTCTCTCTGAAGCCTGTGTCTCCCCCCTTATGTCTCTCTGTAGCCTGCATCTCCCCCCTTCTATCTCTCTCTTAAGCCTGCATCTCCCCCTTCTGTCTCTCTGTAGTGTGCGTCTCCCCCCACTCTCCCGCTCTTTCTGTCTCTATAGGCTGCATCTCCTTCTTCTGTCTCTGTAGGCTGCATCTCCCCCTTCTGTCTCTGTAGGCTGCATCTCCACCAACTCCTAACTCAGAAACATGCCCTTTAAAGAGTAAACCCGCCCCACTCAAGATAACCCCACCCCCCCCTCAAAAGATCCCGCCCCATTTGGGCTGCTTTCATACATTTCCCGGGCTGCTTTTCCATCCCAATCTGCCCCTGATTGCCATCAAGGAAACTTCCAGTCTCTGAGAGCCTTTGGTGTTGAAAAAATACATTTAGGCATACGAGGAGGTAACATCAACCAATAACTTCTAAAGAGAGAAAGCTACTGGACATTCATCCTAGGAGGACTTCAACCCTCAGGGATGAATGACTATATCAATTATGGAGCTTTCTTATCAAATATTATTGGTACCCTGCCATATCACAAATCAAGAAACAATGGAGACAGTGATTAAGACCATCATGCTACATGCAAATAACTAAGGCCCTTATTCTGGTTGGTGCGGTAATGTCCGCGTGCGGTCGGTCCGCCGATGTTTTGTGTCTGCGCATGTGCAGAAGCGTCTCTGCGCATGTGCGAGCCGGACGCACGGCCACATTCCGCATGAAATGTGTACACTACGAACAGGGGGTGGAGAGGGGCGTAAAGGGCTGTTTGGGCTCATTACCATATGTTTACACCCCGCGTTTCATGGGCGTTCCCATGAAAACTCTGGGCGTATGTATGGTAATGCGGCCATGACGCACGTGTAGGGGGCGGACATATGACATTGCCGGATGTCAGCTGCCCGCCCAGATCCCTGCTTTTGCACGGAGAAATGCCCGTGTGGTCTGAGGTTGTGGGAGCTGGCGGCCCACTCGGCCCTGCATTCGATGTTCTGCGACCATCGAATGATGGGGGAGGTTCCCTGAGATGGAGGAGGTGTATTCATGAGAAATACACGTGCGGTCCGTTCGGACAGCTTCTTACCACGTACGGACGGAGTTGGCGATCCGTATGGAAGGTGGGGTTTAGGACGCACGGTGCTGGCCGCATATTCGGATCCGGCCGCACCGATCAGAATAAGGGCCTAAATCTCCCCTCCATAAACCCAATCACCTCTATAACACAATTAGAGCATTGTATGTACAACACAGAGAGTAATCAAATGACATTAAAATACCCACAAGTATTTGGGACAAGGATCATAATTGTCTGATGATATTTATGTTAAAACAACTATGGACCCGATGAGTACTAGAGGAAATTTAAAAATCCACAACATGTACAAACTCCATTTGATATCTGTCAAGAGTAATCTACTGTACAATATCCGGTGTGACATCACACCGTAATCACACTTAGAAGTTTTAAGCTAATTTTATTCACTTTTCACCCCCTTTTTTTGCATGTTTTCACCAACGCTTACGGTAATGAGTCACACTACACAACACTATAAGCCTCACGGCAACAAATTACACTATACAGCACATACCATCCTTATCACCTCCTAATTGCTCAATACTGTACTCATCATATATTAATGAGCCATACACACTTATGTCATGTATTTATTACATATCAAAGAGTCACATATATTCTTCCACTTGTTTATTAACTCCACCATTTTAGAACACGTTAGCGACACAGCCAATTATGATACACAATGTAATGTAACAATAACACACACTATTCACTATATTCAAGATACACTTTAACAACTACTGTATGAATAATACATACACATTTCTAATGCACAATTGGTACAAACTATAAATTATAATATATAAAATATAAAATATAAATTACAACAACTTCTTCTAGAAATTGCATTATAAAATTATCATCATATTAAGCACATTGTCATTATACATATGACAATATGGGGGAAATTTACCAATATGAAAAACCTAGTTTTTCGTATTGGTATTTCCCCTACGGCTGCATACGACTGATTTAGTCGTATGCAAAGTCGTGTTCCGGAGGGGAAATTACAAAGCAGTCAGATACGACTGCTTTGTAATTCTCCGATGGTGTAATGATTCGTATTAGCGGCCATATATACGGCTGCTAATACGAATTATTTGTAGCAGTCTGCACGGATCAGTCAGATCCGTGCAGGCTGCAGAGTGTAAAAAAAAATAGAAAAAAAAATAAATAAAAAAAAAAAATAATAAAAAAAAAAAACGGCGTGGGGTCCCCCCCACAGCCGAAACCAGCACCAGGCTGACGGAGCCTGGAGCCGGTAATTAAAAATCAGGGAACCCGACAAATAGGGGTTCCCCGATTTTTAACAACCAGCCCCAGGCTCCAGGTCCGGGGCTGGTTCCCAAAATACGGGGGACAAAATGACTAGGGGTCCCCCGTATTTCAAGAACCAGTCCCAGGCACAACCAGCCAGCAGGGTAATGTCACAGCCGGGGGGAGACTTTTTATACAAGTCCCCCCGGCCAAAACATTAACCCCCTGACCGGTCAGCCTGGCCAGGGGCCCTGGGGGAGTGGGGACCCCCCCAATGAAGGGGTCCGCCCCCTCCAGGACTTACCTGACCAGGCTGAAGCCTGGTACTGTCCCCGATGCCCCTGGGCGGTGGGCATCGGGCTGATTATGGTGTAAAAAAAAGAATAATCTATTGTTTTTTACTGTGGCACTACAAGTGCCAGCAAGTCTCCCCAGCAAGCTGGGACTTGGAGAACCACAAGTCCCAGCCTGCTGGGCATTAAAGGGCCCGCTGGTACTTGTAGTTCCACAGTTAAAAAAATAGTACACAAAACACACTGACAAACTTTTAAAATAAAACTTTAATACATACATTACACACATACTAATACTTACCTATCTTCTTCCCGTAGGTAGCCCTGGTCCTGATGTCCTCCAGTCCTGTGTCGGCGTTCCTCTTCATGTCGACGTCCTTCTTCAAGTCGACGTCCCTGTCGGCGATGGCGTCCGGTGTCCGGGTCCGACGAAATCCATGGAGGAACCTGTGGAAGGAAACCATACTCCCCTGTCCCAGCGCGACGTAGTCCAGGTAAGTGTCTTGTCAAAAAAACAAACCGAACACCCGAAACCAGCCGGACAGAGAGCTGCACGGTGTTTGTTTACATCGTGCGGCTCCGCCTCCCGAATGCCGCTATTGGCCGCCTTGCGGCCTAGCGGCTCCTGATTGGCCGCTAGGCCGCAAGGCGGCCAATAGCGGCATTCGGGAGGCGGAGCCGCACAATGTACACAGAGTACCGTGCGGCTCTCTGTCCGGCTGGTTTCAGGTGTTCGGTTTGTTTTTTTGACAAGACACTTACCTGGACTACGTCGCGCTGGGACAGGTGAGTATGGTTTCCTTCCACAGGTTCCTCCATGGATTTCGTCGGACCCGGACGCCATCGCCGACAGGGACGTCGACTTGAAGAAGGACGTCGACATGAAGAGGAACGCCGACACAGGACTGGAGGACATCAGGACCAGGGCTACCTACGGGAAGAAGATAGGTAAGTATTAGTATGTGTGTAATGTATGTATTAAAGTTTTATTTTAAAAGTGTGTCAGTGTGTTTTGTGTACTATTTTTTTAACTGTGGAACTACAAGTACCAGCGGGCCCTTTAATGCCCAGCAGGCTGGGACTTGTGGTTCTCCAAGTCCCAGCTTGCTGGGGAGGCTTGCTGGCACTTGTAGTGCCACAGTAAAAAACAATAGATTATTCTTTTTTTTACACCATAATCAGCCCGATGCCCACCGCCCAGGGGCATCGGGGACAGTACCAGGCTTCAGCCTGGTCAGGTAAGTCCTGGAGGGGGGGGACCCCTTCATTGGGGGGCCCCCACTCCCCCAGGGCCCCTGGCCAGGCTGACTGGTCGGTAGGGTTAATGTTTTGGCCGCGGGACCTTATATCATAAGTGTCCCCCGGCTGTGACATTACCCTGCTGGCTGGTTGTGCCTGGGACTGGTTCTTGAAATACGGGGGACCCCTAGTCATTTTGTCCCCCGTATTTTGGGAACCAGCCCCGGACCTGGAGCCTGGGGCTGGTTGTTAAAAATCGGGGAACCCCTATTTGTCGGGTTCCCTGATTTTTAATTACCGGCTCCAGGCTCCTTCAGCCTGGTGCTGGTTTCGGCTGTGGGGGGGATCCCACGCCGGTTTTTTTTTTAATTTATTTAATTTTTCTATTTTTTTACACCGAAGCCTGCACGGATCTGACTGATCCGTGCAGGCTAAAACGCAAATAGAACAGGAAAATGGTGTTCTATTTTCCTGTCGTATTTGCGTGGGTGTTTCACACCACTTAGCAGCCGTATTATCAGTACGGCTGCTTAGTACATCAGGAACCACCATTCTTTTGAATGGTGATTTCTGTCGTATCCTATCGATGGTGTAGGACATTCGTATTTGTAAATACAAATACGAATGTTCCATCTTTAGGACTACGAATTGTTGTATTTTTGGGATTGTAAATCCCGAAAATACAAATTCGTAAAAAAAAGGTGTATTTCTCCCTACGAATACACCTTTTTTCTACGAATCCATTTTGGTAAATGTCCCCCTATATATTTAAAAATCAAGACATAACAATTAAACCGATATGAAGTCCATATATTTATATTGGTGTAAAACCACAATTACCAATCCAGAATTGATTAATCCTCTCTTAATTTGTAAAATCATACAAATAAAAACATTAATCCATTATCAAATGATTCAGAGACACAGGTTCAACATTAGATAACTCTCATTGGAGGAGGAATCTGTCAATCAATCTAAAACATACGTAAATGATACATACAACTGGTTACTATTAACACAGACACGTTAATCTGATCATCAATTGGTTACATACCACGTCACTCCTAGGACAATCAATTGTGATAGGCTACTTGCCTCAATATAGTCCTGACCAACCTACAGACGGGTTGGACCTATGATTAAGCGTAAACCGTGAAACGTACGTCAGGCTAACTTAGGGAGGACATGGTGCACATTGTCAATGTGACCGGTCCTACCCGCTAGTTGTT
This sequence comes from Crinia signifera, assembly GCF_055691185.1. Classification (NCBI taxonomy): domain Eukaryota; kingdom Metazoa; phylum Chordata; class Amphibia; order Anura; family Myobatrachidae; genus Crinia; species Crinia signifera. Next base: position 39,463,711 of record NC_139217.1, read on the forward strand.
GACCACATGTGTGTGTATAGGCATTAAGCCGCTTATTGAACTTGCGTTGTTGTACAATAACCGCCGGGGATGTAGCACTCCCCGCTGAATGAATTTAGCTTGGCGGGGCACTGCCGTATCCTTTTAAGCACACGTATACTGCAATTTTATATTGTATCATTCAAACTGTCGGACACACAATATCCCCCTAGGACGCAGGTTTGGTGTAGGTTGCGCTAGGCTGCAGGCCTTGCTAAGTATTGCGCTAGGCCGCAGGCCTTGCTAAGTAGTGCACTAGGCCGCGGGCCTTGCTTAGGATTACGCTAGGTTGCAGGGTTTTCTCGGTATTACCAGGGGGGCCACATACGAGGCATTCGCCCCGCTCGTAGCCAAGGATCCAGGCACCGGGGCCTGGGACGTCGACAGCACGTCGAACAAGGGGACAAGCACCCAGTGAGTATCACCAGTGTCGTATCTGTTGTTTGTGTTGTACGTGCTCCTTCCCCTCCCCTGAAGCGGTTCCCCACCCGGGTTGCACCCGCCGTGTTCCACAAGCGGGTGTAGCCAGTCTGAGGCCAGTAGTGCCAGTGATGACCCCCTTCTCCCCCAGTGGGATCCCCTCTGTTCCCCCTCTCTCCGGATAGGCCCACAGTGCGCCCAGCGGGACGATCAGTGAAGTACCGGGACCCCCGTCGGCCCGAAGGTGAGAGACGACAGGCAGCAAAGGTGAGTAAGCGCAGCGAGTGGTGCGCGTAGGCCCGCCCTGTGTCACTTACATATACCATAACCCTGCAAGATAATATAGAAGTTGCTGAACAGCATCCCCTGCCTAAGGAACCAAGATTTGCGGTGTTGTACTAACCACACATTTACTGGTACCCTATATTACATTACAAAAGTTGCCGGGTACACAGTATTCCCTGTCTAATGAACTAAGTGTGGCAGGGTATTGCTGTGTATTATTAATTATACGTATACTGGTACCCAGCACTATATTATAGCAGCTGCAGGGTATACAGCATTCCCCGCTTGATGAACTGAGTTTGGCAGGGTATTGCTGTACTGTATTAACCACATGCATATTGGTACCCTGCACTATAACATGAAAGTTGCTGGATATTCAGCTTTCCCTGCTTAATGAACTCAGTTTGGCTGAGCACTGCCGTGATTCATTAAATATATGCACAGTTTAATTTTGCATTGGGCTATTAAAAGCCGCTGAGCAGACAGTACCCCCTGTTGAATGAAGCTGGGTGGTACTTCGCCGTGTCTCACCTAGTACACGAAGGATACACTGCAACTTGCGTTATTAAAACTGTTGGACACATAGGGGGAAATTTACCAAAATGGATTCGTAAAAAATAGGTGTATTCGTAGGCAGAAATACACCTATTTTTTACACATTTGTATTTTCGGGATTTACAATCCCGAAAATACAACAATTCGTATTCCTAATGATGGGACATTCGTATTTGTATTTACAAATACGAATGTCTACACCATCGATAGAATACGACAGGAATCACCATTCAAAAGTATGGTGGTTCCTGATGTACTAAGCAGCCGTACTGATAATACGGCTGCTACTTGGTGTAAAACACCCACGCAAATACGACAGGAAAATACACCTTGCTTTCCCTGTCATATTTGCTTTAAGCCTGCACGCATCAGTCAGATCTGTGCAGGCTTCAGTGTAAAAAAATAGAAAAATAAATAAATATTTAAAAAAAACGGCGTGGGGTCCCCCCCACAGTCATAACCAGCACCAGGCTGAAAGAGCCGGGGCCGGTAATTAAAAATCAGGGAACCCCGACAAATAGGGGTTCCCCCGATTTTTAACAACCAGCTCCAGGTCCGGGGCTGGTTCCCAAAATACGGGGGACAAAATGACTAGGGGTACCCCGTATTTTAAGAACCAGCCCCAGGCCAAACCAGCCAGCAGGGTAATGCCACAGCCGGGGGGAGACTTTTTATACAAGTCCTCCCCGGCCAAAGCATTCAGCCCTCTGGCCAGTCAGCCTAGCCAGGGGTCCTGGGGGAGTGGGGACCCCCAATAAAGGGGTCCCCCCCCCTCCAGGACTTACCTGAAGCCTGGTGCTGTCCCCGATGCCCCTGGGCGGTGGGCATCGGGCTGATTCTGGTGTAAAAAATAGAAGAATTAACTATTGTTTTAAACTGTAGAACTATGAGTCCAAGCAAGCCTCCCCTGCAAGCTGGGACTTGGTGAACCACAAGTCCCAGCCTGCGGGGCATTAAAGGGCCCGCTGGGTCTTGTAGTTCCACAGTAAAAAAAATAGTTAAATAAAAACACACTGACACCTGTAAAATAAAATTTGAATACATACATTACACATACACACTGATACTTACCTTTCTTGATCCCGTAGGTAGGTCCCAGAGTCTTGATCCGGTGCCTTGTCCTGGTTCCGGATCCATGTCGCCATTCTTCTTCATGTCGGCGTGAGGTCCGGATCCGAAGAAATCCATGGTGGATCTGTGGAAGGAAATCCAACTCACCCAGGTCCTCCATGGAAGTTCTTCTGGCTTGGTCCGACGTTGTCCAGGCATTCTTCCTTCTTCTTCCACCTTCTTGCTTCTTCTTTAAGCTGCCAGGCGACTCCAGCAAACTCCCCATCTGTCAGAGCTGCAGAGATGTTTCCTCCTCGGCATCTGGACTAAGAATGAATTCTAGCCAATCAGGAGCCGCCTAGCGGCCAATCAGGAGCCAGTAAAGTCGGCTCCTGATTGGCTAGAATTCCTTCTTAGTCCAGACGCCGAGGAGGAAACATCTCTGCAACTCTGACAGACGGGGAGTTTGCTGGAGTCACCCGGCAACTTAAAGAAGAAGCAAGAAGATGGAATAAGAAGGAAGAATGCCTGGACAATGTCGGACCAAGCCAGAAGAACTTCCATGGAGGACGTGGGTGAGTTGGATTTCCTTTCACAGGTCCACCATGGATTTTTTCGGACCCGGACCTGACGCCGACATGAAGATCGACATGAAGAAGAATGGCGACATGGATCCGGAACCAGGACAAGGCACCGGATCAAGACTCTGGGACCTACCTACGGGATCAAGATAGGTAAGTATCAGTGTGTATGTGTAATGTATGTATTAAACTTTTATTTTACAGGTGTCAGTGTGTTTTTATTAATTTTTTTTTTACTGAGAACTACAAGACCCAGCGGGCCCTTTAATGCCCCACAGGCTGGGACTTGTGGTTCACCAAGTCCCAGCTTGCAGGGGAGGCTTGCTGGGATTCATAGTTCTACAGTTTAAAACCATAGTTTATTCTTCTATTTTTTACGCCCGATGCCCACCGCCCAGGGGCATCGGGGACAGCACCAGGCTTCAGCCTGGTCAGGTAAGTCCTAGAGGGGGGGGCCTTTATTGGGGGGGTCCCCACTCCCCCAGGACAACTGGCCAGGCTGACTGGCCAGAGGGCTGAATGCTTTGGCCGGGGGGACTTGCATAAAAAGTCTCCCCCCAGCTGTGGCATTACCCTGCTGGCTGGTTTGGCCTGGGGCTGGTTCTTAAAATACGGGGGACCCCTAGTCATTGTGTTCTTCATATTTTGGGAACCAGCCCCAGACCTGGAGCCTGGGGCTGGTTGTTAAAAATCGGGGAACCCCTATTTGTCGGGTTCCCTGATTTTTAATTACCGGCCCCGGCTCTTTCAGCCTGGTGCTCGTTACAGCTGTGGGGGGGACCCCACGCCTTCTTTTTTTTTATATTAATTTTTTTTTCTAATTTTTTTTACACACTACAGCCTGCACGGATCTGACTGATCCGTGCAGACTGCTAGAAAAATTTGTATTAACGGCCGTATATATGGCCAGCTAATACGAATGAATATGACATCGGAGGGTTACAAAGCAGTCGTATATGACTGCTTTGTACATTCCCCTCCGGAACACGACTTTGCATACGACTTAAACAGACGTATGCAGTTGTAGGGGAAATACTAATACGAAAAACTAGGTTTTTCATATTAGTAAATTTCCCCCATAGTACTCCCAGTCCAATTAATCCAGTCTGGTAGGACATTGCCGTGTCATACTCAGTACATGGACCATATACTGCAATTTTGCACTGTGCCATTAAAATGGTCGTATATATAGTGCTCCCAGCCTCATAATTCCAGCTTGATAGGCAGTGTATTGCTATACACAAGTACACTCCAACCCTGCTCTGTGTCATTCAAACTGCAAGGCATACAGTACGCTTAATGAATTAATGTTTGGCGGGGCTTTACCGTGTTACACCAAACACACGTATATTATACTTATTTAAACCCGGCGGGATCATTAATACATACTCGGTATGATTAATATCTCCAGATGCATTGAGATATTATCTGTGTATCCAATAACCAGCTCATGCAATAGGCATTGCTACTAAGCATGTTCAAAATAGAAGAACTGTGAGAGGATACAACAGCAGTATATTTGACTGATTGATAATACAAGAGTGTACATCAACCTTCCACTAACTTACAATCAATTCTTGCAGAGTCAATCACAGTATACCAACACCACATTTATTCAACTGGTCTGAGGTAATACACTTGCATCTCCTCTACAGTTATGAGGCACATTGGTAACTCATCAAAGCAAAATAGTTGCAGAAATTGTTATTAAAGTTACGACATTCTGAGAACTCTCTCAGATAACAAGTGCCAGACAACATCTTTGTGGTGAGATCATCCATCTGGATACATTAAATCCAGAAATTGTTACACAATCGCAAGATAGGTACAGAACCATAACAAAACACACACACGGAACGGACAGCTCTATTTTAATTATTGTCACTTTATTTGCACTTTGTCACTATTGTTTTAACATATTTCGCAGCTTTTTACATAATAATAATTGTTCAGTCTATCACTAAGCAGCTTGGCAAATTCGAAACTTACAGCATAGCCCTCCTTTACTTTTCAATAATCGATCTTGATACGATGTCTGAAGAACGGTATTTATTATTCAGTAAAGGGATCATGTATATATTTGCGATGATTGATTAGATGGTGTATATACAAGTGAATTGAATAAAACTGTAAATAACACATAAACATGCAATTACAATCTGCACATAGAAAAATGCAAGCTAAACATGCAGTACACATAACATTGTGCATACAACATGGCATTATGGGTAAAAGGTATATGCTAGAGTGTAACTGGTATTGCTAGCATACATAACTGCCTAAATGAGTTAGGGGCGACATAGTTTGGAGTGATAAACTCACCATCGAATGCTGTATCAGGCTGGACCATGTGAGCTGTGTCTGCCTGCTGCCTGCATCCATGTGAAAACTTAATATGGCCCTGATCATCATCTTTGTCCCAGAATGCATAGCTAGCTACAGAAAGCTAAGGGGAACAAACTACCTAGCATACAGTAGCTCTGTACTGACCACAGGAAGGAGTGGATTATGCAAAACAGAGAAACAATAGAACACAACAGAAACTTATGCATGACACTCCCCGTCTGGTATCACTGATACCATATATTAAACTCTAAGATGATAACAGTAAGAACAGTTCGGATACTGGTCTGAGATAGAACTTAGTCTCTCCTTGTTTACAGACCTTGACCTCCACCTTACGGACTTTCCCATCCTTACTTGGGAATGTTTTGGTGACGAGACTTAAAGGCCACTCGTTACGTTGTGCCTGACAGTCTCTGATGAGCACAATGTCACCTGGTTTTAAGTTGGGTTTGGCAACTTGCCACTTGCTTCTTGTTTGTAAGGTAGATAAGTAATGACTTTTCCACCTGTCCCAAAAGGTGTTTGCAAGGCTTTGAACTTGTCTCCATTGACGTTTAAATAACTCTTTGGTGTTGAAATCATTGTGTTAGTGTTGCACGATTAAAAAAGTAATGTGGTGACTTCCGGAATAATTAAAGGTTTTTTTTCTCATTTGATCCTAAGTTCGCTTCTTGAAGGCGACCTCCTACTCTCAATAAATCCCTCTCATCGAGGAACGGGTCTAGTTTCTTCAAGATGCTGTCTCTTGGAATAGGATTTCCATGGGTAAGGCTGTGAATTTCTGTAGCATACGTTTGATGCTGAATAATACGGATAATGAGGTTCTGAGATTGTTGTATTTCTTCTGGTGTGTAAGTACTTTGACAGTGATGCCAACCTTTACACTTAATCACATTTGTAGCTGTACTGTGTTTAAATGAACGGGCTATGTGGGTTAGGCAGGTGATAGCCCTAACAAGCGATTTCCACGTTCAGAATCTTTGAGATCCAAGTTGACGATGTGAAACCATGGTATGGATTGTAGTTACTTGTGGACGTATTTCAACATCTGAGTCTGCGTCTACTAGATCAAATAGGTCTCTTTGAGGATTGATCAAATCTGTCTTGTACAAGACTTCAGGTCCTGAGAGCCATGTGGTGTCTTTGAGGAGACTGGCTGGAACGGCTGTTGTGGCGTGATCTGCGGGGTTATGAGCAGTAGATACATAGTTCCACTGTTTTGGATTTGTAGATCTCCTGATCCTTAGCACAAGGTTGCTGACATAAACATGGTAACGTCTGGTCTCATTGTAAATGTACCCTAATACTACTTTGCTGTCAGTGTAGAATTCTGACTTTGAGAGTTCGATAGGCAACTCTGATGAGATTAATTCAGCTAATTCTACGGCTAGTACTGCAGCACAAAGTTCTAGTCTGGGCACTGTGTGTTCTGGAAGAGGTGCTAGCTTTGCTCTGCCCATGACGAATCCAATGTTACATTGACTTTTATTGTCCATGGTTTTGAGATATGCAACAGCAGAAATTGCTTGAACTGAAGCATCTGAGAATACACACAGTCTCTGCTTTTGCACTTCTGTGGAAGGTACAGGTGCATATGGGTGTCTAAAATAAAGGTTGGTTAAGGCGGACAGAGAACTTTTCCACTCCTCCCACAATTCCCTTTTTCCTAGAGGCAGAGGGGCATCCCAGTCGGATGATTCACAGGTTAGGTCTCTGAGCAAGGCTTTACCTTGAATGGTTACAGGAGCTGCAAATCCTAAGGGGTCGTACAAGCTATTGACAGTAGATAAGACACCTCTGCGAGTGAAGGTCCTTTCTTCACTACTTACTTGGAAGGTAAAGGAGTCAGATTTCAAGTCCCATAAGAGTCCAAGGCTACGTTGGGCTGGTGGCAAATCAGTTCCTAAATCCAAATCCCTTAAGTCAGTGGTATGATCTTGTGTACTGAAGGCTTCCATGACTTCTTTGCTGTTGGAGGCTATTTTGTGAAGCCTGAGATTGGAACAAGCAAGCATTTCCTGAGCTCTCTTGAGAATGCTGATTGCAGTCTCTTCTGTTTGCATAGATTTCAAACAGTCACCCACATAGAAATCTTTTTCTACGAGCTGTCTAACATCAGAACCATACTCTAGTTCACCCTCTTCAGCTGAACGTCTGAGTCCGTAGATGGCAACTGCGGGTGAAGGGCTGTTACCAAAGATGTGTACCCTCATGCGGTACTCTACAATGTCCTTGTCAGCTGTGAAGGCAATACAGTTCTTTCGGAATCGTATGAGTACTGCAAGGAGTTTGTTGTTAAGGTTTGGTCCTGTCAGGAGCACATCATTTAAGGAGAAACTTTCAAATTTAGCACTGGAATCACATACGACTCTGATCTGACCTGGTTTCTTTGGATGGTATACTCCAAACATTGGCAGGTACCAGCATTCATCTTTCTCTTTAAGAATGGGAGCTAACTCGGCGTGACAGTTTTCAAATATTTTGCTCATGAAAGAAAAGAAGTGATCTTTCATCTCTGGTTTTCTGTGAAGATTGCGTTTAAGTGAGGAGAAACGTTTGAGAGCTTGTTCTCTGTTGTTAGGTAGACGTTGTCTGGGTGTTCTAAATGGTAGAGGTGCAACCCAGCTGTTGGTATTGTCTTTAACTAGTCCTTCCTCCATTATTTCCAAGAATAGTTTGTCTTCTATGGACATTGCTACTTGGTCATCCCTTTTTGTTCTTTGGAATCCCAGATGATCTTGGTAGTTGTCACAGATCTGGTGGTCACTAAGAGAATCTATGGGAGTACAGTGTGGTAGTTCCTTAATGAGGAAGTGGTTGTGACATGGTTGAAACAGAGAAGGACGTCCATTTTCTAAAGTGCAAGTAAGCATGGTATTGAAAGAAGCTGGTATGTGCACACTCCAAAGACATACCTCTCCTATTATGACCCATCCTAGGTCTAGACGCTGAGCATAAGGTGCATTGTGTGGACCATTAATCTGACTTTGTGGACTCGTAGGAGATCTCTCCCGATGAGTAGAGATACCTAGGCTTTGAGTCTAGTTCTGGAATCAGATGTGCTATACAGATGGAGTAGGTCCCATCCTGGCAGGGGATGGCGCTGGCGTTGCCAGCTGCCATCCCCCGCCAGCGCCATGGTGATGGCGAGAAGGGGACGCGCGCGCACGAGAGGCGCCCGCGTCCCCTTCCGACGGCGCTTCCATCCGTTCCCCCGGGTCCCCGCCGCCTGGTGTTGCTGCATTAGTGTCTTTTTGCTCTGCATTGTGCTCCCCGCCATGCTCTGTGTCACTGTGGCTGTTTTGTAAAGTCCATGGGGGAGGCCCAGGGTGTAAAGCTGTGTTATGACTTGCGCTGTGACATTCTGTGCAGTAAAGACTAACCTTGCAATCTTTGGCGAGGTGAGATGAGGAAGAGCAGCATTTGTAGCAGATACCATTTTCTCTTAAGAAGGCCTTACGGTTCTCCAGGGACTTTTCTCTGAAGGCTCTGCATTTCCGGAGAGGGTGTGGTTTGTGATGCAGAGGGCACTGCTTGGCGGGATCTTTCTCCCTGGTCTCTTGGTGAGCAGAGCTAATAAACCTGTGGGAAGAATCTGAATTATGAACGTTAGTCTTGTGAACTGTGACTGCAGTTTTGCGAGGGTTAGGTAGCGCAGGGGTAGTGCCTGTTAGGGTAAAGGCAAAACTAGGGTCATTCCTGGTCTTGGCTTGCTGATTTACAAAGTCCACGAAAACAGAGAATGGTGGAAATGGTACTTTGTTCCGCTGTTTGAACTTTGAACCGTGGGTAATCCATTGTTCCTGTAGATTATAAGGTAGTTTTTGCACTATAGGGTTAATGCCTCTGGCGGTGTCTAGGAAGGCAAGCCCTGGCAAGTCTCCCTCACATTTGGCTACTTGGAGCTCCATTAGTAAGTCGCTTAACTCTCTAAGTCTCTGATAGCGTCTGTTAGGTACCCTACGAAAATCATCAATCCTTTTGAACAGTGCGCTTTCTATTACCTCTGGTGAGCCATAGCACTCACTAAGTCTGCCCCAGATCATTTTAAGGCCATTCTCAGGATGGTTAATATTAATCACTCTTATCCTTCTAGCATGTTCAACTGATTCATTCCCAAGCCATTTAATTAAGAGGTCTATCTCTTCACTATATGAAAGGCCTAAATCTTTGATTGCGTTTTGGAAAGAGGATCGCTATGCTCTGAAACTCTCAGGGTGATCATTGAACATTGAGAGTCCCTTTGTGACCAGGTCATGGCGAGCAAGAAATCTGGCAAAGTCTAATGTATCTTGATTGGCTCTAGGTGCATTAGCATGGTGGGTAAGTGGTGTGTTATCATACCTGGTAGGGATGACTGGTTCCTGCTGGCTTGTATTTCCCCACCTTTGTGTGTAGGAAGTAGTGCCATGGTTGTAGTTTGCGGCTACAGGCTCTTGGCGTGAGGGTGAGTTGTCTCTCGTGGATTCACTGTGATTGGAGTCCTCTTGCTTGCAGATTTGCAGTTTGCTACTGACTTGTGGTGGCACTGCATAGCGTACTTGGTTTGTTTCATTTATGAAATCTGATTCCATACCTTGTACTGGTGGAGCGTTGCTGCCATTTGCGGACACTTGGCACACGTATTCTGCTGCACGTTGCATTGAATTCTGTGATCCAAGTTCTGCATCAAGTATATTAATGGTTCCCTTTATGTTGACGCGTTCTGCAGACTCTAAAAACTCTGCTTCGGCCATAGCGGCGGCAGCTTCCTTCTCAGTAGCAAGCTTCTCACTAATTGCTTCTAAGCGTTTTTTCTCCATATACTTTTCTGCCTCCATGTGAGATCTCTATTTTCAACTGCATTTCTTGCTCGGCAAAGTTGGCCCGTACCTTTGCAACTTCGGCTTTTGCACGTGCGAGGATGGCTGCATTGCTGACTGATGTTGATTTGGAGGAACCAGAGACGTGGGACCTTGTTTTGTATGAAGATGTTGTTTTATGAGACATAATGATGAGGTGTAAATGCTTGACTGCGTAGAGACTGCTGTATTGCCGTGGGCCGGTGCCATGCTGACAGTGTAGCAGAGCTCTGTGAAGTCAGGTTCTTGGAACTGTTAAGCTGTTTGACTGTGCAGGGACTGTTGTATTGCCGTGTGCAGGTAGCTGTGCTGACAGTGTGAGGCTTCTGTGTAGTCAAATGGCGGTACTCTAATTGCTGAGTTGCCACTGTTAGCAGACTGTATAGAAACTTGTGCTGTCGTATGCAGATAGCTGTTGCTGGCAGTGTAACAGATCTGTAAGTCAGTACATGTGTTCAACTTGCTGACAGACAATGCTGCTGATGAATCAGGATGTTCACTGTATGTTTAACTTGCTGACAGCCTGATATTTTACTGACGAAGTCAGTGTGCATATGTCCAACTCAATGGTAGCATCGATGGTTTGCTGACCAGGTCAGTGTGCATGTGTCCAGATGCTGGTAGCATCGATGTTTTACTGACAAAGTCAGTGTGCATGTGTCCAAACGCTGGTAGCATCGATGTTTTACTGTTCAGTCTCTCACTAAGCAGCTTGGCAAATTCGAAACCTACAGCATAACCCTCCTTTACTTTTCAATAATCGATCTTGATACGATGTCTGAAGAACGGTATTTATTATTCAGTAAAGGGATCATGTATATATTTGCGATGATTGATTAGATGGTGTATATACAAGTGAATTGGGTAAAACTGTAAATAACACATAAACATGCAATTACAATCTGCACATAGAAAAATGCAAGGTAAACATGCAGTACACATAACATTGTGCATACAACCTGACATTATGGGTAAAAGGTATATGCTAGAGTGTAACTGGTATTGCTAGCATACATAACTGCCTAAATGAGTTAGGGGTGACATAGTTTGGAGTGATAAACTCACCATCCAATGCTGTATCAGGTTGGACCATGTGAGCTGTGTCTGCCTGCTGCCTGCATCCATGTGAAAACTTAATATGGCCCTGATCATCATCTTTGTCCCAGAATGCATTGCTAGCTAGCTACAGAAAGCTAAGGGGAACAAACTACCTAGCATACAGTAGCTCTGTACTGACCACAGGAAGGAGTGGATTATGCAAAACATAGAAACAATAGAACACAACAGAAACTTATGCTGAAGGCATGACAATAATAAAAGTTACATTTTAACACAATTTTCTTGGGACACTAAACAGATATAAAAAATGCTGAACAAGCCAATATAAGTCAGCTTTGAGTGCCCCTTGTAGGAATTATTTTCTTCTTCTTGGTTATTATACTATTTTATTAATTCTTGGGCAGCACCTCCCTATACATATCAAGCCTGAACTCATGGCAGCACCCCTTATAGGGAATACCTGACTATTAAAATACTTGAATTGGGCTGTGCGGATTAACCCTCTCTGGTCAATTTTGAACATGTTGTTATTTTGATTGTTGGTCAGTTGTGGTCATTATTTTGATTGTCAGTATTTTGACTTTCGAAAAATCATACTGAACCTCACTGAACGATATGACGAACAATATAGCTATAGTAATATACAGCTTTATGTGAATGACACATCCAAAATGGAGCTGCATGTACAAGCGACAGGATTCCTCATTAACGATCAAAAGGAGAGCACATCTTTCATTGTATATCCACTGGACGATATTTTGAGCGCATTTCAGAAATGTCAAAGTGCCCAATATTGTTCAAAAAGATGCCCAGTGTGTAAGCACCCCAGAGCAGAGACTATAAATAGAGGTGCTGAGTTGAAAGAGCAGCTGGTGAGCTGTGGAAAAGGGCTGAGGAAAGCTGAAGTGTGGCAGAAGGGCACTGTGTAGCAGAACCTGTGGAGAGAAAGAAGATCAGGGCTAACCTGTTTTGTAGAGAACATCAGGCGGTGACAGCTGGAGATCGTCAGCAGCAGTCCCCAGTTATCGGTAGTGAGAAGGATGGACGGAGGGATGCTGAGTTACTACAGTGGGAGCCGGTTCATCTGCAGCTGGAGGCATGTCAGTAGGTGGGTCGAAAGATACCCAGGCATGTCAGATCCTGATGCAGCTGGGGTAAGCCCTCTCTGGAGCTGACAGAGACTCTTATATTTGGGGATAAGGAAACCCCTAACCCAACTATTATATCTATCTATCTATATATATATATATATATATATATATATTTCCGAGTACAGCGCACACAGCCCTCCTCATCAGCTGCCGGGGTGCTTGTCCTGGTAAACGTGCAACAACAATGTGAAATTAAAAAATGAACTTACATCTAGGGGACCCGCCATGTAGCGTCCTCCTCCTCCGTCTGGGACTCCTGCTGACAACTTCCAGGATCTCCCGGAAGTGACCCGTCCGTCCTGGCAGCGGAGGAGGCCACACTAGGGAAAAGTGATACAATGCCAGTACATTAAAAAGGCTGGTAAAGTGCTTCGTGCTTATCAACATTATTATACAGTATTATATGGTGTTAATGTGACAGTGAATATGTAACAAAACAACACTTAATAAAATAATCTTTTGTAAGAGTCAAGTGCACTCAACTGGCAGTTGTGGCCCGTGGATGGAAACTTTTGTATTGCAACATCATGTTGCGGTCAGTGGGCTTGGTGTAAAGCTGGGTACTGATCTTATTGCCAATTTTGTTAATTTGGACATCAAGGAAGTCCAGTTGGGTGGAACTAATGGTGTAGGTCAGCTTGACTGGACTGCTGGTACAATTATGTTGCTCTAGCAACTCAACCAGGTCCTCTCGTGGCCCCGTCCACAGCAGGATCAGGTCGTCTATATATCTGTAATAAAATATTGCATGTTGTACAAACATCTCATTACTTAGAAACATGTCACTCTCGACCTGGAACATTTATGCATTCGCATACACTGTAGTGGAAGGAGAACCCATGGCACATCCAGACACCTGATTATAGTATTTTTTATCATACATGAAGATGTTATGAGTTAAGGTGAATTTCAAAAGCTGTAACAAAATCTGGGCTAGGGCCAATGTAATGTGTACTGTGTGCAATGAGTTCTCCAACCGCACGCAGCCCCTGCTCATGGGGGATGCATGTGTATAAGCTGGTTACGTCTATCCCCACCAGCAGTGTATTAGTGGGGATTTCTCCCAGCTCCTGCAATTTTACTAGCAATGAGGTGGTGTCCTTGAGATATGTGCTGGTATTCTGCACACAGAGAACCCCTGGCAGAGATGATGGGTCTGCCAGGGGGTCTCTCTGGATTCTTGTGAAGCTTCGGTATGATGTAGAATACCGGCGTTATGGGGTGTTGTCTCAGCAGGCTTTTTTTAACTTCAGGTGACGTTAGATGGCTTTGGATGGCAATGTCCAGGATGGATTCCAGTTCCTGCCGATGCTGTTCCGTAGGATCGGAGGCAAGGAGTTCATATGTGGATCCATCGGACAATAGGCGTTCACATTCTTCTTTATAAGCAGACAAGTCTCTTTGTGAACCAGTGGCGAGATATGTGGATGCCTTTCTGCAAAATTGTGTGCAGAATACCAGCACATATCTCAAGGACACCACCTCATTGCTAGTAAAATCGCAGGAGCTGGGAGAAATCCCCACTAATACACTGCTGGTGGGGATAGACGTAACCAGCTTATACACATGCATCCCCCATGAGCAGGGGCTGCGTGCGGTTGGAGAACTCATTGCACACAGTACACATTACATTGGCCCTAGCCCGGATTTTGTGTTACAGCTTTTGAAATTCACCTTAACTCATAACATCTTCATGTATGATAAAAAATACTATAATCAGGTGTCTGGATGTGCCATGGGTTCTCCTTCCGCTCCAGTGTATGCGAATGCATACATGTTCCAGGTCGAGAGTGACATGTTTCTAAGTAATGAGATGTTTGTACAACATGCAATATTTTATTACTGATATATAGACGACCTGATCCTGCTCTGGACGGGGCCACGAGAGGACCTGGTTGAGTTGCTAGAGCAACATAATTGTACCAGCAGTCCGGTCAAGCTGACCTACACCATTAGTACCACCCAACTGGACTTCCTTGATGTCCAAATGAACAAAATTGGCAATAAGATCAGTACCCAGCTTTACACCAAGCCCACTGACTGCAACATGATGTTGCAATACAAAAGCTTCCATCCCAGGGCCACAACTGCCAGTTTACCCTACTCGCAGTTTATACGAGTCTGTAGGGTTAACAGTGACAAGTCAGTGAGGGATACCCAATTAGAAAGCATGGTAAGCAAGTTCCTGGAGAGGGGGTACCCTTACCAACTCCTACAGGAGGCCAAACAAAAGGCCATTAACATCTCCCGACAGGAATTACTTAAAGGTAAAACCCAAAACCCCAACACCAACAAAGGGACCTTTACATGGGTAAAGCATTTTACAGAAAAAAGCCCCGGAATAGTGAAACAAGCTAAGAACATGTGGTCTATAGTCTCCACAGACCCCCACATACCTAGCCTGAATAACACCCGGCTACAAACAGGCTTCGTGAGAGGTAGAAGTATAGGGGACAGGATAGTGAAGACAGACATCTCCAAACTACAGAATAAACCTACTCACTTCCTATCCCTAGAGAAGGGCCACAGTGAGCAGACAGTGGCCAGACACTTTTTGGAGGCCAGACATGGGGTGGCCAATTTACGTTTTCAGCTGATAGACCAGGCACCTGAGTCCCTAAGAGGGGGGGACAGAGGGAAAAACCTCTTGCAAATTGAGAGCAGGTGGATCCATACATTGGGGACCCTAAAACCTGGAGGGCTCAATGAAACCCTGAATTTGGGTAGTTTCTTGTAGAAGCCAATTAGGATGCATATACCCACTTAAGTAGAAAAGGGTTAAAATAAGGGGGACATACCAGAATGTATTTTGACCATAAAATGTATTTATGAAGGATTTGTATATGCCGTTCAGTAACAACATTAATGTCCTGCATGTCCACGGTCAATCCCTGGCCCCCATAGGTATACGAGTGAGCACTAAGAGCTAGATATGATTATTAGTAAAATTTCACATTGAATGTATGGCGCTACCAGCGGTGTAGCTAGGCGCCATGGTGCCCGGAGCAAGGACATATTTCGCGCCCCCCCCTCCCGGTACTGAATTGGGGGCGTGGCTAACATGTGTTGGCATGTTACATTTGAAAAGAAAAACCGTAAAAAATAAGCACTGTGCGCTATATAAGACGCTGTAACGGAATCTGCTGCGCTATATAAGACACTGTAACGGAATCTGCTGCGCTATATAAGACGCTGTAACGGAATCTGCTGCGCTATATAAGACGCTGTAACGGAATCTGCTGCGCTATATAAGACACTGTTACGGAATCTGCTGCGCTATATAAGACACTGTAACGGAATCTGCTGCGCTATATAAGACGCTGTAACGGAATCTGTTGCGCTATATATGAGACGCTGTAACGGAATCTGCTGCGCTATATAAGACACTGAAACGGAATCTGCTGCCCTATATAAGACGCTGTAACGGAATCTGCTGCGCTATATAAGACGCTGTAACGGAATCTGCTGCGCTATATAAGACGCTGTAACGGAATCTGCTGCGCTATATAAGACACTGAAACGGAATCTGCTGCCCTATATAAGACGCTGTAACGGAATCTGCTGCGCTATATAAGACGCTGTAACGGAATCTGCTGCGCTATATAAGACACTGTAACGGAATCTGCTGCGCTATATAAGACACTGTAACGGAATCTGCTGCCCTATATAAAAGACGCTGTAACGGAATCTGCTGCGCTATATAAGACGCTGTAACAAAATCTGCTGCGCTATATAAGACGCTGTAACGGAGAAGCAGAAGCCAGAGATTCACTCTCCCAACCCGCCCCCCCCCCACCCCCCCACCCCCCCCTCGGGCTCCACGAATCCAATAAAAAAAAAACAAGCTTATCACTATGTTTATTTTAAGAACATTCTGTCGAAAAATAAAATCCACCTTGATAAACGGGATAAGGCAAGGGCGGCAGCCAGTAAGACACCTTCTCCTCCCCCAGGCTACAGCCAGCACTTGGGAAGGCTGATGAGTGACGCTGCTGTAGCCAGGAGACAGGTGACTCTGGCTGCCGCTGAGACTGGGACAGTGTGTCACTGTCAGTGCTGCTACGCTGCCTGCGCTGCCCGGAAGCCGGACCGAGCAGCAGCAGCAGCAGCAACAGCAATTCAGAGGAGGAGGACGTGTCAGCCCGCCGCCCGGCCTCACCGCCCGTGACGCTTGGCGGCAGGGACCGGGCGAGCAGGGCAGGAGGCAGGCGCCGGGCAGGGCAGCCGCCGGCGCTGCGCACGCTGCCCGGGCCGTAAGTATGCCGACGTCACTCACACACCACACTTGCAGGGATCATTTGCGGAGGGGGGGCGGGCCGGCGGCGCCAGTCAGCCAATCGGCGCCCGGAGCAGGAGCTCCGGTGGCTCCGCCCTCCCTACGCCTCTGGGCGCTACACTGCCATCTGGTGGCTGCTCTAATACAACAAGTCCAGGTAAAGTGTACTTTACTCTTACAAAAGATTATTTTATTAAGTGTTGTTTTGTTACATATTCACTGTCACATTAACACCATATAATACTGTATAATAATGTTGATAAGCACGAAGCACTTTACCAGCGTTTTTAATGTACTGGCATTGTATCACTTTTCCCTAGTGTGGCCTCCTCCGCTGCCAGGATGGACGGGTCACTTCCGAGAGATCCCGGAAGTTGTCAGCAGGAGTCCCAGACGGAGGAGGACGCTACATGGCGGGTCCCCTATATGTAAGTTCAATTTTTTATTTCACATTGTTGTTGCACGTTTGATTGTCTTCTGGTCCTGACAAAGGGTTATTTCCCGAAACGGCGTAGACCGTATAGAAGCTAATAAACTTCACTATTTGATACACAAGCCCCGGAGTGACGCCTGTATTTTGGAAACTATATATATATATATATATATATATATATATATATATATATATATATATATATATATATATAGAGAGAGAGAGAGAGAGAGAGAGAGAGAGAGAGAGAGAGAGAGAGAGAGAGAGAGAGAGAGAGAGAGAGAGAGAGAGATGGAACCAGTTAACAGTAATTTACACAACTGAGATTGTGCAGCCCACATCCTATAGTGGTCCGCATAGTGCAACCTTTATTGCTATCACCCAGTTGGTTTCTGTACTCACCTACAGTCAGTATGCCTAGTGAGACTCATATATAGACTGATTTCCGTAAACATTATGTTACGGACTTGGGGGTTACCCACCGTGGGAGTCCGGAGACAGTAACGTGAGGATGTTGGTGTGGTGTTGCAAGAGGCAGGGAGCTGGAGATCAGGCGTGAGCCCGTAGCCGGGACCGCTGGTTAGAACGGCCACAGCGAAACCCTACACTGACTCTGTTGAGTCCCCCGGGCAGATGGAATACCCCTGCGGTAGTGCTAGGCTTCGCCTGTAGCCGCCCCGTTCGAAGGAGCCGGTTAAGCCTGCTCCGACCCAGATGCAGCCAGGAGTTATGTGGTGACAAGGGGTGAGCGATCGCCAGGGGGTATCTCAAAAGGCAGATCTAACTAACGGGCCTACCTGAAAAAACCCCTGACTAACCGGCACCAGGCCAAGGACGGGACAGTGCGACCGAGTCGCAAACACCAGAACAAAGCAACAATAGGGCGCCACCAAACCAAACACACGCCAACATAAAAATAGTACTCTTAAAGTGACGGAACCCCAAAACAGACGTAAACCCACAGTTGTGGGCCTCTCCGAACCACGGTGAGCAGAACCAGGATAATAATGATTATAACTAAGGAGAAAGGGCCGCTTGCCCGTAGGAATAAAGAATAAGGAACCAGGCTCCACTGGAGCACTTACGTGACCGTCCCAAGACTGGACACTGACCGCAGCAATCGGGCAGCTGGATAATGGCTGGACTACGGCTGCACGGTGACCGCAGTGAGACGGCAGCTGGACAATGGCAGCACCACGGCTGGAGGTCCCTGGACTAGGACAGCAAGGGGACAATGATATTTGATCCAGACTGCAGCAGGATAGGACACTTGACTGGACCCAGACAACACAGGACAAGGCTGTAAACAGGACCCAGACTGAAGTGAGAAGGACTCCGACAGAATCCAGACTGAATGGAACAGGAGCAGGACCTAGGACCAGAGAGCAGTAGATCTGCAGCTACCAGCACAGAAAACAGCAAGCTAGAAGCTGACAGGAACTGAAGCTATCACTGGCAGAGTATTGCAGGAGAGCCTGCCCTATAAAGGGCTCAGGTGATTAATCACAGCTGAAGATCCCGGGAGCTCCCAGGCTAGTGCTTAATGAGCTAATTACCTCACAGCTTAGTGAATAATTAGCTGCCAGAATACTGAGCTGATGTGGCACATAGCTACCACTGGAGGCCACCAGTGAGTCAAATGCTGAACACAAAACCAAAGCAGACTGAACCATAAATCCAGATTCCCAACACATTAAGGGGCCCTGGGCAGGAGTCGAAGGGAAATCTTGTGACAGTCACGTATTCTCCAGGGAGGGCTTATGCCATTTTTAAGTATTCCGGACAAATAGAGCATCAGAGAGCAAGGATTATTACAGCCTTCACTATTACAGTAACAGTTACAAGTGCCAGCAGTGAGTAATACAGACAGCTACTGTACTACAAGTTCAGCCATCATTGTTACAGCAGCAGTTAGCACTGTCAGCAGTGATTATTATAGGCAGCTATTAACGCAGGCATAAGTCATTCTGGATAAGCATCTGTTTTTTTTTAAGACAGGCACAGTGCGTTGATATAACTGTATGATTTGCTTGGATTACAAATAGAGCTCTTTAAAACGCACACCAACGGGCCCCTCCGCTGAGTACTCAATATTAAACTAAAATACGCATGTGCAGGTTAAATAACAATAATATGAGATGTATCTAGTTCAATTGTATTAAAAGTATTAGTTTATAACTATTTTAAGTAGATCTATATAAAAGAAAAGTACTGCAGACTCATTCCCAGTTGCTCTGACAGTAGTTGGTCAGACTATTAAACCTATTAAGACACTCAGCCAGTATCAACAGTGTAATAGAAATTACACTCAGGGAGATACTTTAGTGTTATAGAAGGTATCTTATATACATTGTTTCAAATTGACTGTCACAGTTGAATTTGTATGGTTTCTTTGTGCAATTTGTAACAGCAGATTCTTTCAGTTTGGTGGTTCCTGAGTGACCAGAGTTTCAGAATAATAAACTGTTAATTTGTCTTTGAGGTGTAATTCTTGTTGTAATCTTGAGATATTGTATAATAATATTATACTGATATCTCCAGTGGCTACATTGAGCCAGGTAGCCACTGGAGATCACTGGACTATTAATGCCCAGTTGTCCGATCAAGGTAAAGTAGGTAATCAAAAGTAACATTACCAGGTTGTCACATAACAAATATTGGTGTCTGCAAACAGGATCCACATCAAAATGTCAGAACCTCGGACTCCTACATCTTCTTCAGGCCGAAGAATACTACAACTCTCACCCAGATAAAGGTCATCAACATTAAGTAATGAATCAACAGATAGAGGAGCGTCCTCAATGGCACAGGCATCCGCCATCACCATGCCATATTATTTTGGTGCAGCTTGGTTACCAACATATTCCGGTGACAAGAAAATACAGGGTACCAATACCTTTAAAGACTTTAAGTATATGATGCGCTCATTGTTCACACTGTGCCTGCTCAGTGAAGAACAGAGAATTGAAATACTGATTGGGCTATTAAAGGGGACAGCCCTACAAGAAGTCAAGGCTTGGTCTGAAAAGGAACAACGGAAAACAGAGGAAGGCATCTTTAAAAAATTGGAATGCGTCTTTGTCTCCCACACTACTTGTGAACTTAAGAGTCATCTCTATTCCCGAAAACAACACCCTCAAGATTAATTGCGAGAATATGCTTTAGGTTTGCAGGCAGCTATGCGGGCAATCCAAGCAAGAGAGGTGCTTGGATTTGCAAGTAATGGACAGCCAATCCCTTACAGCGGATACTGGGAGGCAGAGCTGCAGATTGGCCATGGAAAGCTGTCATGGCAAGGGTATCTAGTCACCACTGTTGAAAATAAAAACTTACCTCCAGTGATTCTAGGGATGAATATCCTAACAAATTCTACCAATGAGAAAGTGGAAGCACTCAAAGTTAAAATGCAACATGTGGCCCGTAAGAACAGAAATTTCTACAACAGACTGTATGGTTATTCGAAGGTCAAGAGAAATATGTGAATCTTATGGGAGAAGTCGGAAAAGCTAGAATTACTGATAGACGACCCTTACTGCTGCTGCAAAACTCGGAACACATGATCTGGTGTACGACCAGAATTGGACCAGGTGGACGTGACTACGAAGCCTTATTAGAGACTTGTGACACTGATGGACAACAACCCTTTGCTGTAGCATGGACTTTGGCAAAAGTGGAGCAAGGAAGGGTTCCAGTCCATATTCTTAAACCTCAAAATTATCCTATCTTGCTATTTAAACATTGCCCATTTGCCATAGTGAATCAAGTAGCTTTTTAAGCTATACAGTACTTGGAGAGAAACTCCTAGCCACCACTCAAGAAACCATAGCATATCCGCCAGTGGTATCAGACAGAGAAGTTCCATAATGGAATGAAATTCAGATCGGAGATGCTGACACTCCCAAAGAACAACTAGAAAAAGTACTTCGAGTAGTGTGTAAACATGCAGAGGCCTTCAGCCAACATCCATCAGACTTTGGAACTGTGGAAAATGTATGTCACCATATCTCCACTGGGACAATTGCTCCTATTAAAGAGAGGCATCGTCCCTTGCCTCCTGTGATGTATCAGCCTGTCCAAAATATGCTGACAGATATGAAGATGTTGGTGTGGTCCGGGAGAATCACAGCCCATGGGCGGCCCCCATAGTGATTGTAAGGAAAAAGGATGGCAGTCTTCCCTTTTGCATAGATTATCGCAAGCTTAACTCCGTAACACACAAGGATGCCTATCCTTTACCCCGAATTGAAGAATCTCTTATGGTATTAAAGACTGCAACCTGTTTCTCCACTTTAAATCTCATGAGTGGGTATTGGCAGATTCCGATGGCTCCAGAGGACAGGGAGAAGACGGGCTTTACCACTCCAATGGGCCTGTTTGAATTTAATCGGATGCCATTCAGACTCTGTAATGCTCCTGCCATGTTTCAGAGCATGATGGAACACTGCCTTGGACCAAGGTAAACTAGAGCCTACCTCCAGTGGTTTTTTAATATGCTCTAACCATCACCGACCACTTCAGCAAATTCTTAGTTGCTGTTCCAGCATGTGACTTGTCTGCAAAAACTACTGCTGAATTGTGAGGGGCAGATTTTTTAAGCTCGTGAAGTGATAAAGTGTCTGGTTTTTATCACCGGCCAATCAGCTCCTAACTGTGAAGTTACAGTCTTGGTTTGAAAATTGAGAGGAAGGAGCTGATTGGCTGGTGATAATAACCAGACACTTTATCATTTCACTGAGCTTAATAAATCTACCCCTGAGACACTTTGCCTGGCCATATGGATCAGGGCCCAGCATTCGAATCTCAGTTATTTCATGAACTTTTCTTGTTGGATGGATGTAAGAAAAAGAGGACCACAGCCTATCACCCACAAGGGAATGGGTTATGCAAGAGGGCCAACAAGACCATTATTGGGATGTTACGGAGTCTACCAGCCGAAAAACGCTCCCATTGGCCAACACTGGAATTGGTCTATTTGTACAATAACACTGAACATTGCTCTACAGGGTTCACTCCCTTCTATTTGCTATTTAGCCAAAAAGGCAAATTACCAAAAGATTTAGAACTGATGCCTGTAGCAAATGTGCCTATTATCTTTCAGTCCAAATGGGTGCGTGAACACCAGCATCGAATAAAGATAGCTCAGGAAATTATAGAGTTGAAAATGGAAGCAAATGACAAGAAACGAGTTACGATACTCATGCTCAGTCTACACCATTGGAGGTCGGTGTAAACCTTGGCCCTCCAGCTCTTGTTAAAATACACATCCCAGCATGCAGTTGCATAACTAGGGCTCTGCAGCCCTAGTGGAGGCGGGGGGAGATGTCGCCTCCGGGGTGCAGGGTCACAGTGCTCTAACGGAGTGGGCGGCAGGAGTCCTGTGTGAGCTAAAGCAGCCTGCCCATCACCCTTCCACCATGGCCACTGCTTCCCCTTCCGCACTGCATGCTGTAGAGAGCAGCAGACAAGAGCCGATTGGGGTGCCGGGTCTTGGTCCCCTCTAAGTGAACGTTTTCCTCCAAAAATGAGCTGATAGACACACAGGAGGTTATTCTGATCGTAGCGGCCAAACGTGCGTACGTTCGCTATTAACGTACGCTATCCGCACGCGGCCGTTGGGGTTAAGTCCACCCACAACTCAGCCGCATACGTACGGCCAGAAACAACGCCAAAGGGGAGTGGCGTACAATTGAGCGTACGCCAACGTACACGGACGGGCCAGCCCTTATACTCCGACAACTGGCGTACAATTACGTCTCTCGTCCGTCTTCCCAGCGACTTCTTGCGGCTATCTGAGCGTACGCCAGCTTGCACGGACGGGTCCCTATTGTTTTCAATAGAAAACTCAGCTTATGTCACCGCTCGTGAGAGTGAGCGTACGTCCGTGTACGCTGGCATACCCTTCACATATATGGACCTGCAAATCTTGCCTTTGAACTATAATTATGAAAATTAATTAATTGATTGAATTAATTAATGTGCAAAATAGTGGCCATGGGCTTAAAACATTGCTGAAACATCCTTTGTAGGTGTTAGATGTGGTTTATGTTATTGTATCATAAATACAAAACCTATGTTTGTATTAGAGTGAACACGTTGACACATGTCGACTTGCGTAGATTGAGTGTGCTACTGTGTAAAGTCTATGAAAGCACGTAGTGAATGTGTATAACTGTTTAGCAAATACCTACCTTAGCATATATAAGCAGGTCTTAAAAAGATTCTTACCTTAAATTAAACAAACCTTTAAATGTAGAGAAGTATAGAAAGATAAGCTTCCAATGTGTTTGAGTGCTGTGTGTGGCTTGCAGGTAGTGAAATCATGGTTTTGACTTAATAGACTGCAGCATTGGTTATTACATTCAGGTGTATGTGTTTGAGTAGTAATCAGCGTAAATTAGCAAACCCAGGCGCACGCTGGCATGCGGTATCTGTAGGGGTGGTCTGAGATGGCGGTTGGCGGCCGCCTGTTTTGTGTCCGAAATGAACGGTGCTTTAGTCGATCGTGCGGTAGTAGCACCGCTCATTTTTGGTGCACACCCACCTGTACGCCCATGTTTACGCCCATTTTCCCTCATTATTTCGGCCGCTCCCCTCAACACGCCCCTATGCCGCCCCCAATGCCCGCGTACAGGTTTTTTCGCACGTAGAGACCCGTCCGTAAGCGTTGTGGAGTGTTCGCGCCTGCGCATTAGCGAATGTACGCATGCGCAGATCATAAAAAACCCTGGGACGTACGCGTACGGCCCGGCCGCACCAACCAGAATAAGGCCCACAGTACCACGGCTGCCACCATCTGAGCTTCTGCGCCTGTGCAGAAACGTATTCATCCCAGAGCCATGGTGATGTGCTGTCACTGTGCCTCCCCCAGCTATGAGGAAAAAGTAACCCCTTTTAAATGCCTGTTCTCTATCTCTCTCCCCTGAATAGCCTCCCCTCCCTCCCGCTCTCTCTCACCCTGCCTCTTACTCCCCCTGTCTCACCCCTCTCCCCTTTTCTCTCAACTTCAATCCTCCCCCCCTCTCTTTAATTTCATATTTTTCTTCGCCGTCTCTATTCTCTCGCCCCATCACTTTTATTTTTTCTCTTGCCCCGTCTCTTTCAAACCTTCTTTTACTCCTTGTCTCTTCACTACACCCTATCTCTCTTCCTCACACTCTCTCTCCGTCCCTGCCTCACCCTCACACCCTCTCTTTCTCCCTGCCTCACCCTCACACCCTCTCTTTCTCCCTGTCTCATCCTCACACCCTCTCTCGCTCCCTGTATTTTCCTAGCACCCTCTCTCGCTCCCTGTCTCTTCCTAGCACCCTCTCTCGCTCACTGTCTCTTCCTCGCACCCTCTATCGCTCACTGTCTCTTCCTCGCACCCTCTATCGCTCCCTGTCTCTTACTCGCACCCTATATCGCTCCCTGTCTCTTCCTCGCACCCGCTCTTGCTCCCTGTCTCATCCTTGCTCCCTGTCTCATCCTCGCACCCTCTCTCGCTCCCTGTCTCATCCTTGCACCCTCTCTCGCTCCCTGTCTCATCCTCGCACCCTCTCTCACTCCCTGTCTCATCCTCGCACCCTCTCTCGCTCCCTGTTTCATCCTCGCACCCTCTCTCGCTCCCTGTCTCTTCCCTGCACCCTCTCTCAGTCCCTGTCTCTTCCTCGCACCCTCTCTCAGTCCCTGTCTCTTCCTCGCACCCTCTCTCGCTCCCTGTCTTCCTCGCACCCGTTAAAATACCTCTCCTGTGGGTGGGGAGTGATACACAGTAATGCCTGTTGCAGCCCCTCTATCTCTCTATCCCCACTCTCCTTCTCTCTCTCTCCCCCCCCTCTCCCTCCCAGGAGCAAATATTAAAACCTCCATTTAACAATGCACTGGTACTTATGGGCCAGTAATCTGGACTTGCCCCCCAGGCAGAGTGTTTGCACATTGTGGTCATTGTGTATTGGGCATTACTGTGGGTATTGTGGGCATTGTGTAACTGGCACTACTAATGGCATGTGTATATATGGCATTACTGTGGCTTTATGTCTCTATATGGCACTGCTGAGGGCATTATGTGTTAAAAAAGTGTATGCAACAATTTATACCCCGCCCTTTAGTAGCTCCACCCACATCACCGCCCACATCTGCCCCGCCCACAGTTCCTGAACCTATTTCCCTACAAAAATAGCACTGGTCTTACTAAACAGATATGGTACACCTACACTATGTGAACCACTAGTACCGGTAACAATTATCGCCCTGAACTCGAGTCTAGGACTCGCCCTGTGCACAGGAATTAACATACCATTCCCAGGGGGGGATGTCTCTAAGGAATGACCCGGCCTTCCTACGGATCAGTGAATCTTATGGGAGAAGTCGGAAAAGCTAGAATTACTGATAGACGACCCTTACTGCTGCTGCCAAACATGAACTTTTCTTGTTGGATGGATGTAAGAAAAAGAGGACCACAGCCTATCACCCACAAGGGAATGGGTTATGCAAGAGGGCCAACAAGACCATTATTGGGAGTCTACCAGCCGAAAAACGCTCCCATTGGCCAACACTGGAATTGGTCTATTTGTACAATAACACTGAACATTGCTCTACAGGGTTCACTCCCTTCTATTTGCTATTTAGCCAAAAAGGCAAATTAACAAAAGATTTAGAACTAATGCCTGTAGCAAATGTGCCTATTATCTTTCAGTCCAAATGGGTGCGTGAACACCAGCATCGAATAAAGATAGCTCAGGAAATTATAGAGTTGAAAATGGAAGCAAATGACAAGAAACGAGTTACGATACTCATGCTCAGTAGACACTCCTGTCTCTTCCTCGCACCCTATATCGCTCCCAGTCTCTTCCTCGCACCCGCTCTTGCTCCCTGTCTCATCCTTGCTCCCTGTCTCATCCTCGCACCCTCTCTCGCTCCCTGTCTCATCCTTGCACCCTCTCTCACTCCCTGTCTCATCCTCGCACCCTCTCTCACTCCCTGTCTCATCCTCGCACCCTCTCTCGCTCCCTGTTTCATCCTCGCACCCTCTCTCGCTCCCTGTCTCTTCCCCGCACCCTCTCTCACTCCCTGTCTCTTCCTCGCACCCTCTCTCAGTCCCTGTCTCTTCCTCGCACCCTCTCTCGCTCCCTGTCTTCCTCGCACCCGTTAAAATACCTCTCCTGTGGGTGGGGAGTGATACACAGTAATGCCTGTTGCAGCCCCTCTATCTCTCTCTCCCCACTCTCCTTCTCTCTCTCCCCCCCCTCTCCCTCCCAGGAGCAAATATTAAAACCTCCATTTAACAATGCACTGGTACTTATGGGCCAGTAATCTGGACTTGCCCCCCAGGCAGAGTGTTTGCACATTGTGGTCATTGTGTATTGGGCATTACTGTGGGTATTGTGGGCATTGTGTAACTGGCACTACTAATGGCATGTGTATATATGGCATTACTGTGGCTTTATGTCTCTATATGGCACTGCTGAGGGCATTATGTGTTAAAAAAGTGTATGCAACAATTTATACCCCGCCCTTTAGTAGCTCCACCCACATCACCGCCCACATCTGCCCCACCCACAGTTCCTGAACCTATTTCCCTACAAAAATAGCACTGGTCTTACTAAACAGATATGGTACACCTACACTATGTGAACCACTAGTACCGGTAACAATTATCGCCCTGAACTCGAGTCTAGGACTCGCCCTGTGCACAGGAATTAACATACCATTCCCAGGGGGGGATGTCTTTAAGGAATGACCCGGCCTTCCTACGGATCAGTGAATCTTATGGGAGAAGTCGGAAAAGCTAGAATTACTGATAGACGACCCTTACTGCTGCTGCCAAACATGAACTTTTCTTGTTGGATGGATGTAAGAAAAAGAGGACCACAGCCTATCACCCACAAGGGAATGGGTTATGCAAGAGGGCCAACAAGACCATTATTGGGAGTCTACCAGCCGAAAAACGCTCCCATTGGCCAACACTGGAATTGGTCTATTTGTACAATAACACTGAACATTGCTCTACAGGGTTCACTCCCTTCTATTTGCTATTTAGCCAAAAAGGCAAATTAACAAAAGATTTAGAACTAATGCCTGTAGCAAATGTGCCTATTATCTTTCAGTCCAAATGGGTGCGTGAACACCAGCATCGAATAAAGATAGCTCAGGAAATTATAGAGTTGAAAATGGAAGCAAATGACAAGAAACGAGTTACGATACTCATGCTCAGTAGACACTCCTGTCTCTTCCTCGCACCCTATATCGCTCCCAGTCTCTTCCTCGCACCCGCTCTTGCTCCCTGTCTCATCCTTGCTCCCTGTCTCATCCTCGCACCCTCTCTCGCTCCCTGTCTCATCCTTGCACCCTCTCTCACTCCCTGTCTCATCCTCGCACCCTCTCTCACTCCCTGTCTCATCCTCGCACCCTCTCTCGCTCCCTGTTTCATCCTCGCACCCTCTCTCGCTCCCTGTCTCTTCCCCGCACCCTCTCTCACTCCCTGTCTCTTCCTCGCACCCTCTCTCAGTCCCTGTCTCTTCCTCGCACCCTCTCTCGCTCCCTGTCTTCCTCGCACCCGTTAAAATACCTCTCCTGTGGGTGGGGAGTGATACACAGTAATGCCTGTTGCAGCCCCTCTATCTCTCTCTCCCCACTCTCCTTCTCTCTCTCTCCCCCCCCTCTCCCTCCCAGGAGCAAATATTAAAACCTCCATTTAACAATGCACTGGTACTTATGGGCCAGTAATCTGGACTTGCCCCCCAGGCAGAGTGTTTGCACATTGTGGTCATTGTGTATTGGGCATTACTGTGGGTATTGTGGGCATTGTGTAACTGGCACTACTAATGGCATGTGTATATATGGCATTACTGTGGCTTTATGTCTCTATATGGCACTGCTGAGGGCATTATGTGTTAAAAAAGTGTATGCAACAATTTATACCCCGCCCTTTAGTAGCTCCACCCACATCACCGCCCACATCTGCCCCGCCCACAGTTTCTGAACCTATTTCCCTACAAAAATAGCACTGGTCTTACTAAACAGATATGGTACACCTACACTATGTGAACCACTAGTACCGGTAACAATTATCGCCCTGAACTCGAGTCTAGGACTCGCCCTGTGCACAGGAATTAACATACCATTCCCAGGGGGGGATGTCTCTAAGGAATGACCCGGCCTTCCTATGGATCAGTAGCCTGGGTCTTACCTTCGGCAGGCTTTCCTACGGATCAGTAGCCTGCATCTTTGGGGGGTGGTCCCTTCCCTATGGGGGATCGGGCCGATATGTCCTGAACTGTCCTTGACTCAGTAATGCTGCTGTTACTAATGGTCAGAGGGGTCCTCTGGTGCAAGGACAATGGGTTTGGGGCACTGGGACTCTACTTGGGCTGACATCTGTACACCCCTTTTCCGATGTGCCCTGCACTGCCCGGCTCCCCTGAAATCTCACTTGCAAGAGGCATTCAATCTTGGCCACTAGGGCCTGACTCACTGTACTGTAGCTGGGTCAGCGTAGTGCAGGCTCCTCTCAAGAAGGTTACTCTAGCTGGCACCCTCCTCTGGCTGTGCAGTGTAGCTGCCAGCCTCCGGAGTCTGCTGCTCTGGCCCACTGCTCCCCTGGTACACACTCGTTGCGGCTGTCTGGAGCTGCTGCTCCCCCAAGAGGTAAGGATGGACGGATAGAATAGCCGCGCTCCGTCCCCTCTAGCTGCTGCTGATGTTACCTCTAGCTGCCGCCGGCGACTGTCACTGCCGCTTGGTTGGACCTCGGGGCTGCACAGCCTCCCGCGCTCAGCCCGTCTCCTCTCCTCCTCCTCCTCGCTTCACGTGAGCACGTCCTTCTTTCTTGCTCCCACCCTTCCGGCATCCTCCCTTCTCCGTCCATCCCCTGGTGGAGTCCCGCCTCCTGACTCTCGGCACCCGCAGTGATGGGTAGAGAAATTAACCCCCTCTCTCCAGTGGGGCCAATGGCACACAGGCTTCTTAGTGGGACCCGCTGCAGGCTGCCACAAATGTCTAACCCCATACCCCACCACCTAACCCCCCACTGCACAGCCTAACCATATTCCCTCTTCTACATGCCTTACCCCACAGCCTGAGTGTAACCCCCTGCCACACAGCCTAAACATAACCCCCATCTACATGCATTACCCTCCCAGGGTAATGCCTGACCTTAACCCTCCGTACTAATGCCTAAGCCCTGTATCCCACCACCTAACTCCCCCCTGCACAGCCTAGCCATATTTCCTTTTCTAGATGCCTTACCCCACAGCCTGACCCTAACCCCCTGCCCCGCAGCCTAAACATAACCCCCCCTCTACATGCATTACCCTCTTCACCCCCCAGTAGTGCAGGTACTATTCATTCTGGGTGTCAGTGCAGTGCAAAGTTTCTAGTTTTGCCACTGCCAATATGCCCTGCAACAGTTTTAGCATGGCCAAATAGAAAAACTGTAGCAGGGCATGCTGGGATGTGTAGTTCAACAAAGGCTGGAGGAGTTTCCCATCCCTGGCCTAAAGAGGAGTGACTGTAATACTGTATCATTACTGTGTTTTGAACCTGCAGCACCAATTTACCATTTTATTTCATTATACAGTATATGTTATATACATTTGCTGTAAAATTCTTATCTCCAACATTAAATTTCTCTCATTAAAGCTCCACACTTATATAAAAAAGGTTGTGTATACAGATCCTTATGGTAAAGAAAAATATTTTAATGAAAAAGGAGAAATATCATCGTATTTATTCCTTGAAAACTGGGTGACTGTTATGGGTGAAAACAAATATATTATACATTATCCAAAAATAGGAATATTTGATGGAAAACAGATAACGATTGTCGCAGACAAAATCCTTTGGAGAAATGGAAAGGTAAGCTGCACTACAATGTTACATATACAGAAAATGTTCAAACTGTAAAATTATTAAACTGTAATTTTTTGGGTGTGGCTCATCTACCAGACAATGGGTATAATTCAAGCCTGATTGCACAGTCGCAAATACGCACAGCGTTTAGATAGAGACTGCCCGGCTTGAGTGAAATCTTGCCTGCAAATTATTGTGATCGCTGTGCGAATATATGTGTACGGCTTCAGATCAATATTCAAAACTCTTCAAAAGAGGCTCATCATCAAATGAAATTTACACTGGGCACCAGTCATCGCAGGCTCAGAGTAGCCAAGGGCTTACGGGGCAACTGCGATGAAAACAGGTATTTTCGGCCTGGAGCTGATATTACACACCTGCCACTAAAACACTTTTTCCCAGACACTGTTGACTTTTTTTGGGCATGTGTAACGTTTCTCTTAAAACTCCCACTAAATGGGGCGTGGCCTGGCAGCCATCTCAGATGGCTGCACTTTAGCTGGGCTCCTACAAAACACCCTAAAATACACAGACCAATGACCCTCACCCAACAAACAGAGAAAGGTCCGCCTGACCCTGGTCACCACTCTGGAGGACAGTCGCGGGCAGCAGTGGAGTTGGGAGGCCTATTTATAGGCTTCCGCGGTTTGCTGCCTACCCGCGACGCTGGAGCCGGGACCTAAATTTCGGCCGGCGGACGGGAATTGGGCTTTGGGATGGAAGACGCTGCCGGAGCTCCTAAAAAAAACAGCCAGCGGTGACCCCAGCGCTCAAAGCTCATCCCCGGACACCCCTCTGAGCGGAGACCGGATTGGTAAGTGCTGCTTGCACTGATCCCCTACCCGGCCAAGCACTCCCTCCAGTATAGCGGCGGCCATATCCAGCTCCCGCAAACGACCCCTCAAGGCTCCCCTCGGCCATCCACTTACCCCTCCAAGCTGTGCATACTCCTGCCATATCTCCACCACCGACGCTGAAATGCCGCGGCACCGGGGAGCGCTGCCCAGCAGTGAGCGACCCCACTCTTCACTGTGACCAGGGTCTTGTATTACATAAATACAGCAGCAATGAACCTCTCACCCCTCCCCTTTCACCCCATGGATGCAGGAGTAAGGGGAGTGAGATCCTGGTGACCTGTAGTATAACACATCTCTGCAGGGACCCACCCTACAAAGCTGCCCCCCCCCCCTCTGCAGCTCCAGCAGATATTATCCCTGCAGCTCTCACAAGCCCTGTGGCATCCTTCCCTACCCCCCTGTGATCTCGCCCACCAACTGGACGGCCTTTTCTCCCCGGCTCCCATTTCACACAGTGGGCTGCTGACTGGAGTGGCAACCCCATTGTATAGCCAGCTATATAAGTGATACCGACCACTGTCCCACTTGGCTCCCACTACTTTATCTCAGCTGGACTGGACTACCTTTTTCCTGCAAAGTTCATCCCTGAAGCACTGGGGTAAACTATATTTCTGAATACCCAATACTTGCAGATGTGAGCAATCCAATTACTCAGCTGCCACTCATCATCTCTATTTAACAAGCAGCAATTCTAATGTTCTGAACCTATACTCCCCCCCAGGTACCATCCCCTTTGGGAGGTCAGCTCATACTCAGTGTGCCTCCTCGCTTAGCTATGCCTTCCAAGAAAGCTAAAGACGCAGTACCATCCAAAATCTCCCTTCCTTCCAGAAAATCCCCACAATTCCCTACAACACATACTCCCCCCCCCCTGCACTGGGAGTGACAAGCAGAATGACCTCACCCATTGTGCTGTCCGGAGTGGATTGCAAATTAGACGCTCCAGTGACGGTGAAATCTCAATGCCAAGTCTTCTCTGCATTCCAGGCGGAAATGTCTAAAGACTTAAAATCTGCTATCCCCAAAGTTAAGACTGAACTGGTCGCCATCGGTGACAGAACCGATCACCGGGAGCGAAAAATGGAGGTACTGGTTGCGTCTCACAATGATTTGATATCCTCATATGACCGTCAACAAAGAGACATACTGTAGATAAGTTCAAGTCCAAAGTTGCGGATCTGGAGGATCGGTCCAGACGCAATAACATCAAGGCATACCTGATTCAGTAGCCAACGCAGAATTAGAGGATTACGTATGTGAAACAGAGGGTTGTGTCAGAAACCAAAATGATGTCTGGCACTTTAAGAAGCGCGGTCCTGCTCAGTGAATTAAATGTCCATACATAATATATTCCAAGGAAATTTCATTTATTAAAATAACACACAGAAAAAAGGAAAATTATTTTCCATACAATATATAACAATTGTGCACAATCAATCAGGCAAACAAGACATACAACATATAACACATACAATAAAAGCTAATAATAGCTAGGATTGCCGTTTTATAGGTCAATCAGATAAACACATATGAGGCTGTATATTTAACCGAAAAGTTCTGTTGGTACTTCTTTACTTTCACGGCGCCAGCATGGCGCCGCACTACTTCCGGGTTACGCTCACCACAAACTAAGTTAAATAAACAAAGTTAACGCCATGCCAACATGGATAGTTCATACCTCCACTATCCATGTTGGCATGGAGTTGATTTCAATTAGCGTGGCGAGCGTAGCGAGCCACCAAGCCCGCAGCGTGGGCGAGCGAAGCGAGCCCCGCAAGGGGACTCTGACAAGCGGTGCCAATTGGCGCCGTGAAAGTAAAGAAGTACCGTTCTTGTTAGAGGCAATGTTTTTGATATATTTGTATCATAGTTACCACTCCTGCATAGAACTTGAATCCTGTAAATACTGTATTGCGCTTTTAGTGTGGCATACATTGAGGTCAGTTTCTATAAGCTTTTTACCAGAATTGCACTCTGGAAATGTGAGAAGTTTGGAAGAACTTGTTCTGCTAAGACCAACCAGCTGGAAGATTTGTAATCCAAATGAGCGCTGACAGGTTTGTAACTGCAGGACCAGCGCATATAGGGGCTCAAAAACATGTTTCTCCTCCTTTAACTGTGCTCGGTGGCTTCCTCAGTCTGGGCACATTACGTATGTGCCCTGTTTCGCAAGCTACTCCCATCAATTGACCCCAAAGAACTCTTGATAGATCACATACATCATCTCCCAAGACCCAGAACAGTCTCTTCTGACCTACCGAAAGATACCCTTCTATGAGTTAATTTCTTTACAGTGAAGGAAGCATTCTTAGAGTGGCGAGAGAATCGAAAAAACACAGACATACTGGGGGTCTCCAGATATTTCAAGACTTCTCTCCAGTAACCATAGCCAACAGACAAGCGTTTGCTCCCATTACTCCGCACTCAGATCCCAAGATATTCGGTACCGCTGGGGGTTCCCAATTAAATTAATCATCTACTATGAGGACTCCACGTACACCATCTCCTCCCTGGACGCTGGGGTCAAGCTCCTGATGGACTGGGACATTTCTGTTGTGAGACCTCCGGACCCAAAGCGACCACACACTCTTCCACAGGAGTGGTCCACCACTTGAAGATACCCACCTAAGCCCTTGGGTCTCATAAACAAGTCCGGTGAACTTTGGCATCCTTGAACTTGCTTTGCCCTCCACCGGGATGGGATCTTCTTGATATGTATCTTCTACGTTTGTTTGTTATACCATGCAAGGTCTACCTCACCTAATTCTTTATGTAAGAAATTAATGTTTTATTTAACAACCGTGGTTCTCTTTTACCACATTTTTTACTTAGGTTATACTTATATTGTTTTATCCCTTAGAATATCTACACCACAATAATTGAGTGGCAGGTCTATGAGAGCCAGGCTGCCCTCCAACCCTCCCTATTTTACTGCAAGTACCCTTTTTCGGGATTAAGTATTGAATCCCGGTGGTCGGGATCCCGGCGTTCGGAATCCCGACCGCCGAAATGCCGACACATTCTCCCTCCAGGGGTGTCCACGACACCCCTGGAGGGAGAATGAATCAGTGTGCCGAGCGTAGCGAGGCACCGGGCCCGCTGCGTGGCGAGCGCAACGAGCACGCAAGGGTCCCCCCCTTGTCGGCATTTCGGCTGTCGGGATTCCGGCGTCGGGATTCTGAACGCCGGGATCCCGACCGCCGGGATCCCGACCGCCGGGATTCAATACTGAATCCCCCTTTTTCCCCTGCAGTAGTCATGCAGGTCCAATATACCGGACCTTTTTGTTTTTTCTTTCCCTATACTTTACCTCTCCCCCTGTCCCATGCCTCCCCCCGTCCCAAATAACCCCCTTGGTCCAACCCTCCTCTATCTCGACAGTCAACATTACTGCCCCACCTTAACACCCTACACACCTTACAGATAATTTTAGACTTCCCCCATCACTACAGCTCACCCCATAATGCCCAATCTCCTCTCTTTAAATATTAAGGGGTTAAATTCCCCTAACAAGCGAAGATTGGCTCTTTCCTACTTCCATAAACAGAAGGCTGATGTTGTCGCCATTCAGGAGACACATTTTACCTCCGCTAAGCCACCTCTTTTTAAGGATAAAAATGATCCCCTAGGATATTATGGCCCATTCAAATGCAATGGAGTCGTTATTCTGTTCAGTAAGCACACTTCCTTCGTTCTACAAAATCAAATCTATGACAAAAATGGCAGATATCTGATTCTGACAAGCCTACTAGAAGATATATTGACTACGTTAGTATCAAATACCCTTTCTATGCAAACTATTCCTTCTCATACGAAAGACCTCCAAGGGTTCCCTAGTTGTACTTGGGGACTTTACCCTCGTGTTAGACCCTAAATTAGACAAATCCCAGCAACCCCCTTCACGACCCACACAGACAACTGGCCCCTCCCTAGCTTTTCGTAATCTACTTCTGGAGTTTGACTTGTATGATATCTGGAGGTCTCGCTACCCCTCTGGTCGTGAATACACCTTCTGCTAGTACACAACTCTTATTCTAGAATAGATTTCATCCTTTGTGATAAGTGGATGCTGCAATATACTAAAGACATTGACATCCTACCTATTAACTGGTCCAAGCATGCCCCTGTTACTTGCAAGTGGAATTTAGGTTCTGCCCAGTTCCCTCCTCGCCCTTGGTGTCTCTTCCCACACCTTTTAAAAGACCCTAGGTCTAAGATCACCATATTGAACTCTAGTAACTCCTATATGGCCAGTAATTCTCCGCAAGATACCTCTATTATCAATCATTGGTGGTAACAAGAGGTGCCGCAATACAGGCAGGCGCCAATCAAACACAATACACAATAGAAGTGAGCAGCGCTACAAGTAAATATAAAAGTGTAAGCTAAAAAATAAAAATATAAGCAGATTGGTGAATCTAGTACAGATATTTATTATATAAACTTAAAATAATGGACTAAGCCAGTATATCAATGTACACATGAATGTCCATATATGTGATTGGCATGATTTTAAAAGCTGAATAAAAGGTCTCACCAAACCAGGTTTTATATTGAGATGTGGCCAGGAGAGTCCCGACTTGGTATGTCCAGATTGGAACAACAAGAGTCCCCAATAACTCAGTCCAGAGGGAGGACCAGATGGAACAACCAGGAGTGGCCCAGGATGGCACAAATTACCAACTCCTGCCGCTGAGCTGGTAAAGTGGAGTGGTCTCCTCAACCTCTTGGTCCCACTGAAGATGTTAGAACTTTGTATCCAGATGGACGGTGGGAAAAAGTTTGTATCCAAGTTGAGAGTTGGAGGGGGATCTGGTGGTGTGTAGTCGGGTCTGCAATCCAAAGCCTCTAAGCTGTAGGGAGTGGTGAGTTTCCTGACCGGTTTCGCTACTCCAGGTAGCTTTATCAAAGGATAGCTGGTACATTTGGGTGTCTGGCTTTAAATACCCTTATACATGGGTCATGTGACCAAATAGTTAGATCAACCAATCTTTATAAGTAACAATTAAAATAGCACTTGAGAAGGAGGCAAATAACAGATTAATAAACAGAATACTGTTCGCTGTTAAGATTTTGAAAAAAGGTGAAAGGGACAGTAAATAGAGAAATAAGGTATATGAATTTACAACCATACATTTCTTGCCGTGACACCGGAACTTCCGGGTCATGGATCCGGCCAATCCCCGTTTAGTGTGTTAATACTTGTTAGGCTGCTAGTTGGTGGGTAGAGATGTGTGCTCTGTGAAAATGCTGGGTAGCGATACTTCCGGGATCCAAAGGAACCAATTTGTGGGACTTACGAGTGTTGTGCAGCATACATACTTGTAATACTGCCGGGTCGTTGCTGGTTGCCTAGGAGATGGCACCTCTTCCCACACCTTTTAAAATACCCTAGTTCTAAGATCACCATATTGAACTCTAGTAACTCCTATTTGGCCAGTAATTCTCCGCAAGATACCTCTATTATCAAGGTGCCGCAATACAGGCAGGCACCAATCCTAAACACCAAGCTCTTAAGACACGAAAAAACACAGACATACTGGGGGTCTCCAGATATTTCAAGACTTCTCTCCAGTAACCATAGCCAACAGACAAGCGTTTGCTCCCATTACTCCGCACTCAGATCCCAAGATATTCGGTACCGCTGGGGGTTCCCAATTAAATTAATCATCTACTATGAGGACTCCACGTACACCATCTCCTCCCTGGACGC
Organism: Crinia signifera; assembly: GCF_055691185.1. NCBI lineage: Eukaryota > Metazoa > Chordata > Amphibia > Anura > Myobatrachidae > Crinia > Crinia signifera. The sequence goes on from NC_139217.1 coordinate 39,500,124, forward strand.
TGGGGTCAAGCTCCTGATGGACTGGGACATTTCTGTTGTGAGACCTCCGGACCCAAAGCGACCACACACTCTTCCACAGGAGTGGTCCACCACTTGAAGATACCCACCTAAGCCCTTGGGTCTCATAAACAAGTCCGGTGAACTTTGGCATCCTTGAACTTGCTTTGCCCTCCACCGGGATGGGATCTTCTTGATATGTATCTTCTACGTTTGTTTGTTATACCATGCAAGGTCTACCTCACCTAATTCTTTATGTAAGAAATTAATGTTTTATTTAACAACCGTGGTTCTCTTTTACCACATTTTTTACTTAGGTTATACTTATATTGTTTTATCCCTTAGAATATCTACACCACAATAATTGAGTGGCAGGTCTATGAGAGCCAGGCTGCCCTCCAACCCTCCCTATTTTACTGCAAGTACCCTTTTTCGGGATTCAGTATTGAATCCCGGTGGTCGGGATCCCGGCGTTCAGAATCCCGACGCCGGAATCCCGACCGCCGAAATGCCGACACATTCTCCCTCCAGGGGTGTCCACGACACCCCTGGAGGGAGAATGAATCAGTGTGCCGAGCGTAGCGAGGCACCGGGCCCGCTGCGTGGCGAGCGCAACGAGCACGCAAGGGTCCCCCCCTTGTCGGCATTTCGGCTGTCGGGATTCCGGCGTCGGGATTCTGAACGCCGGGATCCCGACCGCCGGGATCCCGACCGCCGGGATTCAATACTGAATCCCCCTTTTCCCCTGCAGTAGTCATGCAGGTCCAATATACCGGACCTTTTTGTTTTTTCTTTCCCTATACTTTACCTCTCCCCCTGTCCCATGCCTCCCCCCGTCCCAAATAACCCCCTTGGTCCAACCCTCCTCTATCTCGACAGTCAACATTACTGCCCCACCTTAACACCCTACACACCTTACAGATAATTTTAGACTTCCCCCATCACTACAGCTCACCCCATAATGCCCAATCTCCTCTCTTTAAATATTAAGGGGTTAAATTCCCCTAACAAGCGAAGATTGTCTCTTTCCTACTTCCATAAACAGAAGGCTGATGTTGTCGCCATTCAGGAGACACATTTTACCTCCGCTAAGCCACCTCTTTTTAAGGATAAAAATGATCCCCTAGGATATTATGGCCCATTCAAATGCAATGGAGTCGTTATTCTGTTCAGTAAGCACACTTCCTTCGTTCTACAAAATCAAATCTATGACAAAAATGGCAGATATCTGATTCTGACAAGCCTACTAGAAGATATATTGACTACGTTAGTATCAAATACCCTTTCTATGCAAACTATTCCTTCTCATACGAAAGACCTCCAAGGGTTCCCTAGTTGTACTTGGGGACTTTACCCTCGTGTTAGACCCTAAATTAGACAAATCCCAGCAACCCCCTTCACGACCCACACAGACAACTGGCCCCTCCCTAGCTTTTCGTAATCTACTTCTGGAGTTTGACTTGTATGATATCTGGAGGTCTCGCTACCCCTCTGGTCGTGAATACACCTTCTGCTAGTACACAACTCTTATTCTAGAATAGATTTCATCCTTTGTGATAAGTGGATGCTGCAATATACTAAAGACATTGACATCCTACCTATTAACTGGTCCAAGCATGCCCCTGTTACTTGCAAGTGGAATTTAGGTTCTGCCCAGTTCCCTCCTCGCCCTTGGTGTCTCTTCCCACACCTTTTAAAAGACCCTAGGTCTAAGATCACCATATTGAACTCTAGTAACTCCTATATGGCCAGTAATTCTCCGCAAGATACCTCTATTATCAATCATTTGTGGTAACAAGAGGTGCCGCAATACAGGCAGGCGCCAATCAAACACAATACACAATAGAAGTGAGCAGCGCTACAAGTAAATATAAAAGTGTAAGCTAAAAAATAAAAATATAAGCAGATTGGTGAATCTAGTACAGATATTTATTATATAAACTTAAAATAATGGACTAAGCCAGTATATCAATGTACACATGAATGTCCATATATGTGATTGGCATGATTTTAAAAGCTGAATAAAAGGTCTCACCAAACCAGGTTTTATATTGAGATGTGGCCAGGAGAGTCCCGACTTGGTATGTCCAGATTGGAACAACAAGAGTCCCCAATAACTCAGTCCAGAGGGAGGACCAGATGGAACAACCAGGAGTGGCCCAGGATGGCACAAATTACCAACTCCTGCCGCTGAGCTGGTAAAGTGGAGTGGTCTCCTCAACCTCTTGGTCCCACTGAAGATGTTAGAACTTTGTATCCAGATGGACGGTGGGAAAAAGTTTGTATCCAAGTTGAGAGTTGGAGGGGGATCTGGTGGTGTGTAGTCGGGTCTGCAATCCAAAGCCTCTAAGCTGTAGGGAGTGGTGAGTTTCCTGACCGGTTTCGCTACTCCAGGTAGCTTTATCAAAGGATAGCTGGTACATTTGGGTGTCTGGCTTTAAATACCCTTATACATGGGTCATGTGACCAAATAGTTAGATCAACCAATCTTTATAAGTAACAATTAAAATAGCACTTGAGAAGGAGGCAAATAACAGATTAATAAACAGAATACTGTTCGCTGTTAAGATTTTGAAAAAAGGTGAAAGGGACAGTAAATAGAGAAATAAGGTATATGAATTTACAACCATACATTTCTTGCCGTGACACCGGAACTTCCGGGTCATGGATCCGGCCAATCCCCGTTTAGTGTGTTAATACTTGTTAGGCTGCTAGTTGGTGGGTAGAGATGTGTGCTCTGTGAAAATGCTGGGTAGCGATACTTCCGGGATCCAAAGGAACCAATTTGTGGGACGTACGAGTGTTGTGCAGCATACATACTTGTAATACTGCCGGGTCGTTGCTGGTTGCCTAGGAGATGGCACCTCTTCCCACACCTTTTAAAATACCCTAGTTCTAAGGTCACCATATTGAACTCTAGTAACTCCTATTTGGCCAGTAATTCTCCGCAAGATACCTCTATTATCAAGGTGCCGCAATACAGGCAGGCACCAATCTTAAACACCAAGCTCTTAAGACCCAACTGGACTTAGAGACCAAACTAACTGCCCTTGAGTCTAGAAACAAAACTACCCCATCTAGGACCCTGAAAAAGGAAATCTCAAACATACATAATCAGCTACAAAAACTCATCCTAGCCCATACACAATCAGCCCTAAATAGATTGTGCCACAAGTTTTATATTCTAAGCAATAGATCCGGTAGGATGCTTGCTCGGAAGTTACGTGCTCAACAGGCTAGAAACAGGATCAAGCATATTGTTACCCCCACTAAAGAAAAACTCCTAAACCCCAAAGAAATCACAAACCAATTTGCACAATATTATGCTCAACTATACAACCTATCCTCTGACCCCTCCACACCCCAGCCCTCTGCCAAAACAATATCAGCCTTTCTAGATTCGATTCAGATCCCCTCTCTTACCCCAGAACAACTAGACTCACTTAATGCCCCATGGTCCCCTATGGAGGTCCAGTCCACCATCAACTCCCTCCCTAGAAATAAAGCCCCAGGCCCAGATGGGTTCATTACTGATTTTTACATCACATTCCGAGAACTCTTAACTGACAGATCTTTTCAACGAATTGTCTTCCCTGGGCTCTACCTCCCCAGAGTTACTAGAAGCAAGTATTGTAACTATACCTAAATCAGGTAAAGACCCTGCCTTTTGCCAAAACTACCACCCCATAGCGCTTTTAAATTGTGATATTAAATTATTTGCAAACATGATGGCAGTTCGTATCAATAATACATCCGGATCAGACGGGATTTGTGCTGGGAAGACAGGCCTCTGACAACACGCGGAGAGTCTTCAATTTAATAAACTCTCTCCGTCCCTGGATGCGGAGAAAGCGTTTGACAGGTTGAAATGGCACTATATGCGTGAAGTACTCTCATTCTTTGTCTTCAGGGATCGCATACTCACTTCAATCATGACCCTATATAGCTCCTCTATGTCCCGGGTGTTCAGCAACGGTTTTCGTTCTAACTCATTCACAATCACAAATGGCACTAGGCAAGGTTGCTCCCTTTCACCCCCTCCCCCTGATTTTTGTTCTCTCAATCAAACCCCTTGCAATTAATATACATAAGGATAAAAATTTTCCAGGTTTACTAATAGGCCCACATCATCATAAACTAGGCCACTTCGCTGACGATGTATTGCTCTTCGTGACTAACCCCACTAGAACGCTCCCCTTCCTTCACGCTACCCTGGCCGCATATAGTGCAGCCTCCTACTATAAATTAAATACCACCAAAACAGATGTCCTTCCGATCAACCTCTCTAGATCTTTAGCCCATCTACAATCACTCTATAAGTACAACTGGCAGATGGAATCAATAAAATACTTAGGCATACATATCCCCTCAAACACACTCAATGTCCTCTCTGCAAACTTCACTGCCCTTCTTGCAGCTTTGGCCGCCACATCTAGATCCTGGCTAATGTATGATATTTCCTGGATGGGCCCCATGGCGGCTTTAAAAATGTCTTTTCTCCCTAAATTGATGTATTTGTTCCACACTATCCCCTACACCTTCCCCAAGAAATCCTTACAGCTTTGTACCTCCCTGCTAATGAAATACAGTATGTCTGGTCAGCCAAGTTCCCAACAATGGCTCATGCTAGAATGACGTTACCTAGAGCCTTTGGCGGACTGGACCTCCCAGATATATACCACTACCATAGTGCATGCCTCTTGGCCTCCCTCAAATTTTATACTGACACAAACTTATTTATGGGATGGGTAGATATTGAGCAGGTCTCGACCCCCTTCATCCCCCTTGCTGACCTGCTTAGAATTCCTAGGTCCTTAGGCCCACTCGACTACCTTGCTGTCTTCTATTAAGGCATCCTTACATGCCTGGGACCAACTATTGGCCACCCTACCTACTCCGACATGCACTATACCCAACATCCCTATCACCACAGTAGCGAGATTAATCCTGAACCTCACTCTGAACACATGGAAATCCCTGGTTATCTCCTTCCTGAGGGACATACTTGACGGATATTCACTTCTCCCCTTCTCCTCCCTACAAAGTCAATTCTCCCTCCCTTCAAACAAATTTTTCCACTACCTTCAAATTGCACACTGGTGGAAATCTCATTCCCTTCCCCGTACCTCTCCAGACACTGTCTCTCAAATGCTCCTCACTGGACCCTTTATGGTAGGTAATAAATGAGACATATCCTTCTGGTACAAGACTCTGGTAACCCCAGATAACTTCTTCAAGACTACCTCCCACGTGAAATGGGAGACGGACCTGGGTAGAACTTTCACCCCTACACAATGGCGTCAGATTTTTCTTTCCTCCTACATGATGTCTAGATGCCTAAATCACACCGAACTGCATATCAAATTGATGAACAGAATGTACTTGAACCCCCGATCGCTTACATACATTCTGGCCTTCATGTTCTAATCTATGTTGGAGATTGTGCGGTACTATTGGCAAAATTCTTAATTATTGGTTAGAGGTTTTCACTCTCATTACCACTGTACTTAAAACGAACATCATGCCTGAACCATCAATTGCATTGTTCCACATCTATCCACAAAATATACCCCCCGAGGTGAGATATGTCTTAGGCCACATCCTTATTGCTGCCCGCACCAACCTAGCCCAGCAATGGAAACAACCAACCCCTCCTTCATTACTGAAGGTTTTAATGAAAACAAATCACCATTTTACTATGGAAACCAATTATGTTCCATATTCATCTCCACCCTCCCTTCACATCTAGGCTGGCTTCCCTGGCATATACAGTATATATATATATATGTAACAGATGGTGAGGGTGCCCAATATTTCTCTTCCCCCTCAATCATGGATGTAAGTCAGTTTAGCTTGAACAAACCTCCTGAGGCTCAAATGTGATTTATGACTATATATATATGGAACTAGTGTAGTAAAGCCTCCTTGATATGTATACTTCCATGTTCTTTTTCAACTACCTATCTATTGTCTCGGAAAATATGCTGTAACCTGACTCACCATATGTTCTATATTGTTTGTTGTCCTTGAGATATAGTGATTTATACCATATTCTGAATGTGATCTACTGTTCCCCCCCCCCTCCATCCCTCCCCCCCCCAACAGTTCCCCTTTTTTCTTTTCTGTACCCCATATAAAATTACTGTTTCAATAAAACATGTATTGATGGGGGGAAAAAAACTCCCACTAAATGGCCAGTTACCACCCCTAGACACCTTTTAATCACCCTACGAAAGGCCAGAGGTCAAAAAATTTTGCATATTTAGATTTCTTTCATGGCAAGGTGATGATCTGAGTGAGGGGAAAAGAATGTTACAGAGTGTTAAGCTGCAATACATCAGAACAAGCAGCTTGGTATCTAGAATGTGTCACCATTTCCACGGCAGCTTCCCAGACTCATGATAGATCTTATATGTGTAATTTATTATAAGATCTATCACTCCTAGTATACTTGTCTTCAGCAGCATCTTCAGATCGTACTTGCAGCACATAAGGAACCTTATAAACTCACCATCGGGTATCCTTATGCATTACACATTAACAAACTTTATCTTATAATTCTTAACACTAAAATAAGACACAGACACAAGTGCGGGTGTTTTAAAATGAATGTCAAATTTATTGATTGACAACTGGACTATGATCTGACTATAGATGGTGGTGGCACTAAAGAACAGTCAGGGGAAGGGATAACGTCACCACACACAATTCACACACCAATGGTGATCAACTCTACCTTTGCAACCCACCTGTGCAGTTGGTGTACGCCATCTCCCATCCAGGGGCATGGGCTAATAAAATATCAATGTCGGAAGAGCATACCCACTATCTACATACTACTACACATAAACAAGTAACCATTCTTTACTGCCAAAGGTAGGCCCTACACCGCAGCACCGCCACCAACCTAACATGCTCAACACCTCAAACCTAACCAATTAAACAAATCAGCAAGAAAAATTGCCACACCCTCTGGGCTCAGATGCACACCATTGTTTCTGTAAAGGCTGAATACCATCATGGCGGATGATGACCCCACCATTTGCTAACAAATACCACTCCACTGCCACATTTACCTTCTTATGGGTGCCATCCAAGCTAGGACCAGACCTAACATTCCTCCATACCGCCTGGGGATCATCAAGGACCAAACCAATTGACAAGCCATCAATGACTGGGCAATTCTGTGCAAAGATGCCCACAGACGGTCCGTTCCCGGACCGTCCGTTTTGTACTATGCGATGCGCGCTCCCGCGCATCACATAGTACGGTACAAAAAGTATGTGCTGCACATACTTTTTGTACTAGCTAAACTTCGCATCGGATCGCATTGCATGCACAGCGCATGCACTAGGCATGAGATCCGATGCGAAGCATGCTAATTAGGACCCAAACGGATCCGTTTAACGGACCGTGTATGGGCCCCTCAAGTCCCGAATGATAATGGACCACAACTCCAATGCTGTACAATGGCCAAGATCAACACCTCTGGGACTCTGAAGTCCTGCAATGCTGCCAATAGCTGCTCCTGCAATGAACACCAACACATCCCTCTCACACCAAACCATCTAATCCCACGGGCCTGTGGAAACACACTGAAATCCAAAGCCGACCTCGACCGCAAAACCTAATAGACAAATGATAGAAAAACTGATACTTGGTTGACGGTGACCCATCCTCATGCATCAACCACGTACCACACCCCTTCCACAGTGCATGGGAGCAAAGACAGCCACTGCCCCCTATTGGCCTGGTCCATCTTGGAACATCGCAAATTGTTTTTTAGAAGGAGAGGGTTTGTCACAAGCTGTAGATGGTGGTAACGAATCAAAATGATATCAAATAGACCAACATAAGGCTAATCAGGGTATGAAATAGCCCGTATTTTGAGTTGGTGGTGCTCCCAAATACGTTCAGCAGGATAAGCTGTACAAAGGGGTTTATGTCCAAGAGGGACACAGAAAGGCAGAACCATAAAGGTTTTTTGGGGCACGCTTTAGTGAATAATTCTATGAATGGAATAGTGGTAGTATTAAAATATAACTTTTATTACACTGGTTAAGATAAAGGCGTCAAAGAACAATTATTTCGTCACTAAGGGATTGAAAATAACAATGATAACAACGTACATGTGAAATCACAAGCATAATGTATGTAAATATCTGGCGAAAATGATTGGTTATCCGGGGACCAACCCCAAAAAACACCCTCGTCAATTGTATTACATATAACGATTGACTTTTCATGTATTGGGTGAGTTTAGATAAGGCGTCTTTAATTATAAGGTGCAGGAGATGCTGAAAAAAAGAGACAATAGTAAAGGGAAAATGCCCTCATGAAAACCAGATGCAGCTTTAACCAATTAACTATACAGCACCGAATATTCCCTACTGGTCCCCCAGTAGGTACTGATCCGGCCTTTCACTGCTTAGCTGCTGAGATCGGACGGGATCAGGAGGCACAGCGAGGTATGATCGTATCCGTAATCGGTTTTGAAGCAGGTGGCTGACATACAGGACTGTAGAGCACTTCTGCTTTCCAGAGGGTCAAGCAGGTCGCCTCCCTGTTGAAATAGGTGACATTACAGGGGGGGACTGGTGGCCCAGATGGATGAGAGAGTGATAGATGTATAAGATTGAAATTCAAGTGGTTAATGCGATACACAGACCCTTCTGCTATCCTACCATCATGATGTACATAGGGTGGAGGTTGAGAGTGATAATCTGTGTACGCTCCCCACAGAGAGAGAGTCACAGAAAGAAAATAAAGTGGATGTACCCCCGTACTGGTGTCTCACTTGTGTCAGTATTGATGGTGACTGACCAACTGTATAGACAGGGGGTTAAGATATTGCTTTGAAATAGACAAAGGAAACAAAATTCAACACGAATCAATGTGACCCTGTCACCTCCCTGATAGTAATTACCGAACAATGATGTAAAAAGTTATTACAATGTATTAAATAACTTAGAGTTCAAATATAAATATGTAACAGGTAAGCAACCAAATAGGCACAAAGGTATCAAACATATGTATCAGATGTACTGGAAACCTGGCTGTCACTTTGTAGAAGATGATCTAAGATAATTTAAACGTTATGGAATAGAACTACCAACCGGCTAGTAATCACAATTTAACCAGAGTAGCGTAACACCTGGTTGTTGTATTTAGAGCAAAAAGAAGAAGCGCCACTTCTCTTGGAAAAGTGAAAGCACAAATTGGCATAAGATATACGTATACTGTGGGTGACAATATTTAGCGAGATCTATAGGTACAGCGAGGCTGCTGTATGAGCGCTGGGTTTAACTACAGAGATACCTGTTAGCGCTATCCGAGCGCTGATGTACCGATGTGAGTGCTCGGCAAGGATTGGAGGTGAGGCTGAACGGGGTCAGTGAGACGCGCCGGCACCAGTGTCCGTTTGAACGGATGCAGGGACAGGCGGCTTAATCCGTGCAGTCAGCTAAAAGTGAAGCCGACATATGGAGAGGATCAGTGTGGTACGCCGGCACCGATGTCCGTGGGCCGTCGATCGGGAGACCGCTCCGTGCGGTCAGCTGTTAGTTGCTGGTGACTGGCGTAGTAGAATGACGTCAGGGGGGTTGGTCCCGGGTAGAATGACACGTGTTTCGCACTTAGGCTTGTTCACGAGTGACGCATAGGTGTGGGATTCACCTGGACGTTAAATACATGGGGTGACCAATAGGAAGGGTGTTGGAATGTGGGCGGGGTCCCGTGCATATGCGGGAGTTTGAGATGATTACCTGGGCTGAATATTGACGTGCCTAGTAGGAGGATTACGTAGGCATTTGATGCTGGTTGGTGATTGAAATAAAATGGTATATAAATGGTATAAAAATAAATAAATAGTTGGTATATAAATAAGTCCTCTTTGGATGATTGATGGGCAAATTACTTTTTGGTATATAAATGGTATAAAAATAAATAATTGGTATATAAATAAGTCCTCTTAGAATGATTGATGGGCAAATTACTTTTGATGATGGGAAATCCCTCAGAAGAGGATAAGATGAGAGACATGACAGAGCTCTAATGGCCTGACCAAACATAGTCCATTCATGTACAATAGAATAGACTGCAAGAGAGAGATATAGTTATAGTAATAGTATTTGATAATGGTCCCAAGACAATTAAGGTTGGAGCTGACAGTCGCTAATGGGGAAAAAAAAAGGATAGTCTGAGGGGTACTGTTCCGGGGTGATTTGGACAGCAGCAAAAAATGGGGTAGAGTGGAATAGTCAAGGGGTATAATTACGGGGTAATTATGGCTGATTATAGGTGGGCTAGGAGAAGGTGCAGAAGATGACGGCAAGTATAGGGTAGAAGGAAAATGTCCTCATGGAGACCAGATACAGCCGTGACCCTTAAACTGTACAGTCCTATTGGGATGAATATTGGCAAACTAATTAAGCTGATGAGAGGAAATATATAAAAATTATATAATAATAATAATAATAATAATAATAATAATAATGATGGTCCCAAGGAGATAGGTGTTTGAGCTAACATTAGCAAATGGGATAAACAACATGGTCTAAGGGGTGAATTTACGGGGTAAATTGGACGGTCGCAAAAAGGGGTAAAATAACTGGGTCATTTAAACTGGATGTGGGTAGGTTGAGCAACAAAATGCAGATGATGATGACAGGTATAAGGTAGAGGAAAAATGTCCTTATGAAGACCAGATGCAGCCGTAACCAATTAACTATACAGCACCGAATATTCCCTACTGGTCCCCCAGTAGGTACTGATCCGGCCTTTCACTGCTTAGCTGCTGAGATCGGACGGGATCAGGCGGCACAGTGAGGTATGATCGTATCCGTAACAGGTATTGAAGCAGGTGGCTGACATGTAGGACTGCATGGCACTTCTGCTTTCCAGAGGGTCAAGCACATCATGCCCCTGTTGACATAGGTGACATTGCAGGGGGGACTGGTGGCCCTGATGGATGAGAGAGTGACAGAAATGAAAGATTGAGAAGCAAGTGGTTAATGCGATACACAGATCCTTCTGCTATCCTACCATCATGATATACATAGGATGGAGGTTGAGAGTGATAATCTGTGTCTGCTCCCCACAGAGAGATAGTCACAGGACAAGGATATTGGAAACTAGATGTGTCCTGTGTAGGTGTCACACATCAGTAAATAAATAGATAAATTGAAGCTAACCCACAGTTTAGTAGGGTGTTGGAGTGTTACTTAGTATACCACCCTGATGGTAGTTGACATAACAATGTGTTTAAAGATGGTACAGCGTATATAATAACATCCCAATACTTGTAGCTCAGGGGAGGGTGTAAACCCTGTATAAGTCCTGTCATAAAGGTGGTGATCTGATCAGGAGAGGGTGACCGTGAAAATTAAACATTACAAATTAATTGTTGTAAGATAGAGAAATAAGACATAGTTGGAACTTGAGTATGAATGGCTGGATGATTAATGGGGAAAACTAGAAGTGATTATTTTATAGACATTTAGAAAGTTAGTTAGGTGGGAACACTGAAATGAAACCGGGAGGGTCCATGCCCAACGCATTAAAGGAGAACTACAGAAAAGCACTGTATTTTATTTCTTCATTCAGGCCTCTGGGTGACATGGAGTCTAGATGAAATATCCACCAGCTCTCTCGCTGTAAGAGAGTCTGGTTGATATCTCCACCCCTTCTGCCAAGGTGGATTTGTTCCAAACCGAAGAATCTTAAGACAGATGTGTCACAGTTGTGATGTTGCATGTAATGCCTAGCAACGGAGGTCAGTTGCTTCATTCTTGCTTTGTCCCTCGGGGCGTTCCTGATTGAACCCATGTGTTCCAATATTCTTAGCTTTAAAGGGCGGGAAGTCATCCCAATGTACTTCTTTTCACACGGACAGACGAGACAGTAGATCATGTTTTGATTTTTGCAATTAAAAAAGCCTTGAATTTTGACTGGTTCATTGAATTTATTGATAAGGGTGGTTACGTTGGTAGTATGTGTACAGGCTTTGCAACTACCGCAAGGATGGGTGCCCATGATTTGTGGTATCTTTGGCTGATTGCGCACGAAGTGACTTCGTACCAGGTTGTCCTTTAAATTTGGTGCTCTCCGCCAACTGAGATCCACTTTTGGTTTTAATTTGGTAGCAAGGTCAGTGTCTGTAAGAAGGATATGCCAATGCTCCTGAATGATCTTTTTCACTTCTTTCCATTGGTGGCAGAAGGTTCCCACCATCCTGATTGTCTGAATCGATTCTTTCTTGTCATCAGTTTTGAAGAGGATGGTTTCCCGCGGGGTATGCTCAACAGATCTCCTGGCTTTTTTGATGAGACGTTTTGAGTAACCCCTCTCATGGAGTCTAGTCTCTAAATCACTACATTTATCATGGAAGATCTTGTCTTCTGAGCAATTGCGGCGTAGCCGCAGGAATTCTCCTTTGGGCAGATTGGAGACCGTGGGTGGGAAGTGTGAACTCGTACTGTGGAGCAAACTGTTGGTTGAGGTGGATTTTCTATAGAGCTCTGTGCTGAGTTTGTTATTAGAGTCTCGATATAGCCGGAGATCAAGGAAAGTGATACTGTTGGAGCTGAATTCATAAGTGAACTTCAAGTTGAGGTTGTTGATGTTGAGTCTGGAAATGAAATCCGTCAGTTGTGCCTCGGTGCCCTTCCAGATAATGAAAATATCATCGATGTAGCGCATCCAACTGTGGATGCGTTCTACATCGACGTCATTCTGGAAGATAAACTCCCTTTCCCACCACCCAAGGAAGAGGTTGGCGTAAGTGGGGGCGCATGCTGCCCCCATCGCTGTCCCCCTTCCCTGGATGTAGTAGTGGGAATCAAAAACAAAAAAGTTTCGATGTAGGACAAATCTCATTAAATCCAGGAGGAATTCATGGAAGGGGTTGAGGCCTTCCATTTCAAGGAAGTATTTGGTCGCACTGATTCCAAGTTCATGTCCGATACAATTATACAGCGATTCGACATCCAAGGAGACCAATAAGTGGTCATCATCCAGTTGAATGTCATGTACTTTTCTTAGTACCTCAGTGGTATCCTTGGTGTAGGAGGGTAAGCTGGTAACATGATGACGCAAGTGGATGTCGAGAAAGATACAAGCTGTTTCTATGAGTGACCAATTACCCGAGACGATAGGTCTTCCTGGTGGTTCATGGAGAGATTTATGCACTTTAGGGAGAAGATAGAAAGTCGCCACTCTAGGGTTGGGAACCTGTAAATACTGGAACTCAGATTTGGTAATTATGCCATTTGAAAAAGCTCTTCCTATGATTCGTTCATACTCCGTCTTGAAATTGTCTGAGGGATCAAACAGGGTTTTGTGATAACAGGACTGGTCATTAAGTTGTTTGTTGACCTCTTTCAAATACAGTTCTGTGGGCCAGAGGACAATATTGCCCCCCTTGTCGGAGGGCTTGATGACGATATCGTCCCAATCGCGGATTTCATTCAGGGCAGCTGACTCCCGTTTGGTCATATTCCCGTGTCTATGATTGTGTTTGTTGGTTAGATGTAATTTATCAAAATCTCGGGAGACCAATTTAGTGAAGATCCTCACCTCCGGACATATAGATTCTGCAGGAAAGAAAGAAGATTTCTTTTTGCAGATGAATCTGCTGTGGTGTGTTGGTTCAGGGTTGTTTAGATCCTCCAAGTCTTGTATGGCCTGTAGTTCTTGTGTAGTCCAATTCAAAGCCTGTTCCACATCCGTGTCAGTCTTGTGCATTGAGTGGAACTTGGTGAGTAAGAGTTTGCGACCGAACAATTGCAGGCTGGTCTCCCACTTGAATCTATTAAAGTGGTTAGTAGGGGAAAACGAGAGTCCTTTCTGTAGCACTTTGGTTTGATCTTCTGACAGGGTATGTTGTGATAGGTTGATAATTTGTAGTCCAGATGATGTTTGGCCTACTGGGGTCTCTTCCTCTGGGATTGTCGACTCGATGGTCGGGGCTCCCATCTGGACCAGTCCCTTCTTCGATTTTTTGAGGCTTCGTCTCGTCCGCCTCTTCCCCTTTCCTGTCTGGGGCCTCTGCCCCTTCCAAAATCTAAAAAATGGCGATGGTCACTTTGATTGTATGAATTGGAGTTATCGCTGTTGTCGTCCGTGCTAGAATAGTCCGATTCTGATGGAGAGGAGGCAGTTCCTCTTGGTTCCCTTTGTGGGTATCCTCTGTATTGCTGCTGGGTCCTGGTCCAGTTGAAAATTCGACCTGTACTGAAGTCCCGTTGGTCTCGTATGAATTTGGATTTTTTTCTCTCTATTATCATAGTTTCATACGTCTCCAAGTCTTTTTTGTTTTTTTCAAAGCTTTGCTGGAATTGGGTGTTTTGTTCCCATTTTTCCAATGTTTTACCCAGGGTCTCAATTTTTTGAGAACAGTCTTCTAACACCAGGTGGTTATGTTTGATTAATATAGCAATCAATTCTTGGGAACACTTGAGGAGGCTTGTCTCCCACTCCTTCTTTAGATTATCTGTGTGAAGATCGAAGGCTGGGAAAGTCTTGGGTCTGAGGCCCCTTGGGGTTATTCTTTGTTTTTGGTAATTCTCCAAGCTTGAGAGATCCCAGTTGGTTCTTATTTGCTTTTGAAGGATCTTTTTTAAGTTGCTCAGTTCTTCCTCCCAGTTAGGGTCTATGGTAGTCTGCGTGGAGTGTGAAGGGAAGATAGTATCAAAGTCATTAGCTCTATGTCGACTTGTTAGCTCATTTCTGAGGTTGAACGTAGACATCCCAAGTCTACGGGTTATCTGTGATTGGTTGCTTAGCCCAATCTGTCTACCTGTAATGACAGGTGGTGATCCCTTATTGGTTTGTGTAATAGCAGAAAAAATTACACACTGGGGAGTTTTTAATCCTTATGAAGGTGCCGTGCTCAAACCCTAGAAACTGAGAAAGCCCTCAGCAAAGGTAAATGTTTTTTAGAAGGAGAGGGTTTGTCACAAGCTGTAGATGGTGGTAACGAATCAAAATGATATCAAATAGACCAACATAAGGCTAATCAGGGTATGAAATAGCCCGTATTTTGAGTTGGTGGTGCTCCCAAATACGTTCAGCAGGATAAGCTGTACAAAGGGGTTTATGTCCAAGAGGGACACAGAAAGGCAGAACCATAAAGGTTTTTTGGGGCACGCTTTAGTGAATAATTCTATGAATGGAATAGTGGTAGTATTAAAATATAACTTTTATTACACTGGTTAAGATAAAGGCGTCAAAGAACAATTATTTCGTCACTTAGGGATTGAAAATAACAATGATAACAACGTACATGTGAAATCACAAGCATAATGTATGTAAATATCTGGCGAAAATGATTGGTTATCCGGGGACCAACCCCAAAAAACACCCTCGTCAATTGTATTACATATAACGATTGACTTTTCATGTATTGGGTGAGTTTAGATAAGGCGTCTTTAATTATAAGGTGCAGGAGATGCTGAAAAAAAGAGACAATAGTAAAGGGAAAATGCCCTCATGAAAACCAGATGCAGCTTTAACCAAT
This sequence comes from Crinia signifera, assembly GCF_055691185.1. Classification (NCBI taxonomy): domain Eukaryota; kingdom Metazoa; phylum Chordata; class Amphibia; order Anura; family Myobatrachidae; genus Crinia; species Crinia signifera. The sequence goes on from NC_139217.1 coordinate 39,515,638, forward strand.
TAACTATACAGCACCGAATATTCCCTACTGGTCCCCCAGTAGGTACTGATCCGGCCTTTCACTGCTTAGCTGCTGAGATCGGACGGGATCAGGAGGCACAGCGAGGTATGATCGTATCCGTAATCGGTTTTGAAGCAGGTGGCTGACATACAGGACTGTAGAGCACTTCTGCTTTCCAGAGGGTCAAGCAGGTCGCCTCCCTGTTGAAATAGGTGACATTACAGGGGGGGACTGGTGGCCCAGATGGATGAGAGAGTGATAGATGTATAAGATTGAAATTCAAGTGGTTAATGCGATACACAGACCCTTCTGCTATCCTACCATCATGATGTACATAGGGTGGAGGTTGAGAGTGATAATCTGTGTACGCTCCCCACAGAGAGAGAGTCACAGAAAGAAAATAAAGTGGATGTACCCCCGTACTGGTGTCTCACTTGTGTCAGTATTGATGGTGACTGACCAACTGTATAGACAGGGGGTTAAGATATTGCTTTGAAATAGACAAAGGAAACAAAATTCAACACGAATCAATGTGACCCTGTCACCTCCCTGATAGTAATTACCGAACAATGATGTAAAAAGTTATTACAATGTATTAAATAACTTAGAGTTCAAATATAAATATGTAACAGGTAAGCAACCAAATAGGCACAAAGGTATCAAACATATGTATCAGATGTACTGGAAACCTGGCTGTCACTTTGTAGAAGATGATCTAAGATAATTTAAACGTTATGGAATAGAACTACCAACCGGCTAGTAATCACAATTTAACCAGAGTAGCGTAACACCTGGTTGTTGTATTTAGAGCAAAAAGAAGAAGCGCCACTTCTCTTGGAAAAGTGAAAGCACAAATTGGCATAAGATATACGTATACTGTGGGTGACAATATTTAGCGAGATCTATAGGTACAGCGAGGCTGCTGTATGAGCGCTGGGTTTAACTACAGAGATACCTGTTAGCGCTATCCGAGCGCTGATGTACCGATGTGAGTGCTCGGCAAGGATTGGAGGTGAGGCTGAACGGGGTCAGTGAGACGCGCCGGCACCAGTGTCCGTTTGAACGGATGCAGGGACAGGCGGCTTAATCCGTGCAGTCAGCTAAAAGTGAAGCCGACATATGGAGAGGATCAGTGTGGTACGCCGGCACCGATGTCCGTGGGCCGTCGATCGGGAGACCGCTCCGTGCGGTCAGCTGTTAGTTGCTGGTGACTGGCGTAGTAGAATGACGTCAGGGGGGTTGGTCCCGGGTAGAATGACACGTGTTTCGCACTTAGGCTTGTTCACGAGTGACGCATAGGTGTGGGATTCACCTGGACGTTAAATACATGGGGTGACCAATAGGAAGGGTGTTGGAATGTGGGCGGGGTCCCGTGCATATGCGGGAGTTTGAAATGATTACCTGGGCTGAATATTGACGTGCCTAGTAGGAGGATTACGTAGGCATTTGATGCTGGTTGGTGATTGAAATAAAATGGTATATAAATGGTATAAAAATAAATAAATAGTTGGTATATAAATAAGTCCTCTTTGGATGATTGATGGGCAAATTACTTTTTGGTATATAAATGGTATAAAAATAAATAATTGGTATATAAATAAGTCCTCTTAGAATGATTGATGGGCAAATTACTTTTGATGATGGGAAATCCCTCAGAAGAGGATAAGATGAGAGACATGACAGAGCTCTAATGGCCTGACCAAACATAGTCCATTCATGTACAATAGAATAGACTGCAAGAGAGAGATATAGTTATAGTAATAGTATTTGATAATGGTCCCAAGACAATTAAGGTTGGAGCTGACAGTCGCTAATGGGGAAAAAAAAAGGATAGTCTGAGGGGTACTGTTCCGGGGTGATTTGGACAGCAGCAAAAAATGGGGTAGAGTGGAATAGTCAAGGGGTATAATTACGGGGTAATTATGGCTGATTATAGGTGGGCTAGGAGAAGGTGCAGAAGATGACGGCAAGTATAGGGTAGAAGGAAAATGTCCTCATGGAGACCAGATACAGCCGTGACCCTTAAACTGTACAGTCCTATTGGGATGAATATTGGCAAACTAATTAAGCTGATGAGAGGAAATATATAAAAATTATATAATAATAATAATAATAATAATAATAATAATGATGGTCCCAAGGAGATAGGTGTTTGAGCTAACATTAGCAAATGGGATAAACAACATGGTCTAAGGGGTGAATTTACGGGGTAAATTGGACGGTCGCAAAAAGGGGTAAAATAACTGGGTCATTTAAACTGGATGTGGGTAGGTTGAGCAACAAAATGCAGATGATGATGACAGGTATAAGGTAGAGGAAAAATGTCCTTATGAAGACCAGATGCAGCCGTAACCAATTAACTATACAGCACCGAATATTCCCTACTGGTCCCCCAGTAGGTACTGATCCGGCCTTTCACTGCTTAGCTGCTGAGATCGGACGGGATCAGGCGGCACAGTGAGGTATGATCGTATCCGTAACAGGTATTGAAGCAGGTGGCTGACATGTAGGACTGCATGGCACTTCTGCTTTCCAGAGGGTCAAGCACATCATGCCCCTGTTGACATAGGTGACATTGCAGGGGGGACTGGTGGCCCTGATGGATGAGAGAGTGACAGAAATGAAAGATTGAGAAGCAAGTGGTTAATGCGATACACAGATCCTTCTGCTATCCTACCATCATGATATACATAGGATGGAGGTTGAGAGTGATAATCTGTGTCTGCTCCCCACAGAGAGATAGTCACAGGACAAGGATATTGGAAACTAGATGTGTCCTGTGTAGGTGTCACACATCAGTAAATAAATAGATAAATTGAAGCTAACCCACAGTTTAGTAGGGTGTTGGAGTGTTACTTAGTATACCACCCTGATGGTAGTTGACATAACAATGTGTTTAAAGATGGTACAGCGTATATAATAACATCCCAATACTTGTAGCTCAGGGGAGGGTGTAAACCCTGTATAAGTCCTGTCATAAAGGTGGTGATCTGATCAGGAGAGGGTGACCGTGAAAATTAAACATTACAAATTAATTGTTGTAAGATAGAGAAATAAGACATAGTTGGAACTTGAGTATGAATGGCTGGATGATTAATGGGGAAAACTAGAAGTGATTATTTTATAGACATTTAGAAAGTTAGTTAGGTGGGAACACTGAAATGAAACCGGGAGGGTCCATGCCCAACGCATTAAAGGAGAACTACAGAAAAGCACTGTATTTTATTTCTTCATTCAGGCCTCTGGGTGACATGGAGTCTAGATGAAATATCCACCAGCTCTCTCGCTGTAAGAGAGTCTGGTTGATATCTCCACCCCTTCTGCCAAGGTGGATTTGTTCCAAACCGAAGAATCTTAAGACAGATGTGTCACAGTTGTGATGTTGCATGTAATGCCTAGCAACGGAGGTCAGTTGCTTCATTCTTGCTTTGTCCCTCGGGGCGTTCCTGATTGAACCCATGTGTTCCAATATTCTTAGCTTTAAAGGGCGGGAAGTCATCCCAATGTACTTCTTTTCACACGGACAGACGAGACAGTAGATCATGTTTTGATTTTTGCAATTAAAAAAGCCTTGAATTTTGACTGGTTCATTGAATTTATTGATAAGGGTGGTTACGTTGGTAGTATGTGTACAGGCTTTGCAACTACCGCAAGGATGGGTGCCCATGATTTGTGGTATCTTTGGCTGATTGCGCACGAAGTGACTTCGTACCAGGTTGTCCTTTAAATTTGGTGCTCTCCGCCAACTGAGATCCACTTTTGGTTTTAATTTGGTAGCAAGGTCAGTGTCTGTAAGAAGGATATGCTAATGCTCCTGAATGATCTTTTTCACTTCTTTCCATTGGTGGCAGAAGGTTCCCACCATCCTGATTGTCTGAATCGATTCTTTCTTGTCATCAGTTTTGAAGAGGATGGTTTCCCGCGGGGTATGCTCAACAGATCTCCTGGCTTTTTTGATGAGACGTTTTGAGTAACCCCTCTCATGGAGTCTAGTCTCTAAATCACTACATTTATCATGGAAGATCTTGTCTTCTGAGCAATTGCGGCGTAGCCGCAGGAATTCTCCTTTGGGCAGATTGGAGACCGTGGGTGGGAAGTGTGAACTCGTACTGTGGAGCAAACTGTTGGTTGAGGTGGATTTTCTATAGAGCTCTGTGCTGAGTTTGTTATTAGAGTCTCGATATAGCCGGAGATCAAGGAAAGTGATACTGTTGGAGCTGAATTCATAAGTGAACTTCAAGTTGAGGTTGTTGATGTTGAGTCTGGAAATGAAATCCGTCAGTTGTGCCTCGGTGCCCTTCCAGATAATGAAAATATCATCGATGTAGCGCATCCAACTGTGGATGCGTTCTACATCGACGTCATTCTGGAAGATAAACTCCCTTTCCCACCACCCAAGGAAGAGGTTGGCGTAAGTGGGGGCGCATGCTGCCCCCATCGCTGTCCCCCTTCCCTGGATGTAGTAGTGGGAATCAAAAACAAAAAAGTTTCGATGTAGGACAAATCTCATTAAATCCAGGAGGAATTCATGGAAGGGGTTGAGGCCTTCCATTTCAAGGAAGTATTTGGTCGCACTGATTCCAAGTTCATGTCCGATACAATTATACAGCGATTCGACATCCAAGGAGACCAATAAGTGGTCATCATCCAGTTGAATGTCATGTACTTTTCTTAGTACCTCAGTGGTATCCTTGGTGTAGGAGGGTAAGCTGGTAACATGATGACGCAAGTGGATGTCGAGAAAGATACAAGCTGTTTCTATGAGTGACCAATTACCCGAGACGATAGGTCTTCCTGGTGGTTCATGGAGAGATTTATGCACTTTAGGGAGAAGATAGAAAGTCGCCACTCTAGGGTTGGGAACCTGTAAATACTGGAACTCAGATTTGGTAATTATGCCATTTGAAAAAGCTCTTCCTATGATTCGTTCATACTCCGTCTTGAAATTGTCTGAGGGATCAAACAGGGTTTTGTTATAACAGGACTGGTCATTAAGTTGTTTGTTGACCTCTTTCAAATACAGTTCTGTGGGCCAGAGGACAATATTGCCCCCCTTGTCGGAGGGCTTGATGACGATATCGTCCCAATCGCGGATTTCATTCAGGGCAGCTGACTCCCGTTTGGTCATATTCCCGTGTCTATGATTGTGTTTGTTGGTTAGATGTAATTTATCAAAATCTCGGGAGACCAATTTAGTGAAGATCCTCACCTCCGGACATATAGATTCTGCAGGAAAGAAAGAAGATTTCTTTTTGCAGATGAATCTGCTGTGGTGTGTTGGTTCAGGGTTGTTTAGATCCTCCAAGTCTTGTATGGCCTGTAGTTCTTGTGTAGTCCAATTCAAAGCCTGTTCCACATCCGTGTCAGTCTTGTGCATTGAGTGGAACTTGGTGAGTAAGAGTTTGCGACCGAACAATTGCAGGCTGGTCTCCCACTTGAATCTATTAAAGTGGTTAGTAGGGGAAAACGAGAGTCCTTTCTGTAGCACTTTGGTTTGATCTTCTGACAGGGTATGTTGTGATAGGTTGATAATTTGTAGTCCAGATGATGTTTGGCCTACTGGGGTCTCTTCCTCTGGGATTGTCGACTCGATGGTCGGGGCTCCCATCTGGACCAGTCCCTTCTTCGATTTTTTGAGGCTTCGTCTCGTCCGCCTCTTCCCCTTTCCTGTCTGGGGCCTCTGCCCCTTCCAAAATCTAAAAAATGGCGATGGTCACTTTGATTGTATGAATTGGAGTTATCGCTGTTGTCGTCCGTGCTAGAATAGTCCGATTCTGATGGAGAGGAGGCAGTTCCTCTTGGTTCCCTTTGTGGGTATCCTCTGTATTGCTGCTGGGTCCTGGTCCAGTTGAAAATTCGACCTGTACTGAAGTCCCGTTGGTCTCGTATGAATTTGGATTTTTTTCTCTCTATTATCATAGTTTCATATGTCTCCAAGTCTTTTTTGTTTTTTTCAAAGCTTTGCTGGAATTGGGTGTTTTGTTCCCATTTTTCCAATGTTTTACCCAGGGTCTCAATTTTTTGAGAACAGTCTTCTAACACCAGGTGGTTATGTTTGATTAATATAGCAATCAATTCTTGGGAACACTTGAGGAGGCTTGTCTCCCACTCCTTCTTTAGATTATCTGTGTGAAGATCGAAGGCTGGGAAAGTCTTGGGTCTGAGGCCCCTTGGGGTTATTCTTTGTTTTTGGTAATTCTCCAAGCTTGAGAGATCCCAGTTGGTTCTTATTTGCTTTTGAAGGATCTTTTTTAAGTTGCTCAGTTCTTCCTCCCAGTTAGGGTCTATGGTAGTCTGCGTGGAGTGTGAAGGGAAGATAGTATCAAAGTCATTAGCTCTATGTCGACTTGTTAGCTCATTTCTGAGGTTGAACGTAGACATCCCAAGTCTACGGGTTATCTGTGATTGGTTGCTTAGCCCAATCTGTCTACCTGTAATGACAGGTGGTGATCCCTTATTGGTTTGTGTAATAGCAGAAAAAATTACACACTGGGGAGTTTTTAATCCTTATGAAGGTGCCGTGCTCAAACCCTAGAAACTGAGAAAGCCCTCAGCAAAGGTAAATGTTTTTTAGAAGGAGAGGGTTTGTCACAAGCTGTAGATGGTGGTAACGAATCAAAATGATATCAAATAGACCAACATAAGGCTAATCAGGGTATGAAATAGCCCGTATTTTGAGTTGGTGGTGCTCCCAAATACGTTCAGCAGGATAAGCTGTACAAAGGGGTTTATGTCCAAGAGGGACACAGAAAGGCAGAACCATAAAGGTTTTTTGGGGCACGCTTTAGTGAATAATTCTATGAATGGAATAGTGGTAGTATTAAAATATAACTTTTATTACACTGGTTAAGATAAAGGCGTCAAAGAACAATTATTTCGTCACTTAGGGATTGAAAATAACAATGATAACAACGTACATGTGAAATCACAAGCATAATGTATGTAAATATCTGGCGAAAATGATTGGTTATCCGGGGACCAACCCCAAAAAACACCCTCGTCAATTGTATTACATATAACGATTGACTTTTCATGTATTGGGTGAGTTTAGATAAGGCGTCTTTAATTATAAGGTGCAGGAGATGCTGAAAAAAAGAGACAATAGTAAAGGGAAAATGCCCTCATGAAAACCAGATGCAGCTTTAACCAATTAACTATACAGCACCGAATATTCCCTACTGGTCCCCCAGTAGGTACTGATCCGGCCTTTCACTGCTTAGCTGCTGAGATCGGACGGGATCAGGCGGCACAGCGAGGTATGATCGTATCCGTAATCGGTTTTGAAGCAGGTGGCTGACATACAGGACTGTAGAGCACTTCTGCTTTCCAGAGGGTCAAGCAGGTCGCCTCCCTGTTGAAATAGGTGACATTACAGGGGGGGACTGGTGGCCCAGATGGATGAGAGAGTGATAGATGTATAAGATTGAAATTCAAGTGGTTAATGCGATACACAGACCCTTCTGCTATCCTACCATCATGATGTACATAGGGTGGAGGTTGAGAGTGATAATCTGTGTACGCTCCCCACAGAGAGAGAGTCACAGAAAGAAAATAAAGTGGATGTACCCCCGTACTGGTGTCTCACTTGTGTCAGTATTGATGGTGACTGACCAACTGTATAGACAGGGGGTTAAGATATTGCTTTGAAATAGACAAAGGAAACAAAATTCAACACAAATCAATGTGACCCTGTCACCTCCCTGATAGTAATTACCGAACAATGATGTAAAAAGTTATTACAATGTATTAAATAACTTAGAGTTCAAATATAAATATGTAACAGGTAAGCAACCAAATAGGCACAAAGGTATCAAACATATGTATCAGATGTACTGGAAACCTGGCTGTCACTTTGTAGAAGATGATCTAAGATAATTTAAACGTTATGGAATAGAACTACCAACCGGCTAGTAATCACAATTTAACCAGAGTAGCGTAACACCTGGTTGTTGTATTTAGAGCAAAAAGAAGAAGCGCCACTTCTCTTGGAAAAGTGAAAGCACAAATTGGCATAAGATATACGTATACTGTGGGTGACAATATTTAGCGAGATCTATAGGTACAGCGAGGCTGCTGTATGAGCGCTGGGTTTAACTACAGAGATACCTGTTAGCGCTATCCGAGCGCTGATGTACCGATGTGAGTGCTCGGCAAGGATTGGAGGTGAGGCTGAACGGGGTCAGTGAGACGCGCCGGCACCAGTGTCCGTTTGAACGGATGCAGGGACAGGCGGCTTAATCCGTGCAGTCAGCTAAAAGTGAAGCTGACATATGGAGAGGATCAGTGTGGTACGCCGGCACCGATGTCCGTGGGCCGTCGATCGGGAGACCGCTCCGTGCGGTCAGCTGTTAGTTGCTGGTGACTGGCGTAGTAGAATGACGTCAGGGGGGTTGGTCCCGGGTAGAATGACACGTGTTTCGCACTTAGGCTTGTTCACGAGTGACGCATAGGTGTGGGATTCACCTGGACGTTAAATACATGGGGTGACCAATAGGAAGGGTGTTGGAATGTGGGCGGGGTCCCGTGCATATGCGGGAGTTTGAGATGATTACCTGGGCTGAATATTGACGTGCCTAGTAGGAGGATTACGTAGGCATTTGATGCTGGTTGGTGATTGAAATAAAATGGTATATAAATGGTATAAAAATAAATAAATAGTTGGTATATAAATAAGTCCTCTTTGGATGATTGATGGGCAAATTACTTTTTGGTATATAAATGGTATAAAAATAAATAATTGGTATATAAATAAGTCCTCTTAGAATGATTGATGGGCAAATTACTTTTGATGATGGGAAATCCCTCAGAAGAGGATAAGATGAGAGACATGACAGAGCTCTAATGGCCTGACCAAACATAGTCCATTCATGTACAATAGAATAGACTGCAAGAGAGAGATATAGTTATAGTAATAGTATTTGATAATGGTCCCAAGACAATTAAGGTTGGAGCTGACAGTCGCTAATGGGGAAAAAAAAAGGATAGTCTGAGGGGTACTGTTCGCAAATTGCACAGCACCAAGTCAGCCTGAACCACTACATCCTCCCCCGCCAAAGGTGAAGACAGCTGTTTTGCTGGAGCCACCAGCTCATTGACCCTGAAGGCCCCATGATACACCATGGTATATGCCAACCAGAACAACAGCAGCTCAGAGTTGGAGTGGCATATGTCCCCTAGTGTCCCCAACAATGGAGGCAACAAGGAAATGTCTATCGGATAACTGCAGTCTGAGGCAACAGATGATGCACGGCGTCAGCCCGGCAAAGCTCGAGACACCAGCAATGACCGATAAGGGTCCACTCTCCCAAATAAGGAAGAAAACACCCCAGCCAACAAGTGTTGTATAGCTGCTACTGAATGTCCACTGGAGTACAAACTCCACACGAAGGCCAACATAACCTTATTTGGGGTCTTATCTGTCTGTGGAGCAGACAGCCTGAACTGTTCCCACTCATGCCATGGCCCGCATGACTAATTCCCCCATGCCAACCTGATCACCTGCCAAACATAAGGGGGACAGGGCTCACCAACCAAACTTGCAGCAGGGACCAAGGCCTGAAATCTTGCCCAGTCTCATCTGGAAAGGGCATCAGCAATGGAATTATCCACTCCAGGCACATGCCTGGTGACAAACTGGACATTCAGAAGCAGGCATCTCACTATTAAACACAATAGCAACCAACTGGAAACTCTGTATTGATCATTTATGTATTTACTAGCTGAGATACCCAGCATTGCTCAGGTTCAGAACACACTCCCTGGGTCAAAGGTCTGCCTGGTGTACAACAACTTGACATCGGACAGACGTCCTGGCCATGCCAATAGGCATCCCAGACCATTTGCCATCCCTCTCTGAAGTTCTCATCCAAATCTGTCCTGTACTCTCTGTGTTAGTCTTTTGGATTTGGCAACATTTTTTATTTTAAACCCCATATCCTCTACCCCCTATGCAATTTTGCCATATTTTGCTTTCCTGACCCACTTGGTGTATTGTCTGGACACCTTTTTGGGCCCTCAGGACTCATAGGGTTTGGGATTGGGGGTCTTAGTGGCCGTGAACCTAATCTTGTCTGAATGAAGCCACCTTGCATTGGTTTTGACCAAAATGCATACCGGACAAACAAGCAGACAAATAACAGATGACAAATCTGTAAGAGATCATGGGTGAAATTTAATAGGATGAGAGATTCAGAAAGTGAGAGATTTGGTAAGAAATCTCCAGTTTTTTTAAAGCGGCAATCATTTACACTTAAAAAATCTAATTGGATTTGCAGTGTAAATGATTTCTGCTTTAAAAAAAAAATGGCGATTTCTTACCAAATCTCTCACTTTCTGAATCTCTCATCCTATTAAATTTCACCCCATGGCTCTGGGAACCCTACTTCTCCCACTATATAACTCTGTCTGTGGCTTCCTGCTGCCTACATTTCCCTTCTCCCATCATGCTACTGTCCCTGTCATGCCCTCACTGACACATCACTCATCTCCTGATATACTCTGTGCTGCTGGGAACACTGCTCCTTCCAATATATAACTAAGTCTCTGGCTTCCTGCTGCCTCCATCCCCTATTCACATAATGTCAATGCTATTGTCACATGCAGCCGTACTCACGGACACATACCTCATCTCCTGATATACTCTGTACTGCTGGGGACCCTGCTCCTCCCACTATATAACTCTGTGTATATCTGGCTTCTTGGATTTTTGTTGTTGTTGTTGTTGTTTTTTTTAAACAGATGCCCCAAGGTCAATGTTCTGAAAAATGTCTTTATGGATTCAGACCAGCTCCAAAGGGAGGATACCATGCTTGCTGCTTTGACTGTGTGCAGTGTTCTGAAGGAGAAATATCCAATGGTACTGTAGTTGTACATTATTTTACTATGTTGTTTTGCAAGTACAACCATTCTAAAAGGTTATGATATGATCTAGCCAATAATATTAGGTATTCACATAGAGCAAGACAATGTGAAACACGTGTTGTGTTAAATAGAGAACCTCTTGCAGATACAGTAAATTCACCAAGAGCTTATAACAAAAACATCTATACTCTGTGACAGCTGTTGGTTCACATTGGACAATGCCCTCTATTTAGGCAAGTGTGGTGGATGTTTTTGACTTTTCTTCTGGGTTTTTTTCTGTTTTTTTTTTTTGTAGCATGCTTGGTCTGGATTGAGAACCAAGTTATTTCTTTATTTAAAAAGACAAGCTGTGCACTATTTTACTTAGACCTAGACTTGATAAAGAAACTGCTTTACTTAGTCACAACATTATGGGACATGACCCAATGTGACAGTGCATAGTAGCATCTGACATGATAGTCAATTCTAACTACAGAATAAATGACACTTGGAACTTGGAGCGCAAGAAGCTTATGGTGCTCATTTAGTGTTTCTGCAGTACATCTTATGTTTGAACATGCTAAAGTTGGGCATAGTACTGTATATGCAACTATGGACAAGTGCAGACAATACAGCATTTCAGGGACACTCATGACCTCCTCCCCATCTTACAACTTATGCGGTAAGCAACTATGGAACAAGAACATTTTGCTGAACTCCCTCATCCATTACTTCATCATAGGCTTATTCTGGTCGCTTCCTAATCTGGTGGTCATAATGTCCATGTTGCTTTGAATTATAGAATCTGCAAATGCTGAAAAATTTGTTAAGTAGTGTTCTTTATCAGGTCCATGGGAACAGAAGCTTGGATTCAGGTTTGGACACAAACCCAATAGTTTAAATACAAATACCCTTCAGCGTCCACAACTACCTCGGTACATGGATTTGTGGGATAGTGTCACGTTTCGTGAAGCACCAGCTGAAGTATAACAGAGGCTAGGTGCTTTAATATAGGGATGTTGCATTAACGACAGAAGTGATGGAAACAATGAAGTAAAATAAATCTTATTTATTAAAGGTACTGTAATACAGGTGGTAAATGATGACACGATAATATACTGAAGGTTTGTGAAATGATAAAAGTCAATAATACAAGTCTCTATTGAAGAAGATGAAGATGCTTGATAATTGAAATAATTATTGCAGGATTGGTTGGATAATTGGATGATTGGTTTCAAGGTTGGATGATTGGATGAAGAATTGGATGATTGAATAATAAGTTGAATGACTGAATGAGGATTGGATGATTGGATGAAGGATTGGATGATTGGATGAAGGATTGGGTGATTGGATGAAGGATTGGGTGATGAAGTCTGGGAGTCCTTGCTGATTATGATCGTGGCTGCTGAACCAGGAGTAACTGAGGAGAATAACCGCCAGGATGCAGGATAAAGATAATACCCCTTTGGGGGGCTAACCTTGTCCGGTCCTAATTGGCGGCAGCAGGTTCCTTGGTACACAGGTATGCAGTAGACGATCGGCAGGAGAAGAGTAGACTTTCACCGGAGGCGCAAGTACTGTAGTATTCACTACAGACAGCCAGGAGTGAGCAATGATGTTAAGGCATGGACATCATTGTACTGACAGCCGGTCTGTCTGGCCAGTCAGTACTTAAGGACGGAGCTGTGTGGCTATTGGACAGCCACTTCACAGGCGGAGGTGGAGCCGAACAGTACTGGATGGTGAACCCAAAAAGATGGCGGCCGCCAGCGGAGGCGACAGAACCCAGCCGGCATTGAGTCTGTGAAAGCTTTGGTCTGTGAAAGCACTGCTCCCTTGGATGGAAGCCATAGTTAACAAAGAAAGGGGTAGAAGAAGAAGATAAATGGTATTAATTGTTATGCCCAAATTCGGCCCATGGCAACACCTCGACCCAATCATCCTGGGAAGAGGAAACATGTCATCGCAGAAAAGTCTCTACATCTTGGTTGACCCTCTCCGTCTGGCCGTTAGATTGCGGATGGTAGGCTGTACTAAAATTGAAGCTTAATTTTAGGTATTTTACATAAAGCTCGCCAGAATTTTGCAACAAATTGTACACCTCGATCTGACACAATTTCTTCAGGTAGCCCATGGGTTCTGAAGATCTCTTTGATGAATAAGTTTGCCAATTTCGGAGCTGAAGGTAAACCCCGTAGAGGTATGAAGTGGGCCATCTTGGAAAATCTGTCTATGACAACCCATATGGTGGTATAACCATCAGATGACGGAAGATCCGTAATAAAGTCCATTGATAAAAGAGTCCAAGGTCCCTTTGGGATGGAAAGTGGCCTTAATGGACCTACTGGAGCTAAATTGGAAGACTTATGTCGGGCATAATGAGGACAGGAAGCAATGTACGCCTGGAATCCCTTTTCAGAGCAGGCCACCAATATCGACGTGACAGGAATTCATAGGTCTTTTGAACCCCCGGATGACTGGAAAACTTGGAATTATGTGCCAAGTTTTGCTTTCTTGAACTAAGTTTAACAAAGGTTTTACCTGGAGGGACTGGTACTTGCACAGTTGTTGCAGCAAAAGCGAGAGGATCAATGATTGGACTTCCTTTGTAGGATTTAGACTCCTCCTCTGTTTCCCATGACCTAGACAAGGCATCTGCTTTACGATTTTTCCCCCCGGAGAAAAAGTCAATGCCCATCTGGCTTGACGGGGGTTAAGACATTGAGCATTTTTCAAGGAAAGCTAATTTTTGTGATCAGTAACAATATTAATAACATGAACTGCTCCCTCAAATAAATACCGCCACTCCTCCAAGGCCATTCTGATAGCTAACAGTTCTTAGTCTCCTATGGCATAGTTCTGCTCAGCCGGGGATAATTTTTTAGAGAAAAAAACACATGGATGCAGCTGACCATCAGCTTTGGTCTGTGAAAGCACTGCTCCCACGCCGATGGCAGAGGTGTCAACCTCGAGAGTGAATGGTAGACTGACATTTGGTTGAATCAAAACTGGCGCTGAAGTGAATTTCTTTTTAAGTAGCAAGAAGGCATTAGTAGCCTAGGTATCCCATTTGGAAGGTTTGGCATTTTTGCGAGTAAGAGCAGTTATTGGAGCAACAATGGTAGAAAAGCCTTTGATGATTTTTTTTTAATACATTTTTCCAGTTTACAGAAAAGTGAGTTCTTTCTGAGACGAGAGAGTACCTCTCTGACAATTTCCCGATGTTTTTGAAGGCTGTTGGCAAATATCAAAATATCATCAAGATAAACCACCACATATTTGTACAGGAGATCACAAAAAACAATTCATTCATATAAGACTATAAGTGTCCATCTCTAGTATTGAAAGCGGTGGCACCCCAACTTTGAACCTGGGACGTTACCCAATTGACACTGGGATTATGGGTACGTAGCCAGGGAAGGCCCAAGACAATTGGGTAGGAGGACTTGGGAATAACGAAGAACTGTATTTTTTCCACATGTGGACCAATTTGCAAGGTTAAAGGTTGAGTCTTTAGCATGACAGTCTCTCCTAACATATGACTCCCATCTACAGCGGTAAGGTACACTGGGCGCTGAGGGGGGTGGTAGGTAGACGCCAACGTTTAACAACATCAGTGGTGATGAAACTCTCCGCCGCTCCTGAGTCAAGAAGAGCTGGCAACTGTCTGAGCTGATGTTTAACTTGTAGGGAAACTTGCAAAATACAGTCTTTGTTATTTGGAGAGGTGATAAGAACCCCTAACCTGCCCTCTCTCTTACAGGTTAGGTTCTGGCGTTTCCAGGCTTCTTAGGACAGGAATCAACGGCATGCTGCGGATCAGCACAGTAAAGACAAAGGCGCTCATCATGACGACGTTTACGCTCATCTGGAGTTAGTTTGAAGCGGTTGACCTGCATAGGTTCCTCCGCTGGTAGGGATGGAGTTTTAGAGGCAAGAGGAATTGGATTAGGATTGGCTCGACTCCTCTCCTGATTTCTCTCTCTGAGCCTCAAATCAATTTTGGTGCAGAGGGAGATCAGATCTTCTAATCTGGGTGGCAAATCTCGGGCTGCTAGCTCATCTTTAATTTTATCTGAGAGTCCATTCATGAATGCTGCGCGGAAAGCCTCCTCATTCCAGGCCAGCTCAGCTGCTAGGATTTTAAACTGAACTACTGTAGATATTTTCCTACAGTTCTAGATCCTTGACGCAGACGAAGAATTTCTGTTGCAGCAGAACTGAGTCGGCCTGGTTCATCAAAGATGATTTTGAAGGTAGAGATGAAACAAGTATAATCAGATAAAATAGAGTCTGCTTTTTCCCACAGGGGGGATGCCCAATTGAGAGCAGAGCCGGTAAGGAGGGATATAACGTAAGCTACTTTGGTTTGCTCAGTAGGGAGGTATGAAGACTGTAGTTCAAAATGAATTTCACATTGATTGATGAACCCCCTACAGTTTTTGGGATTTCCATCAAATTTGGCTGGAGTAGGAAGTTGAGGTGAGCAGTGACTCCCGTCGTTGAAGCCATGGGTCTGGGCAATGGCGACGGTGTAGCTATTGACCCGTGGCCTTTTTGCAAAGTTGTTTGAAGTGTATCCAGTCTTTTAGTCAGATCCTGGAGTGCATGAATAACTTGCTCTTGGGCAGCCTCCTTTTGATCCAGGCAAGCCGCCAGTTGTTGTACTGGAGCAGTGCCTCGCTCCTGACCTGATGCTGGATCCATGGAGTCAGTACAAACTGTCACGTTTCGTGAAGCACCAGCTGAAGTATAATGGAGGCTAGGTGCTTTAATATAGGGATGTTGCATTAACGACAGAAGTGATGGAAACAATGAAGTCAAATAAACCTTATTTATTAAAGGTATTGTAATACAGGTGGTAAATGATGACACGATAATATACTAAAGGTTTGTGAAATTATAAAAGTCAATAATACAAGTCTCTATTGAAGAAAATGAAGATGCTTGATAAAAGATGATAATTATATAATGACCATAAGTGCTGTGTTTGTCAGATCATCGATAGGTTAGCTGTCATTTTATTTAATATTCAGCTTTTACTGTATTTAGTTATTTCAGTGATTGGTGAGATCTCTTGTATAGACTCGCCAAGCCACAGGAACCTTATTTAATGTGGGCATTTTGGCTCCAGCCATAGAGACATTTTCAGGAATGTTGTAACAATTGAACTTTTTTTTTTTTAAATAAACTGCACTTTTTAAATTTATTTTGCTACAAAAAGAATTGATGTGTAACAATATGTAGAGAAGGAAGAAGGACAGTAGAGCTGAGGTAAAGATGTATATGAAATAATGAGAGAGAGAGAGAGAGAGAGAGAGAGAGAGAGAGAGAGAGAGAGAGAGAGAGAGAGAGAGAGAGAGAGAGAGAAATAAGAATAATTTACTAAAATGGGAGCTCTGTTATAAATGGAATGTGACAATAGCAACAAATCAGATTCTATCTATTATATTCTAGAATGTGCCCAATGAATAGGAAGTAGAATCCGATTGGTTGATATGGGCAACAACATCCCATCTTCAATAGAACTTCCATCTCTTTGTAAACGTATCAAGAGAATGAGACAAACATAACTGATACATATTTTTGTCACTTTTTTCCCCATAGGTGACAATTGTGTGAAATGTGCAAAGACTGAATGGATGAATGAAGCAAAAAACCAATGTATTGCCAAAATTGAAGAGTTTTTATCATATGAAAAGGACACAATATCTTCTGGGTTTTCTGTTGTTGCTCTGTTATTTTCTGTTGTAATTGTCTTCATAATTGGATTGTTTATTTTATTTCACAACATCCAGATTGTCAGAGCCAATAACCGGAATCTCAGCTTTGTTCTCCTCATCTCTCTAAAGCTGAGTGTACTCTGTGTATTTCTCTTCCTTGGTCGCCCAGTGGATATAACCTGCATGCTGCGGCAGATCTGCTTTGGAGTCATATTTACTGTCGCTGTGTCCTCAGTCCTGGCCAAGACTATTACAGTTTGCATCGCTTTTAAGGCCACAAGACCCGGAAGTTACTGGAGGAAATGGATGGGAGTCAAACTACCAAATTCCTTAGTGGTGATCTGCTCATCTGTCCAGGTCCTGAATGGTGTCATCTGGTTGTCAGTTTCTCCTCCTTATCAAGAGTATAACATGGACACATATCCTGGGACTATCATCATCCAATGTAATGAGGGTTCTGTGATGGCCTTTTATTTCATGTTGGGTTACATGGGATTCCTGGCAGCTGTGAGCTTTGTTCTGGCTTTCATGGTGAGGACATTACCGGACATCTATAATGAGGCCAAGTACATCACATTCAGCATGCTGGTGTTCTGCAGTGTGTGGGTCTGTGCCATCCCGGCCTATCTGAGCAGTAAGGGGAAACATATGGTCATTGTAGAGGTATTTGCTATATTAGCCTCATGTATAGGGGTATTGGGCTTTATGTTTTTCCCTAAATGCTACAATATATTGCTGAGACCAGAGATGGACAGAAAAGATATTATGTGCACTGGGAAAAAAATAATACACATTGCCTCATAATATTACATAATATCCTGTAATAGTAGCTTAATTCTCATTTTGTTAGGTTATAATTTTTGTTCAGACACAATAGCAAACAAGTACAGGCAATGCAGAGCCTTATGCGATCTGAATGCCATCCATTTGCAACTGTTGGGGTTGTTGTTGTTAATATGATTATTATTATTGACATTAAAAAATATTATATCATAGCCATTGTGTAGAGTTCAATGTGGTATAAGCATAAGACACAATAAGAAAAAAAATGATATATGACACTTATGAGTCTTGAAGAATTCCAATAACTTTAACAAAGTCAAAATGACCGTATACTGAATGTGATCCATTCAATGTTTCAGTAAATAGTGTACTGACACGTTACCATAATCACAGTATATTCATGATGATCATTATCTCTACAACTAAAACATCGGATGTCTCTGTCACGGATCTCAGAGGAGGACATTATCTGTGTGAGAATTTGACTGTACCTGAGCAGAGGCGCGAAGACTAACCGTGCCAGGGGTTTTCTGCCAGTGACCCCTCCAAGCGGGATTTAGGCTTTTGCGGCGCCTGGCACGTCGGTCGCGGCCCTCTGCCCAGGCTTCTCGTACAGGTGCTGGTTACACTGGAAGGAGCAGTAGTCAGATAAGGTTTTAGCAGGTACAGGTCACAAGTATAGCCGGGTCGGTAGCAAATAACAGATGGCTGGAGGTACACAAGGATTGAGCAGGTTCTTTGTCACAAGAATAGCCAGGTCAGTACCAGATATCAGGGAGCATACTGCAGACAAGGATTTAGCAGTTGCAGGTCACAGAGATAGCCAGGTCAGTACCAGATATCAGGGAGCATAGTGCAGACAAGGATTTAGCAGTTGCAGGTCACAGGGATAGCCAGGTCGGTAACAGTAAATCAGAAGGCTGGATACACACAGCAATAATGCTGAAATGGTTTGAGTACCTGAGACACTGAACACTGATTATACTGTACGTCACAAAAAATGTATCAGTGGCCACCTGCGCCCACCCGGAATTGCCACTAGAAGAACCACAAATATGGGCTACCAGACCCAAGACGTATATGTAACACAGGGGGAGTGGATCTCCACAGCACTATTCCCAGGATATATTCTCAATGGAAAGTATCGTCCACAGTGGTATCCAGGACACGAGGGAAGAAAAGAGAATTTCTATGTTAGACAGTCTCTCAGGGGTTTCTTCAATTTCACAGGGTAACTCCCCGACACAACTCACCTAGACAAACTAGGAGATTTTCCCATAAAGGTTTCTTTAAATTCTTAAATCTTTAACATTCATATGGAAATAGACTCACCCAGGGAGCAATCCCTATGTTCATCAAAAGGTATCTTTATTAAAAACTTCACTGGAACACGTACAATTCATCCAAAGGATCTAATTTATTGTTTATAAATGGAGACCTCACAACTCTGCAACTGCAACCCAAGTTCTCACCCGGAATGAGACACCAGAATGGCAGTAGGTCCAAAAGATGGTATTCAGGACAGGTAGGTGTGGGTCCCCAATAAAAAGTCTGTTACACACCAATGTGTTTTGAACATCAAGTCCTTCCTCAGGATCACACCATGAGGAAGGACTTGATGTACCATCCTGAATACCATCTTTTGGACCTACTGCCATTCTGGTGTCTCATTCCGGATGAGAGGACTGGGTTGCAGTTGCAGAGTTGTGAGGTCTCCATTTTTAAAAAATAAATTGGATCCTTTGGATGAATTGTACGTGTTCCAGTGAAGTTTTTAATAAAGATACCTTTTGATGAACATAGGGACTGCTCCCTGGGTGAGTCTATTTCCATATGAATGTTTAAGATTTAAGAATTTAAAGAAACCTTTATGGGAAAATCTCCTAGTTTGTCTAGGTGAGTTGTGTCGGGGAGTTACCCTGTGAAATTGAAGAAACCCCTGAGAGACTGTCTAACATAGAAATTCTCTTTTCTTCCCTCGTGTCCTGGATACCATTGTGGACGATACTTTCCATTGAGAATATATCCTGTGAATAGCGCTGTGGAGATCCACTCCCCCTGTGTTACTGATTATACTGTGCAGCACTGGATGACTTCAGGTATGAGATTGGAACCAACAAGCAGTGAACAGAGACTGAATCAGCAAACAGAGTGGATCTCCCCAGGTATTGTGCAGATGGTGATTGCAGTCAGCTGTATAAGCAGGTAACACTGGAGTTTGCAGGATGAACTTGGTAAGCTAGTGTTTGCTAGCTGGATGTCAGCAGGATTAATTACTTGCAGATAAGTACTTGACGGAGTGCAGGGAATTACAGCAACTGCAATTCTGGGCCAGATAACAGAATCTTTAACTTGCACATGAGAGACAAGGAACAGCATGTAGCTCAGGGAAGTAACACCTTGCTTCTGGCACCAGTGGGAATTCTCACAGGGAGTATCACTCAGCTGTAGGCATGTGATAGGCTGCTAAGATCAGCTGACAAGGTGATGTCAGAGTACCTGGTATTCACACAATATAACAGAGTGTGGCAGTCTCACATGTAATAAAATGTTGACTCCAATAAAGGAACTATACAGTATATTTTTACATTTCCATTCCTCTTACTCTGATGAAAGGTTCAGTTAATAAACATAAAATAATGGTTGCCTCAAAGTGGGTGATTATTAAAGGTTCTCAAATCAAAGATCTCATCATTTGGATCCAAGATTTATTGGCCCTCTATGTGGCCCTCTTACTCAGGTCAGTAGTTTCAAGTTAGAAAGTTTGAACTCGATGGACTAACATCTTTTTTCAGCCTTAATTACTATGTTAATATGTTACTATGTGTCTGCATGAGGATGAATCCTGATTGTTTCCACCTAGATTTCCATCCTTCACTTAGAATCTTGAGCTCAGTGGTGTAGCTACAGAAGGTGCAGGGCATGCAACTGCTATGGGGCCCGGGAGCTTGGTATGGCCCGGAGGCCTAGCATGCTGTCTGTGTCAGTGAGCTTGGGGTAACGGAGTAGAGAGGGTAATGAGGTTGTGATCAGAGAGAGGGAAGGGAGTGTAAGCAAGTCTACTCTAACCCACAGAAATACTAATGCTATTAATTTTGCACAACTTTCCACCTCTCTGCAACAACAGTTCTCACTAACTTCTACATTTACCTCTCCTGACTCTGCTGTTCTCTACCTGTACCAGACTATTAAAACAGCCCTTGATGAAGCGGCTTCAGCTACCATTACACCCTATGCAGGCTTAGATGCCAACCGTGGCACTCCTAAATAACAAGACCACTACGAAATCGGTCATGTACAGTAGAACGCCAATGGTGTAAATCTCGTAATCTCACTGATTTCCTCACATGTATGTAAGTTTATCTACTACTCCTACTGCAAAGCTTTGGACACTGCAAAATAAATATACTTCTAATCTATCATCTCTTTTCATGCCACCAACCCTAAGTGACATTTTAACACATTTAAGTTTCTTCTGTACCCTCCCCCTCCTCCACCACCGGCTACCATCAGTGCACAAGAACTTGCCTCCTACTTTCAGGACAAGATAAATAACATCAGAGATGAAATACAGTAGTATGCTCTTCCACAACCTCTAACCCACTTTCTTCCCCACATAAACCCTCTGGTACTTCTCTTCATTTGATCCCACAAATAAAATGAAGTATCCACACTCTTCCTATCCTCCTACTCCGCTACCTCTCCTCTTGATCCTACACCTGCACAAGTCATTAAAACTATCTTCTGTGCTGATACAGCCCTTTCCTGGTTCACATCTTACCTAACTGATTGCTCTTTCAGTGGTTGCTTCTCTGACTCCACTTCACTACCTCTGTCAGTTGGAGTTCCACAATGCTCAGTCTTAGGTCCTCTGCTTTTCTCAATCTATACCTCATCTCTTTCGGATTTCAGTATCACTTGTATGCGTACTAGACGCAAATCTATCTATCAACCCCAGTGTTGTCATAAGTGGTCTTGGGCAGAGTCTCTTAATGCCTCTCTGCCATCTCATCCTGGATGTCTTCACGCCACCTCAAGCTCAATATTTCCAAAACTGAATTATTTTATATACCCACCAGCCTAGAACAGTTACTACCCTGACATCTCCATAACTGTTGACAACTCGACAGTCTACCCTACCCCACAAGCTCATTGCATAGGAGTCATCCTCGACTCTGAACTGTCCTTTGTTCCCCACATTCAGTCTCCAAATCATGTTACATGCATCTAAAAATCTAACATAAAATATGACCTCACACATGACACTACTAAATCTCTTATCCATGCACTCATTATATCCAACATTGATTATTGAAATAGTCTCATAACTGGAATTAACAAGAACAGACTCATGTCACTGTAATCCAGGGCCGTTTCTAGACAATTTAGCTCCCAGGGCGAAGAAATAAAAATGCGCCCCCCCCCCCCCCCCCCAATACATAGCATGGTATTATAGTAATTTCGCGCGCCGTAGGCGCGCGCCGAAATAGGGGGTGTGGCTTGATATTAAAAGGGGTGTGGCTTAATGTAAGGCGTGGTCTAGCAGGAAAACAATTACCTTATATCACACTTTTGCAACCTGCAAGACCAGACATTGGTTGCTGCAGGAATTGTTATTGTCCTCCCGCACTTAAGTTGGCTGGCTGAAGGCCACACAATGACCTAGTACGCCTCACAATGACAGGCTACTTAAATCATTATACACTATTTATCTGTGATGCCAATTACACATTACGCCGTACACTGTGATGACGATTACATATTACGCCGCACACCGTGATGACAATTACACATTACACCGCACACCAAGATGCCCATTAGACCACACACTGTGATGGCAATTACACAATACTCCCCACATCGTAATGCCCATTACACATTATGCCCCATGTGCCGCTGCCGCACAACCGATGCTGTTTACTAATATGCCCCCACAGTGCCAGATATGCCCCCACAGCGCCACAAATATATACCCCACAGTGCCACATATATGCCCCCACAGTGCCACACATATGCCCCCACAGTGCCACACATATATGCCCCCACAGTGACACAAATATATGCCCCCACAGTCCCACAAATATATGCCCCCACAGTGCCACACATATGCCCCCAGTGCCACAAATATATGCCCCCACAGTGCCACAATTATGCCCCACAGTGCCACACATATGCCCCACAGTGCCACACATATGCCCCACAGTGCCACAGATATATGCCCCCAGTGCCACAGATATATGCCCCCAGTGCCACAGATATATGCCCCCCAGTGCCACAGATATATGCCCCCCAGTGTCACAGATATATGCCCCCAGTGCCACAGATATATGCCCCCAGTGCCACAGATATATGCCCCCAGTGCCACAGATATATGCCCCCAGTGCCACAGATATATGCCCCCCAGTGCCACAGATATATGCCCCCCAGTGTCACAAACATATGCCCCCAGTGCCACAGATATATGCCCCCAGTGCCACAGATATATGCCCCCAGTGCCACAGATATATGCCCCCCAGTGCCACAGATATATGCCCCCCAGTGTCACAAACATATGCCCCCAGTGCCACAGATATATGCCCCCAGTGCCACAGATATATGCCCCCAGTGCCACAGATATATGCCCCCCAGTGCCACAGATATATGCCCCCCAGTGTCACAAACATATGCCCCCAGTGCCACAGATATATGCCCCCAGTGCCACAGATATATGCCCCCAGTGCCACAGATATATGCCCCCCAGTGCCACAGATATATGCCCCCCAGTGTCACAAACATATGCCCCCAGTGCCACAGATATATGCCCCCAGTGCCACAGATATATGCCCCCAGTGCCACAGATATATGCCCCCCAGTGCCACAGATATATGCCCCCCAGTGTCACAAACATATGCCCCCAGTAACAAACTTACTTGGAGAGGGGAGGGGAGCGCATCGTGCTTCTCTCCTATCCCGCGCCCGAGCTCCTATTGGCTGACAGCGGCAGCCCAGTGACGTGGGCGAGGGGACGGAGAAACGCACGATGCGTTCCCCTCCCCTCTCCAGCGTGGAGTCGGGCGGCCGGGGAGACAGCGGCAGCGGCTGCGGCTGCGGCTGCGGCTGCGGGCGGGGGGGTTAGACTGCCGGGCGCCCTGGCTGTTTCAGAGGCGGACAAGCCGTGCGGCGCCCCGGGCTGCTGCACGGCTTGTCCGCCTCTAGAAACGGCCCTGCTGTAATCCATTTTATATGCTGCTGCTAGGCTGATCTTCCTAACAAGATGCTCATCGTCTGCTGATCCGCTCCGCCATTGGTTGCCTGTATCTTACCGTATTCATTATAAGATACTTCTACTAGCATATAAAGCTATTAACCATACTGCACCAGCATATATCTCTGCACTTATCACAAACTATCTCCCATCACGACCATCCGCTCTGCACAAGATCTGCATCAGTCTTCTACATGGATCATCAGCTCCCATTCACTATTACAGGACTTTTATCAGGCTGCTCCCACCCTATGGAATGCCCTTCCACGCACAATAAGATTCTCCACTAAACTCCAAACTTTCAAGTGGAATCTGCTGCGCTACATAAGAAACTGTAAATAAATAATAATAAATATACGCACCTACCATGTACTCATGAGATTTTTTTCATTACTATTTTGACTATCTTGTCATTCAGGCACCCCCCGATCCTTGGCGGATACTCTAATCTGGTGGCTTCCAACACAATGGACCAAAATACCCCTCATGCGTGAGGGACAAGGTTGCCTAGTTTGGGAATGAGTTACTAAAGGAAATACATGTAGTAGATGTATGGAGAGCTTGCCACCTGCTGGAGAGGGACTAGTCGTGTCTCTCCGTGGATCATAGCACTCTCTCCAGGTTAGACTATGTAATGGTCTCTGTTCCTAGTATGTTTTCCAGAATTAGTGATGCTAAAATAGAGGCCATCCACTTATCAGACCATGCACTCTGTTGGTTTAAGCTATCCTGATGTGTACAGGCCAGTAGATGTGATGTGCACAGGCCGGCAGTTGTGATAGATACATGTGGACAAAGGCCCCGTGCGCCTGTGAAAATTTCCCTCACATCTGGCTAACTCCCTTAAATTCAGGAATATGCTCAAGGCAGCGCGGATGGATTACAAACATAATACTAGGCACAAGACAGGTAGATACGTCTGCAATACTAGTATATGTGCACCAGCAGAATTTATAATAATTAATTATATTGCGGTAGGTACTAGTTGGGCAGTGCCCCAGTCCAGCAGAATGATGTATTACAGTTCCAGACAGCACTGCAGGACAGGTATTATTTTTTAATTAAAAAGTATAGCAGCCTAGTAGGTAGGTAGTATTAGTTTACTAAGTACTTTGGCAGTAGCACTGGCAGTGGGCACCAGACAGTTAGATAGAGCAGTACTACTAGGCACAAGACAGGTAGATACGTCAGCAATACTAGTATATGTGCACCAGCAGAATTTATAATAATTAATTATATTGCGGTAGGTACTGGTTGGGCAGTGCCCCAGTCCAGCAGAATGATGTATTACAGTTCCACCCAGCACTGCAGGACAGGTATTATTTTTTTAATTAAATAATATAGCAGCCTACTAGGTACTTAGGCAGTAGCACTGCCAGTGGCACCAGTGGACTGAGTAGGTACTGGCAGCCTCTATTCAGTACAGGCACTAGCAGGCAGTACCAGTGGACTATATATATATATAATACGAGGAAAAAATACGTTATTTACGGTATTACACCAATGGTATTACGGAGAGAACTAGTATTTAGCAGCCTACAGTAGCCCACCCTAATAGAGTATTGTCATCGCTAGTCGGGGATCTGCGGCCCATACACACCAGACAATTTTAACGCATTGTACAATATTCTCAATGGCGCTACAGTATCTCTCCTGCACTGTGCAGCCATGTCGATTCCCAACATGGCTGAAAATCACGATACAGTATCACATGTGCTCCTATTACTGACTGAGCCTGCGAAACAGTCCGTAAACTTGAGAAAAACACCGGTCCCCTCGTTTGAGGAAAAAATACGTTATTTACGGTATTACACCAATGGTATTACGGAGAGAACTAGTATTTAGCAGCCTACAGTAGCCCACCCTAATAGAGTATTGTCATCACTAGTCGGGGATCTGCGGCCCATACACACCAGGCAATTTTAACACATTGTACAATATTCTCAATGGCGCTACAGTATCTCTACTGCACTGTGCAGCAATGTCGATTCCCAACATGGCTGATAATCACGATATCACATGTGCTCCTATTGCTGACTGAGCCTGCGAAATAGTCCGTAAACATGAGAAAAACACCGGTCCCCTCGTTTGAGGAAAAAATACGTTATTTACGGTATTACACCAATGGTATTACGGAGAGAACTAGTATTTAGCAGCCTACAGTAGCCCACCCTAATAGAGTATTGTCATCGCTAGTCGGGGATCTGCGGCCCATACACACCAGGCAATTTTAATACATTGTACAATATTCTCAATGGCGCTACAGTATATCTACTGCACTGTGCAGCAATGTCGATTCCCAACATGGCTGATAATCACGATATCACATGTGCTCCTATTGCTGACTGAGCCTGCGAAACAGTCCGTAAACATGAGAAAAACACCGGTCCCCTCGTTTGAGGAAAAAATACGCTATTTACAGTATTACACCAATGGTATTACGGAGAGAACTACACCAGGCAATTTTAACACATTGTACAATATTCTCAATGGCGCTATCTCTACTGCACTGCACTGAACGTGTAAGCCATCAAAAATCACGATATCACTACTCGATACTGTATACAGTAAGTCTGCGAAACAGACTCTAGTATTTACGGACAATACCCATAGCGGCAGCCTGCAGTATCTGAATACAGTATACACAGCAGGCGATTGTATACAGTATTCTGCACCGGGTGCATTTGAACAGTAGGGAAAGAAGGGAAACAGCTTCATTCAGGGAAGGGTGGGAACCGAGCGCTTCCGCGCAGGGACCGTTTTGTAGTGCTGCTTACTGTATACTGTAATGCAGCAATCAG
The DNA here is from genome assembly GCF_055691185.1 of Crinia signifera. Classification (NCBI taxonomy): domain Eukaryota; kingdom Metazoa; phylum Chordata; class Amphibia; order Anura; family Myobatrachidae; genus Crinia; species Crinia signifera. The sequence goes on from NC_139217.1 coordinate 39,542,028, forward strand.
TCAAATGTACAAATGACTGTACTACTGTATAGTGTACTTACTGCTCCAGCGAGAAGATACAGTACTGTACTGTTCTTGCGGAAGGAAGGCAGTATGATGGTAAAGCTTGGTAGAAACAGGAACGCAGCAACAACTTGACTTTGGATTTAGCAGAATGAATAGTCCAGGTGTACAGGTACAATCTCGTGCTTGTATACAGGCAAGAGATGAAGAGACGATCCGTAGCAATTCTACACGGTTTAGATGCAGAAAAACAAACTGGATAGTTTGACAATTTTAGTATCTGTAGCTGAATTTATGCTGGCAGAGACAAAGGAAATCCTGCACGAAGCTGATAGGTGCATTTGAATTATGTACAATTACCAGCGAAACAAAAAGGCAGACTGCAATTAACATACTGTATTTTGTACATATGACTGCAATCAACATCTTATTCTTTGAGGTGTCGGTCTGTGTCTGAGTTTGGAGAAATCTATTGTTGCGGAAAAAAAACGTTCTCTGTAGCGCAGTACAGTATGTACAGTATGGGTATTAACTATCGTGTACATTGAGGCCTGCCATTGTGAATTTTTGTTTGTGGAAAAGTCCGAAAGAATTTGATAAGCACCAACTACTGTAACTACAGTACCTGTATTGGTTTAAAAAAAAAAAAAAAAGAACGTTTAAAAAATAAAAATATATTGTAACCAACTGAGGATCGAACTACTGATACTGAGATAGTGAAGCCGTGCCTCTACACGTTAGGCCACTGTTGCCTCTGAATATAGTGATGGCAGATGGTGAGCATGGCTTCTGCACCAATCACATACAGTTCATGACCATACAGTACGTCACTGCGGCTGCGAATAAAATACTGTACTAAAACTCTGTCCGTAAAGTAAGGACAAAATCCGTAGTGTAAAGTATGATACTGTAGGTCCTCAAATAATGTTTTAAGTAGTCATCCAGCAATAGCAAAGGTTAGCATGGCTTCTGTACCAATTACATAAATGACCGTACGTAGCTGCTTCTGCGAATAAATACAAACACTCTGTCCGTAAAGTAAGGACAAGATCCGTAGTGAAAAGTGGCTGTTTAGCAAAAATCCGTAGCGTAAAGTCTTAATGTGGAGCATTAGTCACCCAGTGGTTAAACTATGTATTGCATGGCGTGGTACATAACGCAGGACATAACGCAATCTGCAACTCGCGAGTCAGAGCCCTCAAAAGCGCGTTGTAAACCACGATGTACTTGGGCATAACTGTAGTTTACTAAGTACTTTGGCAGTAGCACTGGCAGTGGGCACCAGACAGTTAGATAGAGCAGTACTACTAGGCACAAGACACAGCAGAATTTATAATAATTAATTAGGTACTTATGTAATATCCACACTATATAAAATCAACTCCATGCGTAGTTGGATAGTAGGGGCATGAAAAAATGGGGTGCATTTAACATGGGAGCCCAGATAATACATAAGTACCATTAATTATTAGGTACTGGTTGGGCTGTGCACCAGTCTAGCAGTATTATTTATTACAGTTCCACCCAGCACTGCAGGACAGGTATTATTTTTTTAATTAAATAATATAGCAGCCTAGTAGGTAGGTAGTACTACTAAGTACTTAGGCAGTAGCACTGCCAGTGGCACCAGTGGACTGAGTAGGTACTGGCAGCCTCTATTCAGTACAGGCACTAGCAGGCAGTACCAGTGGACTATATATATATATATATATATATATATATATATATATATATATATATATATATATATATATATATATATATATATATATATATATATATATATAATTATTAATAATATTATAATATATTAGGTACAGCACAGCACCAGAGGTAGGCCCCAGCACAGAGGAGACAGTAGTACTACAAGTACACAGTTAGAGTCGACTGTCCTCCTTGCTAGGGTGATCCCACCCTAAGCAGAGAGGAGAACAGAGTACACAGCAGCACTGAGGGAGACAGCCCCAGCGAAGTAAAATATTGCGTTCAAGGTCAAGCTCAAGTTTATGCCCCATCAACAGCACCAACACACCCTCACCCAACCCGCTCCTAGACTGGAGTGAAGATGGCTGGCGCGGGAGCCGCTATTTAAAGCCTTGTGAAATCCAGCACCGGGTGATGACGTTTTCCCCACGCGACCAGACCTGAGTCAGGTGGGAATCTCCGAGCACTGCTCAGAACCGGGCACAGATTGATGACGTTCGTGGGGGCTCGGATCTCCGGAATCCGAGTCCACACATCTCATGTATTGACTATAATTTACCAATTTACCATACTATTTACTCTCTAGGGGTGAGCCAAACCTCTGCAGCAGCAACACCCCCTCTGAAGACTGGCCACACCCCCTCTGAAGACCTCTGGCCATACCCCTAAACAGGAGCCCTTATCACATGAGCCTTTCATACCCAAGGGAACATGCATTGGATCGGACCTGCTGTCAAACACCTCAGATTTGTCCAGTTTTAATCCGATACTGTATATATCAGACCAATCCATGCCACACCAGACCTGTGTATGGGCACCTTAAGCGGTAGATTTACTAAAGTTTCTAAAACAGACAGAAACAGTGATATTGCCCTTAGTAACTATCATCTCTCAAATGCATTCTCCAAAATGTGGGACAAGGACCTTATTCTGGTCCACACGGAATGCTTTGAAATTTGCAGTGCTGCATGTGGATTAAACGCCACCCGTAACTTGCACAGCCACTCATCCGCCCGACCCCCCCCCCCCCTCTCGTGGACCATCAAATGATTTGGAAGGTGCCTAGTTTTCATGGGAACACCCATGAAACGCTGGACTTCCTAGTCTCCGCCACACTACGATCCTCACCCACACTGCTAGGTGTGAACAGGACAGCGCATGCACATAAGGAAAACATCGCTCCCCTGTGCAAACATGCGGGGGGGGAGTGTATGAAACAGAATAAGGCCCAAATGCCACCCCTATTCTGTTTAAGAAATTTTAGCCAATTTACCACGGTGGGGTGCATTCAATGCCTATGGCGAGCGGTGCCCATACTGGGTTTTTCCAGCGAGGTGGAAATGTTGAGTGTGGCCATCAAAATGGTATGGGTCGGCGATTCTGGCCATAAAAACCCCCTCTCTGGGCGCATTGAATACCGCCCTAAGTGAAACAAGGACAATAATGGCAGCTTGTTTCTTATACGCTGAGTTAATGATGGAATTCATCCCATATAGACAAGTGGCAACATTTGCTTCCTGTGTGAGACTATTCCATGTGTAGGGTTCACACTGAGAAATGGGGAACTGGAACTGCTGCTCAGAAAGTCCCATTCCTTCATGATGAAATAATACATTTATACAGTAACAGAGAGAAATGAAACTTTGGGGGTCGCTTATATAACTCTATCCATCTCTATCTCATTGTAGCAATTACATAGGGGGGATTTGCAATTTCTAATTGATACATAATAACACATACAGGGGATCAAGCAAGTGTAATATTCTGCCAGCAACTAATGGGGGAAATTTACTAAGATGGGAGTTCTATTTCACATCGGATGTTCCTATGGGCAACCAATCAGAATCTACTACTTAACTATATAGCACCTTTTTGAAGATAATAATGCATACATAATTTGATTGGTTGCCAATAGCAACTCCCATCTTAGTAAATTTCCCCCTCCAGTAGCGCACGCAGGGGGGGGTTATGAGTACCCAGAAACCCCCCCCCAGGAGTCTAAGGGCACTCAGCTGAAAGCTGAGGGTCCCCTCTTTCCATGGGTACCAGAATTGTAAAAATTGGCCCTTGGGAACTGAAGATATCTGACTTCAAAGCAGTGGTCCCCATCCAAGCCTGTTAATTGTTATTCCCAGTCAGATATTTCAGGTTCTGTCTGACTTAGAGTTTTTCTGAGGGTATATTCCAAAAGCTGGGACTCTCCCCCTTTGATGGACTTTAGTAGCTTGTCTCTATTGTTCCCAGAACCAGAGATATCAGCCTTCCAGCAGCTGGTTACTGCTCCAGCTCCACACACCTGGTATGTAGTATTATATTTTTGTGGGCAAATTGCTCTGCCTTCCTAACTCTGATCCCCTAGTCCCCAATACCATTTGGTAGGTAGGATTCTATAGTTTTTAATTCCATTAAAATCTAAGAAATCTATTTCCGGGAACTGGAGATATCTGCAGTCAAGCAAGCTGTCCTCCCACCAGAAAATTATGAATAATGAGCCCACTCCACTATACACCCCTCCTCTGCGTATTAAACATCCTCTACCACCCTGGAAGTTATGGGGGAAATTTACCAATATGAAAAACCTAGTTTTTCGTATTGGTTTTTTCCCTACGGTTGCATACGACTGTTTAAGTCGTATGCAAACTCGTGTTCCGGAGGGGGATTTACAAAGCAGTCAGATACGACTGCTTTGTAACCCTCCGATGGTGTAGCCATCCGTATTAGCAGCCGTATATACGGCTGCTAATACGAATTATTTGTAGGCAGTCTGCACGGATCAGTCAGATCCGTGCAGGCTGCAGTGTGTAAAAAAAAATAGAAAAATAAATAAATAAATAAAAAAACGGCGTGGGGTCCCCCCCACAGCCGAAACCAGCACCAGGCTGAAGGAGCCGGGGCCGGTAATTAAAAATCAGGGAACCCGACAAATAGGGGCTCCCCGATTTTTAACAACCAGCTCCAGGTCCGGGGCTGGTTCCTAAAATACGGGGGACAAAATGACTAGGGGTCCCCCGTATTTCAAGAACCAGTCCCAGGCACAACCAGCCGGCAGGGTAATGCCACAGCCGGGGGGAGACTTTTTATGCAAGTCCCCCCGGCCAAAGCATTAACCCTACCGACCAGTCAGCCTGGCCAGGGGCCCTGGGGGAGTGGGGACCCCCCCAATGAAGGGGTCCCCCCCATCCAGGACTTACCTGACCAGGCTGAAGCCTGGTACTGTCCCCGATGCCCCTGGGCGGTGGGCATCGGGCTGATTATGGTGTAAAAATAAGGTTAAACTATTGTTTTTTACTGTGGCACTACAAGTGCCAGCAAGCCTCCCCAGCAAGCTGGGACTTGGAGAACCACAAGTCCCAGCCTGCTGGGCATTAAAGGGCCCGCTGGCACTTGTAGTTCTACAGTTAAAAAAATAGTGCACAAAACACACTGATACACTTTTGAAATAAAACTTTATTACATACAAAGCCCACACATACTAATACTTACCTATCTTCTTTCCGTAGGTAGCCCTGATGTCCTGTGTCGGCGTCTTCTGGTCCTGTGTCGTCTTCTTCCTCCATGTCGACCGTCGCTGTCGCCGTCCGGATCCGACGAAATCCATTTGGGAAGCTGTGGAAGGAAACCATACTCACCTGTCCCAGCGCGACGTAGTCCAGGTAAGGGTCTTGGCAAAAAAACAAACCGACACCCGAATCCAGCCCGGACACGGAGACGCACAGTGTTTGTTTACATCGTGCGGCTCCGCCTCCCGAATGCCGCTATTGGCCGCCTTGCGGCCTAGCGGCCAATCAGGAGCCGCTAGGCCGCAAGGCGGCCAATAGCGGCATTCGGGAGGCGGAGCCGCACGATGTACACACAGTACAGTGCGTCTCCGTGTCCGGGCTGGATTCGGGTGTCGGTTTGTTTTTTTGCCAAGACCCTTACCTGGACTACGTCGCGCTGGGACAGGTGAGTATGGTTTCCTTCCACAGCTTCCCAAATGGATTTCGTCGGATCCGGACGGCGACAGCGACGGTCGACATGGAGGAAGAAGACGACACAGGACCAGAAGACGCCGACACAGGACATCAGGGCTACCTACGGAAAGAAGATAGGTAAGTATTAGTATGTGTGGGCTTTGTATGTAATAAAGTTTTATTTTAAAAGTGTATCAGTGTGTTTTGTGCACTATTTTTTTAACTGTAGAACTACAAGTGCCAGCGGGCCCTTTAATGCCCAGCAGGCTGGGACTTGTGGTTCTCCAAGTCCCAGCTTGCTGGGGAGGCTTGCTGGCACTTGTAGTGCCACAGTAAAAAACAATAGTTTAACCTTATTTTTACACCATAATCAGCCCGATGCCTACCGCCCAGGGGCATCGGGGACAGTACCAGGCTTCAGCCTGGTCAGGGAAGTCCTGGAGGGGGGGGGACCCCTTCATTGGGGGGGTCCCCACTCCCCCAGGGCCCCTGGCCAGGCTGACTGGTCGGTAGGGTTAATGCTTTGGCCGGGGGGACTTGCATAAAAAGTCTCCCCCCGGCTGTGGCATTACCCTGCCGGCTGGTTGTGCCTGGGACTGGTTCTTGAAATACGGGGGACCCCTAGTCATTTTGTCCCCCGTATTTTGGGAACCAGCCCCGGACCTGGAGCCTGGGGCTGGTTGTTAAAAATCGGGGAGCCCCTATTTGTCGGGTTCCCTGATTTTTAATTACCGGCCCCGGCTCCTTCAGCCTGGTGCTGGTTTCGGCTGTGGGGGGGACCCCACGCCGTTTTTTTTTTTATTTATTTATTTTTCTATTTTTTTACACTGCAGCCTGCACGGATCTGACTGATCCGTGCAGGCTAAAACGCAAATAGAACAGGAAAATGGTGTTCTATTTTCCTGTCGTATTTGCGTGGGTGTTTAACACCACTAAGCAGCCGTATTATCAGTACGGCTGCTTAGTAAATCAGAAACCACCATTCTTTTGAATGGTGATTTCTGTCGTATCCTATCGATGGTGTAGGGCATTCGTATTTGTAACTACAAATACGAATGTTCCATCTTTAGGACTACGAATTGTTGTATTTTTGGGATTGTAAATCCCGAAAATACAAATTCGTAAAAAAAAGGTGTATTTCTCCCTACGAATACACCTTTTTTCTACGAATCCATTTTGGTAAATGTCCCCCTATGTATCAGGGCCCCTTCATTCAGCCCAATGCCCCCTTCTCCCACTCCATTTCCCACCATCTGTGCAATAAAGGGGTAATTAGTGGAAATTACTGATCCAGGCCCTACATGCAGAGCGGTTGATATAATACCCCCTACCACCCACAGGACATCAAAGCTTCCCCCACCCCTAACGCTGAAGGATCGGTAGGGGCCCCAATACATTGCTATGCCCAGGGGTCTACACTGCTGTTGACACCCCTGTATGTATGTATATATATGTATGTATGTATATATATATATATATATATATATTTTTTTTTTTATTATTATTATTGTTATTTATAAACATTTGGTCTATCTATAATACTTTAACTGACCCGGCATATACTGGGTCACCTAAGTGTCCATCTCCGTGCTTTGCTCCACCCCTCTGGAAACCCCCTTCTGAAAATCCTGCGTTTGCCACTGCCCTCTGTACTTGACTTTATTTTTCCCACTTTACCTTTACCATACATCCCAACTGTCCCAATTTTAGCGGGAATGTCCAGTTTTCTTGGAGATGTCCTACCCGGGGCTGGCAGCATCCTGCCCAGGGCCAACAGTGTGCCACGGTGGAGGGGGGCACAGTTGGGAGTCTATTCCCACAAGCAGAGGGGCTGGGGCATGGCCATCCGCTCTCAACAGAGCCGGCCCTAAGCATAGGCAAACTAGGCAAATGCCTAGGGCATTTGGAATGCCTAGGGACACCAGCAGCTTCTGCAGATTAAAATGATATGCAGCATGCCTATATTCTGTGTGTGAGTGAGGCTGTATCTGCATATGAAATAGTGTATTCATGGAAATCACTGTAACATAGCATTCCATATGCAGGTACAGCCACAGTCGCACACAGAATATAGGCATGTTGCATATCATTTTAATCATCGTTTAAGCTCCTTGTGTGTGCTGGTCATAACAATGCAAATAAGACAAATTTTCAGCAAAAAAGGCACCCAACGTTAGCAGAACTGGCCAGGAGCTGCATGGCCGATTGAGGCAAGATGTATGAGGAAACATCTGTATCCAGGCAGAGGCAGAGGTCACAGTGTTAGTGGCTGTGTGAGTGCTGTCTGCGGGTGGGTTGTGCAATAGTGTTCGGCATATGTGTAAGGGGCATTATGTATGTGATGTATAAATGCATTAATAATGCGTGACATATGTGTCACAGGCATTATGTGTGTCATGTGTATAAGGGTATTAATAATGTGCAACATCTGTGTAAGGTGCATTATCTTCGTCATGTGTATAAGGGTATTAATAATGTGCAACATATGTGTAAGGGGCATTATGTGTGTCATTATGTGTATGAAGGGCATTAATAAAGGTTGGCATATGTGTAAGACGCATTATAATATAATAATAATAATAATAATAATAATAATAATAATGTGTAAGGGGCATTGCTGTGTGGTATTATCAGGGGTGCCGAGAGAAAGGGGTAGGGGGAAAAAATTACCCAGGCCAAAGTCTGATGGAAGGGCCCAGTGGGGTCCCCGTGCCCTCTCCCCTTAAGTGACAGCAGCAGCTGCAGCTCTTCTCCTCTGACCAGCACACACTGCTTTGTGCTGGGTTGCAGTTTGGCCATGGAGGTGCTTAAAATACAATATTTTCTCAGGATTTTTTTCTAAGGGTATAATGTGAATAATGTGAGGAGTAATGTATATAAGGTAAAGTGGTACTACTGTGTGATGTAAAGTGAATAAGGGACACCATCGCATGATATGATGTGAATAAAGTTGCACTACTGTGTGGCATAATTTGAATTGGGGGTACTATTGTGTAGCCATGCCCCTTCCCAGCAAGAACACACCCCTGTTTGAAATAATGACTGCTATGATGAGGGTTGATGGTGCTGGGAAAGGGGAGCAGGGTCAGAGGCGTAACTAGTGGCGGTGCTAGGGGGTACCAGCCAAAATCTTGCCTAGGGTGTCATTTAGGCTAGGGCCGGCTCTGTACAGCTGTGTTACCAACAGTACACTTACGCCTCCTACAGGCTATTAAGTCTCTCCCTTCTTCTGCCACTTTCCTCACCTCCTCACTCATAAAGGCTGTCTCTTTAAACAGTTGCTGCAACATATTTAGAAAATAAGAAACTGAGCACAGTCTAGTGGAGATATAGTAAGATAGTTGTTCAGGTTGAAAAAAAAAACCCTTCAGATGGGAGGGGTGGCATACCCGGATCTGGGGAGTTACTTCTCAGCCTGTGTGTTGAACCAGGCTAGGGACTGGTTCGCCACTGGGCAGGTGAAACCTTGGGTGACTATAGAGCAGTCCTTTTTGCCTAAGATCCGCCTGTCGGAGCTGTTCTGGCTGCCCAGGGGAAAAATTCCCTCCTGGAGGGGACCAGGAAGCTCAATAAAAGACACCCTACTAATCTGGCACGACTTAATAGCAAAAGACGCCGGGGTCTCCCTGCCCAGCCCAGATCTGTCCATATTAACTATAGCGTCCCTCATCCCCAACTTGAAATTAGATAACTGGGTAACAAACGGTATATCCACACTTAGAGATATTTGTCCGGCTGGTAATCTAATGTCCTTCACAGAAATCTCAGAGAAATTTAATATACCACGACAAGATTTTTATAAGTATCTACAGCTAAGACACTGGCTGACCGCATCTGTAGGTAGACCAGCAGTCTCACTTTCCTTTCCTAAAAGACTGGTCCTGGCCCTGACCTCGCAGAACAATAAAGGAGGCATTTCTAGATGGTATAATGATCTAGTCAGTAGATTACAGCCGGACAACTTACTATTCCAGGCCAGATGGGAGACCGAATTGGGTAGGACTCTTACTAGGGAAGAATGGGATTGTATTGTTCTCTCCTGCTTTAAGATTTCTAAGTGTTTAAGCCATTCGGAAATGTTTTACAAGCTGTGCCATAGAGCTTATTTCACCCCCCGACGGCTGCATTCAATTTGGCCGTCTGTCTCTAACCTCTGCTGGAGAGGGTGTGGATCCATTGGGTCTCTCCTGCACATATTCTGGGATTGTCCAAAATTGCGACCGGTGTGGGTGGAAGTCTTTGCCCTGATGGGAGAAATTGTAGGTATTCATCTCCCTATGGATCCAGTTGTTGCGCTGTTCCACTTATCTCCCTCTATCCCAGAACACGATAGCTATTTGATAGGTCAGATCCTAATAGCCACTAAAGCAGCGATTGGCCAGTACTGGAAATCCCCGGAGACTCCCGATATTCATCTTATTTTAGGTAAAATACATAAACACTATCTATTTGAAACGATTGACTGCAAATATTCCTCCTCTACCAACTCTATACAATCTAAGTGGCACAAGTGGTGTACCTATAGAGAAAAAAGAAACCTTCCACTTGGAATCTCCTTCCAGGTGGACCATACTACAATACTGTCTACTGTCTCTGTTGTTATATGAAGTATTGCCCTGGATTCTCTTTCCCCTACCTCCCACTTCCCCACCTGTCTTCACCCCTGTGTGTCTGTCCTTCGTGATCTCCTGCACCTGTCTGTATGTCTTGTACCTCTGTCATTTGTCTAGTTCCCCCCCCCCTTGGGTTATCTTGGTCAGTTTCTTTACCGGCTGACCTGATAAATCCGTCGGTACCGTATAGACCTGTGTTATATTGACTCATTTGTACCTTACATAACCATTCTGCTATTGTTAATATCTGTTATGACCTCATGTGAGGTACCTCTTGTTCAAATTTGTACTGACTTAATAAAAACTATTCTTTAAAATAAAAAATAAATAAAAAAAAAACCCTTTCGTTTATAAAGTTCAACCTGTATATAATCTCCTGCTGTGTAAATGAGCCGAATAAGGTTACTGCCTATTATGATTAATAGTTATAACCCTGTTTACTGTGTTCCGCTAAAAAAAGTCTAACCCTTTTTAAACATATCCATTGAGTGAGTCTGCCATCACATTTTTCTCTGGCAGAGTATTCCAGAACTTACTGCCCTTACTGTAAAGAAGTCCTTCCTGGCTGGGTGAGACACTTCCTCTCCTCTAACCTTAGTGGTGGCGCATGTCCTGTGTACAGACCTCATGGTAAACCGATTACATGATAGTTCTTTGCATTGATCATTTATGTATATACTAGCTGGGGTACTCAACATTGCTCGGGTTCCGAACACACTCCCTGGGTCAAAGGTCTGCATGGCATACTACAACTTGATATCAGACAGAGGTCCTGGCCACTCCAATAGGCATCCCAGACCATTTGCCATCCCTCTCTGTAGTTCTCATCCAAATCCATCCAGCTCCCAGATACATGCGTATGAGCATACATACCTGTGGTTGCACTTAGGGATGCCAATCCCGGGGCATCTTTTCAATTCCGGAATTTTGGATTGAAAAATTCCCAATCCTAGGATTCCTTGGATTCATGGGATCCCAGGATATGCTTCCTTGATATTAAAAAAAATCCCCCGGCCTCCCAGCATATTTACTTTTATGGCAGGGTATGGATGGGGGGAGCAGCTGGGAGCTGTATGGGCAGGTGGCTGGTAGCCCGGCAAGGGAGTGATGCTGTTACTGCTTGAGACGCGTCTGGGAGCCAGCCTGGGGAGCGATGCTGTGCAGCTGTAGGAGGGAGGAGCGGCTGTTTGGCCTCTGACCGTCACACTGAGCAGTGCCACATGCCAGGCATCAGGAACAGCCAGGCAACATCTGAGTAAGTGCTCAGACACTGCCTGGCATTAAACTGTGCATGCACAGTATAATCCCAAAATCCTGGGTTTGGAAACGCCAATCCTGGGATTGAAATCCCAGCGTGTTTGGGCACAAATGCCAGGGTCCCGTCAATCCTGATCGCGGGATTGGCTACCCTACTTCTACCCCTTTTATAATTTATAATAATGTATAAGGGGAGATCTGCCTTCTCACAGGCAGCCTGAACCCTCTTCTAATCCCTGAGGTAACATTCCATTGGACATGACCTGTACTTAATTACTCCATCCTACTCCACTTCTGCCCCTGCTATGCAGGATTTTATCGTTCTTTCAGCTCTGCTTCAGTTCTGTTGTACAAATTATAACCTAATGAGAATTAAGCATCTACAATATTACAGTATATTAGATCATTATGAGACAATGTTGTTTCTTTCCATCCAAATAAAAAATAATTTTCTGTCCCTCTCTGCTCTAGTTGGGGAATCTGGGCTATGGGCACCGCTGTTGGCAGTCTGCGTAAACCTAAACTCTGTCTGGCCCTTGGGACCCGTCTGCTGGGTCCAGGAAGTCTGCCACTCTCTGTGCAGGTCCTGATCTCGGCCCGCCTACAAAGTGTGGGCTTCATGCGTCATTTTGTATAACAATCCCAGTTGCAACCCCCACTCTGTCCATCACTACCCCCCTCCCCCCCCCCCCCAAAAAAATAATTAATGAGCATTTTAGTCATGCTGAAGGGGATTTGTATTTCAACTATTGGGTTTGTGTACAAACCTGAACCCAAGCTTCTGTTCCCATGGACCTGACAAAGAACACTACTTCACAAATAGTAATAGAATAAATAAAATTAATATGTCATAACATTCAACTTTTCTGAAAGCCTCTAATCTAAATAAGCATTAGAAATAAACCAGCCTGTATGTATAGATGTCCCAGGTGTTTGTTGCTTTTTTCATTTTATTTGTACAATTCCTATGAAATAGATTGTTGTTCTAATTTTATGAGTCCATGATAAAAGAGGGGTTTGGAGTGAATATAAGGCTCATCGCTGCGTCTCCTCATTTATCTCTGCCATGAATTTCCCTGGCACATTTATATGGCTGTCAGTGATGAGTCTGGGAAGAGATAACAACCCCCCAGGTGTGCACCGGAGTCTCTGCTCTGCAGCATCAGATCTTGTACGTACTATATTCTTGTTGCTGGTCCTCTGTGTGACACCCTGCAGATCAGACCCACATGACTGCAGACCTGGATGTCTCCTTGTAGTGAACGTCTCTACACTGAAATATAAATATTCTGTGGAAGAAGATATTATCAAAGTAATATTTACAAGGACTTTCCAAGGGAGCTATAGAGAAAATATCTTCTCCGGTGTAACCTGCGTAATGTAAGTACAGCTGAATGTAATGTGACATCTCAGGCAAGCACAGATCATTTATCACAACCAGGGCTGCCATCAGAAAATGTGAGGCCATGGACTTATCAAATAGGCAGGGCTCCCCTTTCCTTTCTCAACCCCTGGTGTGTCTGGTGGGACCTCTGGTGTCTGGCCGCACTACAAAACATCTACATTGCTTTAAGGGAAATGTTTATGACAAATTATACTTTATAGACTTCAGTCCTGGGCCCTCTTTCTGTCTCAGCCCGGGACTGGAGTACCTGCAGCCCGCTCTGTCTGCTGCCCTGATCACACCTACTGGAGCATTGTAAAATAAATTTACCATCTACATTACTGTACACTATATAAAGTTATGGTCTTAAACTAACCAGAATCTACCTAAAAGTCCTTTTACTTTGCATATATCATTTAAGAGATGACGATTTATATTCATGTATTTGGTTAACACTTTGAGTGCCAAGTGAAATTGTCAAAATTGGTGTAAAAATTACCAAGCAAACATTTATTAACAATAATGACCTGTAATGTATACATACAATAGAATGCAATTTTTTCGCACTTTCAAATTCGCCCATTATCGCACTTTTTAAAAATCGCATTTCTGTGCTGCAAATTTGCATATTTAATGAGGTGCGTATTCCGGGGGGAAAAAGTGTGATTAAGTGCGATAATGTGTGAATTTTACGCATGAAAATGTGTGAATTTGAGGTAATGTGCAAATTTGTGTTTAGAAAAAAAAAACGGTGTGAGGTCCCCCCTCCTGAGCATAACCAGCCCCGGGCTCATTGGGCCGGACCTGGTTCCAAAAATATGGGGGACAAAAAGCATAGGTGTCCTCGGTATTTCTGAAACCAGCCCCGGACTCTTGGACCAGTCCTGGTTCCAAAAATACGGGGGATTAAAAAATCTCCAACAGCCCGCGGTGTCATGCCACAGCTGGGGGACACTTTTTACATTAGGTCACCCGGCCCAAACATGAGCACTGTGACTGGTCAGCCTTGGATGGGGTACCTGGAGTAGTGGGGATCCCCCCAATAAAGGGGTCCCCCCCAGGCTTCACCCGTCCAGGGCTGAAGCCCGAGCTGTCACTAGCGTCAGTGGTAGTGGCCAGTGGACGCCGGCCTGATAAGGTTAAATCTCACATACCTAACATTGCTTTATGCAGGAGAACTACAAGTGCCAGCAGACCTCCCCCACATGCTGGGACTTGGAGAACCACAAGTCCCAGCATGCGGTGCATTAATGGGCCAACTGGGACTTGTAGTCCACCTGTAAAAAGATTGATAAAATAAAACATACACACACAGAAAACTATAACTTTATTTCACACACAAACACACACCTCACTTTTACACAATTATACTTACCAATCTGGGATCCAGCGCTACAGAAGGTGTTAGCTGCGCAGGATAAAGCTGGCTCACCCTGCTGTCAGTGCGGGGTGAGCTGGCTATGCAGGGGACAGACCAGCGCTGGATCCTGGATTGGTCAGTATATTGGTGTAAAAGTGAGGTGTGTGTTTGTGTGTGAAATACAGTTATACTTTTCTGTGTGTGTATGTTTTATTTTAACATTCTTTTTACAGGTGGACTACAATTCCCAGCTGGCCCATTAATGCCCCGCATGCTGGGACTTGTGGTTCTCCAAGTCCCAGCATGCGGGGGAGGTCTGCTGGCACTTGTAATTCTCCTGCATAAAGCAATGTTTGGTATGTGAGATTTAACCCTATCAGGCCATCGTCCACTGGCCACGGACGGCGGTGACAGCTCCAGGTTTCAGCCCTGGACGGGTGAAGCCTGGGGGGACCCCTTTATTGGGGGGTCCCCACTCCTCCAGGTACCCTGTCCAAGGCTGACCAGCCACGGTGCTCATGTTTCGGCCTGGGGACCTTATGTAAAAAGTGTCCCCCTGGCTGTGGCATGACACCGCAGGCTGTTGGAGCCCGGTGCTTGTTTCAAAATATGAGGGACCCCCAGATTTTTTGTCCCCCGTATTTTTGGAACCAGGACCGGTCCAAGAGTCCGGGGCTGGTTTCAGAAATACGGGGGACCCCTATGCTTTACGTCCCCCGTATTTTTGGAACCAGGTCTGGCTCAATGAGCCCGGGGCTGGTTATGTTCAGGAGGGGGACATCACGCCTTTTTTTTAAATAGAAAAAACTTTTACACATTTTTTAAGACAGGACCATGCACAGATCTCAATGATCTCTGCAGGGTTCTGGCCAATTCGCATATCAGAACCTGGTCTACATGTTTGGCGATTTTAGACACATTTTCATGAATTTGCATCTCACTAAATATGCGAATTGTAAACTTTTCAATGCGAAAACATCTGGATGCGAGTTCGGCCGTTTTTGACAGAAAAAAAATCGCAAAAATCACATTTTAGCATCTCATTAAATGTCACCCATAATCTTTTTTTTTTTACACAACATTTTTAGTTCCATTTATCTTGACACTCAAATGGTTAATATTTTTTTTCCTGCTAGCTGAAAAAAAACGTACTTTAGTATTCAATTGCGTCCGTTTCCGGACAGTTTTTTGTTATTTTTTCACCAATGCACTTTCACTTTTTATTAAAGACAAAACTGCATTGATGAAACATGACCTAAAAACCAGTTGAAAATTACCACAATTTTTGACAAAATTACCTGAATCAGTGAATTACTCGCTGATCCACGTATTTTTTCTCTCAAAATTATAGTAATATTCAACAGTTTTTTTACATATCATCTTTAATGAAAAGTTTTTTGTTTTAGGACATAAACAATCAACATATACAAATACAATACATATCACTAAAATATACATACATGACATATAGGGGGACATTTACCAAAATGGATTCGTAGAAAAAAGGTGTATTCGTAGGGAGAAATACATCTTTTTTTTACGAATTTGTATTTTCGGGATTTACAATCCCAAAAATTCAACAATTCCTAAAGATGGAATATTCGTATTTGTATTTACAAATACGAATGTCTACACCATCGATAGGATACGACAGAAATCACCATTCAAAAGAATGGTGGTTTCTGATTTACTAAGCAGACGTACTGATAATACGGCTGCTTAGTGGTGTAAAACAGGCATGCAAATACGACAGGAAAATAGAACACCATTTTCCTGTTCTATTTGCTTTAAGCCTGCACGGATCAGTCAGATCCGTGCAGGCTTCAGTGTAAAAAAATAGAAAAATTAAATAAAAAATAAAAAAAAAACAGCGTGTGGTCCCCCCCACAGCCGAAACCAGCACCAGGCTGACAGAGCCTGGAGCCGGTAATTAAAAATCAGGGAACCCGACAAATAGGGGTTCCCTGATTTTTAACAACCAGCCCCAGGCTCCTGCTCTGGGGCTGGTTCCCAAAATACGGGGGACAAAATGACTAGGGGTCCCCCCGTATTTTAAGAACCAGCCCCAGGCAAAACCAGCCAGCAGGGTAATGCCACAGCCGGGGGGAGACTTTTTATGCAAGTCCCCCCGGCCAAAGCATTAACCCTACCGACCAGTCAGCCTGGCCAGGGGCCCTGGGGGAGTGGGGACCCCCCCAATAAAGGGGTCCCCCCCCTCCAGGACTTACCTGACCAGGCTGAAGCCTGGTGCTGTCCTCGATGCCCCTGGGCGGTGGGCATCGAGCTGATAGTGGTGTAAAAAATAGAACAAACTATTGTTTTTTACTGTGGAACTACAAGTGCCAGCAAGCCTCCACAGCAAGCTGGGACTTGGAGAACCACAAGTCCCAGCCTGCTGGGCATTAAAGGGCCCGCTGGGTCTTGTAGTGCCACAGTAAAAAAAATAGTTAAATAAAACACACTGACACCCATTTTAAATAAAAGTTTAATACACACATTACACACATACTGATACTTACCTATCTTGATCCCGTTGGTAGGTCGCTGGCTACGGTGTCGGCGGCTCCGTGTCGGCGGCTCCGTGTCGGCGGCTCCATGTCGGCGGCTCCGGGGACGGCGTCCTGCCTGAGGATAATCCATGTTGGACCTGTGGAAGGAAATCCTACTTACCCAGGTCCTCCATGGATGGTCTTCTTTCTTCATCTGTCGACATCCAGGTCTTCTGGCAGCTGCTGACGACTTCCAGCAGCTGCCGGCATCTCCCGCGATGCTCCCCGGCTTTCAGAGCCGGAGAGATCCTTCCTCTTCGGCGTCTGGGCTCAGAATGAATTCTGGCCAATCAGGAGCCTCCTAGCCGCCTAGCGGCCAATCAGGAAAGGTCTTTCCTGATTGGCCGCTAGACGGCTAGGCAGCTCCTGATTGGCCAGAATTCATTCTGAGCCCAGTCGCCGAAGAGGAAGGATCTTTCCGGCTCTGAAAGCCGGGGAGCGTCGCGGGAGATGCCGGCAGCTGCTGGAAGTCGTCAGCAGCTGCCAGAAGACCTGGATGTCGACAGATGAAGAAAGAAGACCATCCATGGAGGACCTGTGTAAGTAGGATTTCCTTCCACAGGTCCAACATGGATTATCCTCGGACAGGACGCCGTCCCCGGAGCCGCCGACACGGAGCCGCCGACACCGGAGCCAGCGACCTACCAACGGGATCAAGATAGGTAAGTATCAGTATGTGTGTAATGTGTGTATTAAACTTTTATTTAAAATGGGTGTCAGTGTGTTTTATTTAACTATTTTTTTTACTGTGGCACTACAAGACCCAGCGGGCCCTTTAATGCCCAGCAGGCTGGGACTTGTGGTTCTCCAAGTCCCAGCTTGCTGGGGAGGCTTGCTGGCACTAGTAGTGCCACAGTAAAAAACAATAGTTTGTTCTATTTTTTACACCACTATCAGCTCGATGCCCACCGCCCAGGGGCATCAGGGACAGTACCAGGCTTTAGCCTGGTCAGGTAAGTCCTGGAGGGGGGGGACCCCTTTATTGGGGGGTCCCCACTCCCCCAGGGCCCCTGGCCAGGCTGACTGGTCGGTAGGGTTAATGCTTTGGCCGGGGGGACTTGCATAAAAAGTCTCCCCCCGGCTGTGGCATTACCCTGCTGGCTGGTTTTGCCTGGGGCTGGTTCTTAAAATACGGGGGACCCCTAGTCATTTTGTCCCCCGTATTTTGGGAACCAGCCCCAGAGCAGGAGCCTGGGGCTGGTTGTTAAAACTCAGGGAACCCCTATTTGTCGGGTTCCCTGATTTTTAATTACCGGCTCCAGGCTCTGTCAGCCTGGTGCTGGTTTCGGCTGTGGGGGGAACCCCACGCCGGTTGTTTTTTTTATTTATTTATTTATTTAATTTTTTTTTACACCTTGCAGCCTGCATGGATCTGACTGATCCGTGCAGACTGCTACAAATAATTCATATTAGCAGCCGTATATACGGCCGCTAATACGAATTCCTACGACATCGGTGGGTTACAAAGCAGTCGTATCTGACTGCTTTGTAAATGATCCTCCAGAACACGACTTTGCATACGACTGAAACAGTCGTATGCAGTAGTAGGGAAAATACTAATACGAAAAACTCGGTTTTTCATATTAGTAAATTTCCCCCATAATTACAAAACAACATAGCAACCACCCACCTCTGGCTAAATTTAGCAGAATAAACATCGTGGGTGACATTTAATGAGATGCAAAAATTTGATTTGTTCAATTTTTAGGCAAAAAACAGACGAAATCGCACTTTTTCCCAAATTCGCATATTTAATGAGATGCTAAAAATGGCAAAAAACATGTTTTGTGCGATTTTTTTTTTTTCACGCCGGAACTCGCATCTAGATGTTTCCCTTTGAAAAGTATACAAATTGCATATTTAATTAGATGCGAATTCAGGAAAATGTGTCTAAAAATTGCCACACATGCAGACAAGCGAATTGGGCAGAACCCTGCACAGATCATTGAGATCTGTGCATGGTCCTGTTTTAAAAAATGTGTAATTTTTTTTTTTTAATGGCGTGGGGTCCCCTCTCCTGAGCATAACCAGCCCCGCTCTCATTAAGCCAGACCTGGTTCCAAAAATACGGAGGACAAAAAGCATAGGGGTCCCCCGTATTTCTGAAACCAGCCCTGGACTCTTGGACCCGGTCCTGGTTCCAAAAATACGGTGGACAAAAAATCTGGGGGTCCCCCATATTTTGAAACCAGAATTGGGCTCCAACAGCCTGCAGTGTCATGCCGAAACATGAGCACTGTGGCTGGTCAGCCTTGGACGGGGTACCAAATTCACACATTTCCTGAAATTCGCACATTTTCATCACCCATTATCGCACCATACGCAGCTCATTAAATTTGCGAGTTTGCGGCAAAAAATGCGATTTTAAAAAGTGTGGTAAGGTGCAATTTTGAAATGTTACTAAACATCGCATTCTATTAAATGTCATGCCTAGTCTCTGCATTATTACTCGGACTCATTTAATTATTTGGCTTTTAAATCTAGAATACTTAGTGAACTAAATAATATACATTTCTAATCTCACAACCTTCATTTTAAATCATTAAACTACAAAATATCAAGTAGTGAAAAAAAAATTCTCACGTGTTTTTATGAATTTACCCATTAATTAATTACTAGAATATTCAAAGGGGCAGTGAAATTGTATTTTATATATTCTTATCTTCCCAGTAATGGGAGTCGATAGATTTCAATCCACCAATGCCAAATAACATGAATAGTGAATAAAATTGAATAAAAAAAACATATATTAATGCTTGAACAACTAAGTGAAAAAACATATTTCTAAAGTCTATGGGTGACATTCTATGGGATGAGATAAATGCGCGTTTTTTTTATCGCACCACTTCGCCCTTTTTAAAATCGCAAGATTGGCCCGTTTTTCGCATATGTAACCCCTTCCCGACATTTGACGTATATATACGTCATGGCCGGGATGTGCTTCCCGACACATGACGTATATAAACGTCATGACTTCTAACTGTCACTGCGTCTATAGACGCGGTGACAGTTTGGAGATGTCTGCTGCAGCGCCAGCCCCCCTCCCATCCCCCCGCCAGCAGCAGCACTGCTGCTTAAATCTTCGATATTTGTTTAAATTTATTTAAATGAACTATATATATATATAAGTATATATATATGTGTGTATATATATATATATATATATATATACACATATATATATATATATATATATGTGTGTGTATATATATATATATATACACATATATATATATATATATATATATACACACACACATATATATATATAAATACAGTGATCGGTGCTGTTAAGTACAGCACCGATCACCACCGATCGCCAGCCCCCCCCCCCCCCCCTCCCACCCGGTGGCCCCCCCTCCCACCCACCCGGCTGCCGCAGCGCCAGCACCCCTCCCACCCCCCCACTAGCCGCAGCGCCAGCCCCCCTCCCAAAGCTGGTGAGCAAAATGGGGTCACATGTGGGGGGGTTCCACTGTATTGGTGCTTCGGGGGTCTTGCTAATGCGACATAGCACCCACCATTCATTCCACCACCAAAAATCACTCCTTCCCTTCTGAGTCCTGCCATGCACCCAAATGGTATTTTTGGGTCACATATGAGGCATTGCCGTACTCGGGAGAAATTGGGGCACAGATTTTGGGGTGCTTTGTCTCCTTCATTCCTTGCGAAAATGAAAAATTTTGAGCCAGAACTGCATTTTTGTGTAAAAAATTACATTTTGCCTCACATGTGACCAAAAAATACCAGTTGGGTGCATGGCAGGACTCAGAAGGGAAGGAGTGATTTTTGGATTTTGCAGCACAGATTCTGGTTGAATGACCCCTGAAGCACCCATACAGTGGAACCCCCCCACAAGTGACCCCATTTTGCAAACTACACCCTTTAGGGAATTCATCAGGGGGTATAGTGTACATTTCAAACCCCCAGGGGTTTCACCAATTTTGATACAACTGAGCTGTGAAAATGAAAAATTAAATTTTTTCATTTTCACAGCCCAGTTGTATCAAAATTGGTGAAACCCCTGGGGGTTTGAAATGTACACTATACCCCTAAATGAATTCCCTGAAGGGTGTAGTTTGCAAAATGGGGTGACTTGTGGGGGAGGTTCCTAACTTTTAGCACTTATGGTGCCTAGAAACCTACATGGTACCTAAAAAAAAATCTCATAAAAAGGAGGCTCCAAAATCAAGTAGGTGCTCCTTCTATTATGAAGCCTGTGGTTTGGTCAACGTGCACACTAGGGCCACATATAGGATATTTATGAAAACAAAAGAATTGGGGGAATCAATTTTTAGTCACATTTCTCTAGTAAAATCTACTGTATTCGTTAGAAAAATGTATTAAAATTGAAACTCTGCAAAAAAAAAGAAATTTTGAAATTTCACCTACACTTTGTTTTAATTCCTGTGAAACACATAAAGGGTTAACAAACTTCCAAAATGCTGTTTTGAATACTGTGTGGGGTGCAGTTTTTGAAATGGCATAATTTATGGGGGTGTCTCACATACAAGTCCCTCAAAGTCACATCAGAACTGAACTGGTCCCTAAAAAAATCAGTGTTTGAAATTTTCTTGAAAATTTGAGAATTTGCTATTCATATTTGAAGCCTCCTAGTGTCCAAAAAAATGAAAAGGAGGTTGAAATAATGATTGCAACATAAAGTAGACATATGGTCTTTGTTAGTTATTAACTATTTTGAGTGGTATGTTTATTTGTCTCACAAGCAGAAAATGTGACATTTTGCAAATTGCTAAATTTTCCATTTTTTCACGACATTTTGGTATTTTTCACAAAAAAACACAGACTGTATCGACCCAAATTTACCACTAACTTGAAGTACAATGTGTCACGAGAAAACAATCTCAAAATCACTGGGATAAGTAAAAGCAAAAAAAACTTATCCCCACTTAAGTGAAACATGTCAGATTTGAAAAAAATGGCTCTGTCAGGAACGCAAAAACTGGCTGTGTCAGGAAGGGGTTAATGAGATGCGAAAAACGGGCCAAATAGTGAGAATAGGTGCGAGGTGGTGCGATGTCTTTAGTCCTGAAAATGTGCGATTTTCATGTCTGAAAATCGCACATTTGCAGGAAAGCGCAAATAAAAAAATAAAAAACGAGCGCGGGGTCCCCCGCCCGAGCATAACCAGCCCCGGGCTCATTGAGCCGGTGCTGGTGACATAAAATCAGGGTCCCCGACAAATAGGGGTCCCCTTGATTTAATGAAACCAGCACCAGGCTCAAGGTCCGGCGCTGGTTCCCAAAATATGGGGGACAAAATGACTAGGGGTCCCCCGTATTTTAAGAACCAGCACCGGACCCAACCAGCCAGCAGGGTAATGCCACAGCCGGGGGACACTTATTATATAAGGTCCCGCGGCCAAAGCATTATCCCCGTGGCTGGTCAGCATGGGCAGGGTTCCTGGGGAAGTGGGGACCCCCCCAATGAAGGGGTCCCCCCCCTCCAGGACTTACCAGCCCATGCTGAAAGTCCGGGGCTGTCCCCGATGCCCCTGGGCGGTGGGCATCGGGCTGATGGATAGTGTAAAAAAAAAGAAGATAAACTATGGTTTTCTACTGGCGAACTATGAGTCCCAGCAAGCCTACCCCTCATGCTGGAACTTGGAGAACCACAAGTCCCAGCATGCGGGGCATTAAAGGGCCCGCTGGCACTTGTAGTTCTACAGTACAAAAAATAGTGAAATAAAACACACTGACACCCTGAAAAATAAAAGTTTAATACACACATAACACACACACACTGATACTTACCTACCTTGAGCCCGTAGGTCGGTCCCTGGATCCTGGGTCCGGGCTCCGGGGCTCCAGGGCTGAAGAGTCCGGTTCCGGGGCCTTGGTCCTGGGTTCCGGGGCTGGTCCTGGAGTTCCGGGGCTCTAGGGCTGAAGAGTCTGGTTCCGGGGCCTTGGTCCTGGTTCCAGGGCTGGTCTGGGGTCCAGGATCCGAAGAAGTCCACAGGGGTACCTGAGGAAGGAAATGCTACTCACCTGGTCCCCGGCGACGACATCGGCATCCTCTCCGGCAGACACGCTGCTCCTGGCTGCTGTGGTACCCGCTCTCGGACTGAAGAGGCGCAGAGATGTTTCATCTTCCGCGCCTCTTCTCAGAATGATTCCATTAGCCGCCAATCAGGAGCCGAGAAAGTCGGCTCCTGATTGGCCGCTAGGCGGCCAATAGAATCATCCGGAGGAAAGGCGCGGAAGATGAAAATCTCTGCACCTCTCCAGTCCGAGAGCGGGTACCACAGCAGCCGGGAGCAGCGCGTCTGCCGGAGAGGATGCCGATGTCGTCGCCGGGGACCAGGTGAGTAGGATTTCCTTCCTCAGGTACCCCTGTGGACTTCTTCGGATCCTGGACCCCGGACCAGCCCCGGAACCAGGACCAAGGCCCCGGAACCAGGACCAAGGCAACGGAACCGGACTCTTCAGCCCTGGAGCCCCGGAACCCCAGGACCAGCCCCGGAACCAGGACCAAGGCAACGGAACCGGACTCTTCAGCCCTGGAGCCCCGGAGCCCGGACCCAGGATCCAGGGACCGACCTACGGGCTCAAGGTAGGTAAGTATCAGTGTGTGTGTTATGTGTGTATTAAACTTTTATTTTTCAGGGTGTCAGTGTGTTTTATTTCACTATTTTTTGTACTGTAGAATTACAAGTGCCAGCGGGTCCTTTAATGCCCCGCATGCTGGGACTTGTGGTTCTCCAAGTCCCAGCATGTGGGGTAGGCTTGCTGGGACTCATAGTTCGCCAGTAGAAAACAATAGTTTATCTTCTTTTTTTACACTATCCATCAGCCCGATGCCCACCGCCCAGGGGCATCGGGGACAGCCCCGGACTTTCAGCATGGGCTGGTAAGTCCTGGAGGGGGGGGACCCCTTCTTTGGGGGGGTCCCCACTTCCCCAGGACCCCTGCCCATGCTGACCAGCCACGGGGATAATGCTTTGGCCGCGGGACCTTATATAATAAGTGTCCCCCGGCTGTGAAATTACCCTGCTGGCTGGTTGGGTCTGGTGCTGGTTCTTAAAATACAGGGGACCCCTAGTCATTTTGTCCCCCGTATTTTGGGAACCAGCGCCGGACCTTGAGCCTGGTGCTGGTTTCATTAAATCAAGGGGACCCCTATTTGTCGGGACCCTGATTTTATGTCACCAGCACTGGCTCAATGAGCCCGGGGCTGGTTATGCTCGGGCGGGGGACCCCGCGCTCGTTTATTTTTTTTTATTTTAACTGTTTAATTTTTTTTTACACCAGAACCCTGCACAGAACATTGCGATCTGTGCAGGGTTCAGGCTCATTCGCCCATCAGAACCTGGTCTGATTTTTGGGCGAATTATAGACACACTTTATACAAATCACATACCATTAAATATGCGATTTGTATACTTTTTCATGTGAAAACATCTGGATGCGATGTGCTGCGAAAAGCAGCCATCGTATTTCCAGTGTGCCCAACTTGTTGGCCAAAATCGCACTTTTTTCACATTTTCGCAGCTCATTAAATATGCAAAAATGCAAAAAAAATGCGATTTCGGCCGTTTTTGCGAAAAAACTCGCAAAAGTCTAAACTTCTCATCCCATAGAATGTCACCCTTTGTTCTTACTTTGTTCTGAGTTGACACATTTACCAGTTTTTACCAGCATTATTTTGTGAATTGTGTATTCAATTCATGGCTTATACAAAGCACAAATATGTCAGGGCACGTTAATGTGCCGTAGTCCCTTTATATTATTCCAAAAGATACCAACTCCACCAAATTTTGAAAAATTTACTAAATGAGTTTCTTGACAGATGAACATATTTCTCATGTTCTATAGAATAATTTACTAAATTAATCTATTTCCAAATATCCGGCCCCCTTTGCGCCATCAAAGTCCTGGCAATAATAACCTTAGCAACAGACCAACGGTTAATAGCAAATTGTCTCTGCTCAGGTGGTATAAACTCATGTGGCCAAACCCCAAGGATACATGCTAGTGGCTGAAGGCATTGATGTGGAACACCCATATTTACCATAATTTTTCCTATTCCCTTCCAGTATACTTACACCACTTTACACTGCCAAAGCAGATGCCACAAATTACATCCCGACTCATTACATTTCGGACATTTGTCCTTGTTTTTTGCAGAGAATTTACACATCCTCTCAGGTGAAAGATACGTTCTATGTAATATGTTTATTTGTATCTGTTGTATCATAACGGGATTATTAGACATCCTAAGAGCTGACAGAGCCGGCCCCCAACTTTCAATAGTTAATTCTGGAATATCCATGATCCACTTGGAAGCAAGCTCCACCAGTTCTTCCCATCGGCTCATATCTGATAGATATTTATAACATCTTTACACTCATTTATCACATCTTAATTTTTTAACTAAGAGTTTTACTTGGGCTTTACTAATATATATGGAAGCTATCTTTCTATACTGATATAGAGCAGTGTGGGTATCGATAAAACATAGTTTTTGGCAGGTCAAATTCACCTTGCAGTTGGGAGAAAGATTTCCACTCAGTGTCTGACCAATGGCTTTAATTCCAAATTGGCGCCATACCCCTCCCCCTGTTGTGTGTTACATTTTGAAAGGGCTTAATGAAAATAGGGAGGAATCAGGCTCCAATCCTTCATAGTTCATCTCCCTACATACCCATTTCCGTATTTTTATGGCTTGACTAATAATTGGGGGATATCTTTGGCGGTTATCCTTCAACAGGATTGCCTGTAGAGGCGAGTGTCTGGGGACAGCCATAACAACAAGTTTTACGAAAATAACCGAGCACTCATTCTCCTTAACCCACTCCCTTAATAGGCCAACTGAGCAGCAAGATAATAGAGTTTACAGTTGGGCATTGCGGCTCCCCCTGATCTCGTGCTCTAGTTATGGAAGCCATCTTGATTCTGGGGGATTTATTTATCCCTATAAATGATGCAATTATGCTATTAATCCTCCAAAATACCTCATCATTGATATATATGCAGGATTGGTGGAATATAAAGAGAAACTTAGGTAGAATTACCATTTTAACCAGATTAAGGCATCCCAATACTGTTGGAGGCAGCCTTAACCAGTATTTACATTTGATCTTTATTTTAACTATTAGGGGAACAACGTTATCTAGAACAAAATCCTTTGACTCTTTAGCAATGGTAATACCAAATATTTAAATTTATCCACTCTAGGAAGAATAGCATCATTTCGAATTTTGGCCGAGGGTAAAGGGCCACTACCTCCCTTATAAGGAGGTGAAATTTATTACAGTTTATTTATTACAGAGTCTTTACCAAATTCCTGGAGAATCTCCAAAACTATTGGCAACTCATTATATCAATAGATCTATATTAGTGGTATGCCCGGAAATTTTCCGGGACAGCCCGCTGTGGCAGCACAGCTGAGCCCGGAAAATTTTCAGGCATACCACCCGAGGGGTTAAACCCAAAGAACCCCTCTATCTCCACTTCAACTTCCTCTAGGTTATTCAGCCACGAGGGGTTAAACCGCCAGAATCGAAATACATCACAGGGTTCTAAATCGATTTGCATCAGCATTGGAGAGTGGTCAGAAATCCCATTTGCTTTATTTTCTATTGATAAGATTTTCTATATAATAAGTTGAAGAATTGTGTGTACGTGTCTGTCGCATTGCAGACACACCGTGGCACTCAGTGTCCCCAAATTCAGCAACAATGTACCTCGGGAACCTGTGGTGTGCATCTCAAAGCCATTTTTTGGAAATTTCACTAAGAGAATTAATAAACACCAAGGTTTAATTTGCCTTGATTGATGACCTTTAAAGATGATTGACGATAAATGCAAACACATTCTAACATTATGGTGGAGGATTTAACAAATTACAATCTTAAGTCTTTGGAACAGCATAAGATGACATTTTTCAGCAATTTTTGAAAAAAGAAACCCAAGGTTTTTCAGGGCAACGCCGGGCGGGTCAGGTAGCATTTAATGATTCCTTTGAAGAAAAAATCATGTAAATTCTGGAAAAATTATTAAACAAGGGGGAGTAACTGGAGGACTAATATATATCAGGGTATCTCTCCCTCCACACATCCCACCATCCTACTTCAGGTATGAACTTAACCAAGCTGCTCTTGCATCCAACCAACCCCCCTTTAATACACCACTTATCAATATACGGGTTCATTACTGCATTAATGACTCAAAGGCATATAAAGAAGTTATAAGGGCGTGAGGTGACAAACGCGTCAGCTGATCTAAGCACCTCATATGAGAAGGGGGGATATACACCGTTAACATGCAAAACCGGACTGGGTTAATACATCTATCTAAAAATATAAATCTTCTACCTGGGTCGATCTTGGATGCAATATACTCAAAGACAATAGTTTTCTTAATAATTATTGAGATACCTCTAGATGATGAGGTAAATGGAGCATGTAAAGACCGCCCAATCCAAGGTCGCTTCAAGGCCACAAGCTTTTCCAACATACAGTAAATGAGTCTCCTGGAGACATATTATATCTGCATCTAAAGCCGTGCATTATTTTAGTACAAGGGAGCGTTTGACTTTTTCACGTGTGGTCCCACGTCAGGACATTTCCATTTGCAAGCTTTTATTGTCTGTAGGAGAAAATAGCTGAAGCAAAAAATATACCTTTATATGAAAATAGGGCTTTCCCCCAAGGTCAGGGTATTTAGGGACCCCCAATATACAGAGAAACCTTGACGTTGGCTTGGGGGCATACACATAATTTTGCGCAAAATATATAACCAATATCTCTTAATTATATAATCATGTAGTGTTCTAGACTGGTTACTAATACCATTTAGTGAGCTGGGGGAAACCACGGATTGTTACTTACTCAGTATTACCCCTCCTCCCATGTACTGTACCTGAATGGTATTACTAAGCTAATTGAGCACCTGCCACTATCTATATGTATTTATCCAGGATTCCTAGACCTGATTAAGTAAACATGAGAAATAAAGAAACCTTTATAGGCATATAGGGACCAATATCCAGGTCAGTGTGGTGCCATAGCATGCACGTGGGAGAATACTTGATATTGTTCATCGCTCTGGGATAGCACCCTTTGGAGTACACCTTTTTTGGTAGAAATACCATTCAAAGTGACTATTCCAATATGTATTCTGCAAATCCAATGACCCCTCACTAAATAAAAAACACTCAAGGGCAGGTGGGAGGGTTGCTAGTTCAAGCTAAAGGAGTCTCCACCTTCGTATATAGGAGGGGTGCTGGACTTGACACTCTATTTTTAAGCCTAAAAAATGGTGCTACCATGCTGAGATTTAGAAAACAAACTTTAACAAAAAAACAATCGGGCACAAAACTAAAATAAAGAATGTTCCTATAGTTGATTGATTAACTGTACCAATTATATCGGTTAAATCATAATAATTTTAAAAACTATTAAAGGCTGCTCCCAAATAACAATCTGCCAATTGTTCAATTTGAAGAAGATTAATATAGAACTACAGTATATATACACACAATTGAATTTGTGGTCAATGGTGTATATAAAAGAGAGCGCCACACGATTGGATTGATCATACAAAATTCATCAATTTATTAATATAGCATATTTTAAAAAATTATATAAAAAGTTTTAATCAATTAGATGATACAGACAATAGTTAATAAAAAAAAACAAATAAACACACACTTGTTGAGTGGATACAATAAAATTAAATAGTTAATTCAGCATAGTCGGCTTTAGAGTTATAATTATAATTCATAAAAAACTTTGTATCAGATATAGGCTCTGGTAGAAATCGGAAAGAAATGGTAGGACTCTCAATGCAGCATTTGTGCTGTGTTAGAGATAGTGCAGAGGACCCCAAAGGGAAGAGGGCAATATGGTTGTATTAAACCCTAGGGTTTGTAGTACTGCA
The DNA here is from genome assembly GCF_055691185.1 of Crinia signifera. Taxonomy (NCBI): domain Eukaryota; kingdom Metazoa; phylum Chordata; class Amphibia; order Anura; family Myobatrachidae; genus Crinia; species Crinia signifera. The sequence continues at coordinate 39,570,754 of NC_139217.1, forward strand.
ATGAAAAGAGAGAGAATACAGGTAGACACTAAGGGTCCATTCATACCCACTCCTAGTGGGCCAAATTCAGCCCATGTCCAATGTTTGGGACTTGCACATGCGCAGGTGCAAACCACGGAAGTGAACGGCTTTGCCAACTTTCACACTCACTGATCAATTCACGCCAGAGGGGGCAGGCGGCTAGAAAGAGAGCAGAGGAGGTGTGTTCATTGGGGAGTTGGGTGCACTGACCTGTTCGCTAGGCTGCGAGTATACACAGTGTAGTAAACAGGTCTGAATCATACCTTAAGAACACTGGCAGAACAATTCTAATGAACTCTGGAGTAAAATTGAGGATCTTAGCATTTGGCCCCGGCCAGTTCACTTTAGCCAGTTCTTCATAAAATTTTCTGTCATCTGGAGAAGAAAGACTCTTATGTTAGACTGTTATTTGTAGACTATAGCTCTGCTTTTAACACTGTCGTGCCTGCGGTGTTGATTGCAAAGCTTAAGGAGATTGGTTACAATGCTCCTACGTGTGACTGGCTGTTGGATTTCTTAATTGATTGTCCGCAGTCAGTCAGAATGGGTTGAACTGTCTCATCTGAGCTTGTCTTAAAAGTAGGTGTCCCTGAGGGATGTGTCTTGAGTCCCTTTTTAAATCATTGTATACTTGTATTGTTTTTCAGAATCAGAGTCCAACCTCATTGTTAAATTCGCTGATGATACTAGGGCGGTGGGTTTGATTAGTGAAGGGGAAGAGGATGGTTATAAAACGGATGTGCAGCAACTGATAAAATGGGGAGAGGCTAATAATTTACTCTTGAATAGTAAAAAAAAAAAAGAGATGTTATAGATTATAGGAGATCGAGGCAATCCACCATTAGACCGCTACTTTTAAATGGTGAAGAGGTGGAGAGGGTCAGTAATATAACATTTCTAGGTATTATGTTCACTGAAGACCTGGTGTGGTCCGAGCATACCACCATAGTGGTTAGCGAGGCCCAGCAACGCCTTTCTTTCTTGCGGAGACTTAGGGCAGAGGGGTTACTGTATCTAGGCCAATACTTGTGAATTTTTACTGCTGTGTAATTGAGAACCTATTAACAAAAAAAAATATTGGCCAACCCTTGCCTAGGATGGCAGTAAAATTAAGACTAATAAAATGAATTTAAATTCTATCCTTGTTATTCTCTTTTCTCCCTGTTACCTTCTGGAAAATGTTATTGATGTTTAGGTTGCCGTACTAGTCGGCTGCGTATCCAGGTCAGTGTGGTGCCATAGCATGCACGTGGGAGAATACTTGATATTGTTCATCGCTCTGGGATAGCACCCTTTGGAGTACACCTTTTTTGGTAGAAATACCATTCAAAGTGACTATTCCAATATGTATTCTGCAAATCCAATGACCCCTCACTAAATAAAAAACACTCAAGGGCAGGTGGGAGGGTTGCTAGTTCAAGCTAAAGGAGTCTCCACCTTCGTATATAGGAGGGGTGCTGGACTTGACACTCTATTTTTAAGCCTAAAAAATGGTGCTACCATGCTGAGATTTAGAAAACAAACTTTAACAAAAAAACAATCGGGCACAAAACTAAAATAAAGAATGTTCCTATAGTTGATTGATTAACTGTACCAATTATATCGGTTAAATCATAATAATTTTAAAAACTATTAAAGGCTGCTCCCAAATAACAATCTGCCAATTGTTCAATTTGAAGAAGATTAATATAGAACTACAGTATATATACACACAATTGAATTTGTGGTCAATGGTGTATATAAAAGAGAGCGCCACACGATTGGATTGATCATACAAAATTCATCAATTTATTAATATAGCATATTTTAAAAAATTATATAAAAAGTTTTAATCAATTAGATGATACAGACAATAGTTAATAAAAAAAAACAAATAAACACACACTTGTTGAGTGGATACAATAAAATTAAATAGTTAATTCAGCATAGTCGGCTTTAGAGTTATAATTCTAATTCATAAAAAACTTTGTATCAGATATAGGCTCTGGTAGAAATCGGAAAGAAATGGTAGGACTCTCAATGCAGCATTTGTGCTGTGTTAGAGATAGTGCAGAGGACCCCAAAGGGAAGAGGGCAATATGGTTGTATTAAACCCTAGGGTTTGTAGTACTGCAATGAAAAGAGAGAGAATACAGGTAGACACTAAGGGTCCATTCATACCCACTCCTAGTGGGCCAAATTCAGCCCGTGTCCAATGTTTGGGACTTGCACATGCGCAGGTGCAAACCACGGAAGTGAACGGCTTTGCCAACTTTCACACTCACTGATCAATTCACGCCAGAGGGGGCAGGCGGCTAGAAAGAGAGCAGAGGAGGTGTGTTCATTGGGGAGTTGGGTGCACTGACCTGTTCGCTAGGCTGCGAGTATACACAGTGTAGTAAACAGGTCTGAATCATACCTTAAGAACACTGGCAGAACAATTCTAATGAACTCTGGAGTAAAATTGAGGATCTTAGCATTTGGCCCCGGCCAGTTCACTTTAGCCAGTTCTTCATAAAATTTTCTGTCATCTGGAGAAGAAAGACTCTTATGTTAGACTGTTATTTGTAGACTATAGCTCTGCTTTTAACACTGTCGTGCCTGCGGTGTTGATTGCAAAGCTTAAGGAGATTGGTTACAATGCTCCTACGTGTGACTGGCTGTTGGATTTCTTAATTGATTGTCCGCAGTCAGTCAGAATGGGTTGAACTGTCTCATCTGAGCTTGTCTTAAAAGTAGGTGTCCCTGAGGGATGTGTCTTGAGTCCCTTTTTAAATCATTGTATACTTGTATTGTTTTTCAGAATCAGAGTCCAACCTCATTGTTAAATTCGCTGATGATACTAGGGCGGTGGGTTTGATTAGTGAAGGGGAAGAGGATGGTTATAAAACGGATGTGCAGCAACTGATAAAATGGGGAGAGGCTAATAATTTACTCTTGAATAGTAAAAAAAAAAAAGAGATGTTATAGATTATAGGAGATCGAGGCAATCCACCATTAGACCGCTACTTTTAAATGGTGAAGAGGTGGAGAGGGTCAGTAATATAACATTTCTAGGTATTATGTTCACTGAAGACCTGGTGTGGTCCGAGCATACCACCATAGTGGTTAGCGAGGCCCAGCAACGCCTTTCTTTCTTGCGGAGACTTAGGGCAGAGGGGTTACTGTATCTAGGCCAATACTTGTGAATTTTTACTGCTGTGTAATTGAGAACCTATTAACAAAAAAAAATATTGGCCAACCCTTGCCTAGGATGGCAGTAAAATTAAGACTAATAAAATGAATTTAAATTCTATCCTTGTTATTCTCTTTTCTCCCTGTTACCTTCTGGAAAATGTTATTGATGTTTAGGTTGCCGTACTAGTCGGCTGCGTAACAGTTTTTTTCCTTCTATTTGTCTATTGTCAAGTTTTTATTATAGTATGTAATCTGTGAGTATTTCCTTCTTTTCTCTTTTTATGAAATTTCACTTATGCATTTCTTTTAATGTAATAGTGACAATAAAATGATTTGATTGATTGTAGGCCCGACGTAATAACACATGAGTTTGGCGTCTGTGCAGGATTTTGGCAGATTTTTCTTTTGAAGGGGTAATCATTTACAGGACATAGTTTTGCTTATTAGTGATTGACCCTTTAAATAACAGTCTGAACTCGTACCTGCTAGTAACCCCCCATTTACCATCACTGTGGGTGCATGTATAGAACTTTTGGGAGCTGCTGTTTTTGCCCCCAGTTCCTCTATCCCATGAATAGATGCTGGGTGAGACTATGCCTTGAACGTGATATAATGGAGAGTGATAAACTATCAACCAACCAGCCCCCAACTGTCCTTTTTCATACATTGCCTGTAACATGACAGTTGATTGGCTGATACTTTGTCTTTCTCTGAATTATCACTTTTCAAACTTAGTACATCTGGCCGGGTGTGAGATTGTGCACAGCATCTACAGTATTTGCAGCTGAGCATCAAGTGAGAGGGGGCATCCGGTTCCCCCATCCCTGTGCATGAAACTCTGTGACTAGGGAGGCCAATCCTGGGATCGGTGGGATCCCGGGATTTTGGCTTAAAAATGGCGGGATTTGAATCCCGGGATTGACCCTTCCAATCCCGGGATTCGTACCTGATTGTAAAAAAAACAGCAGACGGCTGTTTGGAACAGTGTCTGTGCGTGCTGTAGCGGCATGACGGTGGCTGGGCTACGCAGCGTGAACCCTGACATCACACCACGCTGCACAGCCCGACCGCCGTCATGCCGCTGCAGCACAGTAGCACACTGTTCTGAATTGTTCGCCTGGCCGCCCGCCCGCTGAGGCTCCCAGCCGCTCGCCCGCTGAGCAGCAACTAGTCGCCCGCTGAGGAGCTCTGTGTCGCCCGCCCACCCCCCGCTGAGGACCTCCTAGCCACCCGCCCGCCCGCTGAGCAGCACCTAGCCAAGCTCAGTAGCTCCCAGCCGCATGCCCGCTGAAGATGGTCCTGACACTGCCTGTCACCACCATCATGTAAGTGACAGCGCAGTGCAGGGCAGGAGGGATAGTGGGGATTAGTCGGGAACCTGTTTTTTTTTCTTTTTTTTTAACCATGGAGGCCAATCCCTGGATCCCGGGAATCCCGGGATTGAGCATTTTTCAATCCCGAATCCCGGGATTGAAAAAATGCCCCGGGATTGGCCTCCCTATCTGTGACCCATGGTGGGACAATGGGACAGTGCCACAAAATACAATTTCATGTCACCCTGTTTTATTTCTGATCTTCATTATTTTTTTAGGATTTTGCAGCTGTTGACGAGGAAAATTAAAGAAAACAAAAACACCTTTCTGCAGCTGTTTAACATTGTGTTTCATATTTGTATCCTGATTCTTTCCTTCTGCAAATGTGAGACCCGGAGCCCAGCACCTGGATGTCATCTGTCTGTAAAGAGGAAGTTTTTATTTCCTTATAAATATTCCCAGGATGGAGATGTCATTATAGGCGGAATATTCACTGTGAATGGCAAGGTGTCAGGGCTGCCATATAATTATAGAATCTATAGACCGATGTGTGCATGGTAAGTGATTAGTCTGCTGAACGAAGTCATTATGTCAGACTTTCCTACTTTTGAAAACTAGTTTCAGCTAGATTTAAATGCTCCAAAAATGTGCAGTGCTGTTAAGAGGGTGTGTCATGCTCTGCCCAGAGGGCGTGTCTAACTTCACCTATGGGCGTATCTATTGACACTAAGGGGTGTGTCAATAGATACGCCCATCCGTTTTTGATTTATTGATACATACAAATAATATAAAACTATACCATTGGTACAGACTTATAATAAAAAAGATTAGATATAAAAAAGCATATACAGTATGCACTCCTTTGTGAATTCTAACAGCAGCTAATAGTCCCGATATTTATTATTTCGAATAAGCTCTCCTTGAGCCAGGATTTAAATATTAGTCCAGCTCAGTGTACATTCATGGAATAACAGTTTAGTGAAAGGTCACTGAATGATAGGTAGCCAATAGTTGTATTATAGCTCCGTCCTGTCCACACTCCGCCAGCTGTCGTCGCCTGTTGACGACCAGCTGATTTATCTGTGTGCGGAGAGCGAGCCGTCCGCCTTTGGCAACAGCTTAGATGGAAACGCTTAATTGCCGGGGAATCGGAGAGACAGTGTGCAGTGCAGGTTAACTCACCCAGACTTATGTTTTCTGCAGATGAAAGGCTAGCGTAGTTGATGCTGTAAACGGTGGGGAGTCCTTGTTAATAGATGGTACAGAGAGTCGGCTGAATGAATGAAGGTATACTGCGGGAGCCTTTTACGGAAGCTGCTGAAAGTAGTTTCACATGTGGAGAAAACTTTAGCTCTGTAACTTGATGCGTTTCTCCACTATAACTGTGTGTAGCGGTTTCTTCAGAAGGGTATGAACAGAGATCTCAAGCGGTGATTTTTAAAACACTGATATCCAATCGTATTGAATCACTCATTAGTGCTTCCAAGTGATTTATTAACCCTCCATGGTTTGGGTTAAGAAGGAGTAGGTTTATTACTTGTAGATGAACTACTATTCAGTGTTCCAAGGGTAGCATCATATCATAGCCATATATCACAATATTTAGTTGCACAATGTATACATACAAAAAAAATGGCAAAAAATTATCCATAAAAACAAAACATAACAAGGACAAAAAAAGGGGAATGGCATCCTATAACAATTTACAAAGGAAGAGAGCAACATATAGAGCACACATGGTAACTATACTGAAAGACAAGTATTAGAGAAAACAGCAATTCTAGATGAGGGACACAGTGGCTCACCACATAGAGCTCTGGTCCAGCAATGCACATTATAGCAGAGCACAGGTTCTAATCCCACACTCCTATGACCTCGCAGGATTGATTTTTTCATAACAATATATTTCATAAACACTAATTGTTTGTTCTTTATTATGATTAATTAATCATTTATTCATTATTTAAGCATTATTTATACTAATCTAATTGTATTTTCTACACAGTTGAATCTACTGATGGTATTGTACACCATTTGTCTGAAAATGTGATAACTAAAATGAAATATACTATACTATAGCGGGTGGTCTTAGAGCCAACCTTATAAAGCATGAGGAAAAAGGGAAAGGAAAAGAGGTGAACAGATACAGCATATGAAAAAGCGTATCCTTATGTGTAAGAGAAAAAATTACCACAAAAGATTTATTTCGATGAAGGGTATATATTAATGGGGTGCAAGAAGAGGGTTAAAAGTCAGATGTTATTCAACTCTATACATTCATTTTGACCTGCCGGATGTAGGCTATTCAATGCAAATATCCAATAAGCCTCCTTCCTGCACAGTTGATTTGGCCTATCAACCCCCCCCCCCCCCCTTGGGGTGGTATCGATGGTCTCAATCCCTTGAATGGTTAGATCATCGATAGCACCCTGATGTTTAAGCTTTACGTGGCGTGAAAAGCTATGTGTACACATTTAAGGATATTCCTTCTGTGTTCTAAAAACCTCACATTTAGTGAGCGAGTCGTGCTGCCTACATACTGAGCACCGCACAAACAAGTAATCAAATAAATGACATAAGTAGAAGTACAATTAATAAAGTTCTCAATTGTGTGTACTGTACCAATAGCTGGGGAAGAGAAATGTGTACTGTTTAATTTACATGTTATACATTTCGATCTTCGGCATTTATGGCAACCTTTATGATGGTTATGAGATAGATTTGTATTACTGGGGTCTGGTAGAAAATTACTTGGGGCAAGGGAGTTTTTAAGGGTAGTGTTCCTTTTGAAGACCACCCTTGGAGAGTCCTCCAATGAATCTGACAGAAATGTGTCGCTTTTAAGGATTTTAAAGTTCTTATGTATAATCTATTTCAACTGTTTCAAATAAGTATTGAACTTAGAAACAAAAATGGGTGTGGGGTTCTCTAAGAAATCTGAATTTTTGTGTTTGATACTGCTAGTTAATAGAGAGTCACGATTGACTTCTAATATGTCTTTCTTAGTACTAGATAAGAGATCTTCAGGATATCCTGCATCTCTAAAAGCAATAGTGAGTTCATTAATTTGTCTCTCAAAGTCAGGGTCATCTGAACAATTATGCCGAATTCTCAAATATTGGCTCTTGGGTATATTCTCAACCCAAGGCCGATGGTGGCTGCTTTTAAAATTCAGATAATTGTGACTTCTGTATGATAAGTTGAAGTATGGATGATTCCCTCCCTGACCGAGAGAGCGATATCCAAAAAGTTAATTTCTGAAGTGTGAACAGTGCTGGTGAATTTTAAACCATAAGTGTTAGAATTAAGGAATGTAACAAAATTGTGCGCTGAAGAAATGTCCTCTTCCCAAACAAAAAATAAATCTTCTATGTACCACCCATAGAACACCAGATTCGCCCCAAATGGGCCACGCCAGACATAGTCCTCCTCGATGTGACCCATGTAGAGGTTGGCAAAACTCGGGGCGAATCTGGTGCCCATGGCTGTACCCAGAATCTGTAAATAAAAAGACCCATTGAATGTGAAGTAATTATGTGATAAATAAAGTGTACTGCATTCAACAAAAAAATCACGTTTGGTGTCACTGAGGCCCTCATCTTGATCTAGATAGTGTTTGAGTACCTCTATACCTCCTTGATGAGGGATAGTACTATATGGAGATTCAACATCACATGTTATAATTAAATAATCTGGTTTCCATCTAAAAGTTTTGATTCTATTAAGGAACTGTGATGTATCTCTAATGTAGGACCTCAGTGACACCGCTCGTCCCTGAAGTTGCACATCTACAAAAGCCGATAAATAAGAAGTGAGGGACCCTACACCTGAAATAAAAGGGGGGTGAAGTGACAGATTTGTGTATTTTTGGTAAATGGTAATATGTGGGAGAGACCGGAAAAGGATTGTGTAAAAAATTGTGCTCCTTCTTGGATATCGCTCCCTCAGCCAGGGCTTTATCTAGCAGATTTAGTTTTATTTAGAGTGTGGGGGGGGGGGGGTTGGGTCCTTTTGTAGAATCTCATAGAATTTTCTGTTATTCAATTGACGGTAAGCTTATTTGACATAGTCAACTTTATCTTGGATGATTGTCCCCCCCCCTTATGTGCTGACTTTATGATGATGGAATCATCCCTTATCAATGATGATGGTTATCTTTTTTTAGGATAGTATTTTTATCATTAGCTTTATCACATAAGGATTTAAAATCCTGCAGGGTTAAGGAGTAAAAGGCCTCAATACAAACATCTTTCTGTTGTATTGGGTAAAACTCAGATCTTTTCCTGAGTTTACTCACATTTTTTGAAGTAAGGTACATAGGGACAGGGGGAGGAGAGCTCGTTCCATTCTCACTCTGTAAGTCTTGCAGTATACAGATGGGGCATGTCTCATCTTTGCAGGGGATGGCGATGGCGACGCCAGGCGCTATCCCCCCCAGCCGCCATCTGTACAGCGAGAAGGGGACGCGCGCGCACGAGAGACGCACGCGTCCCCTTCCGACGGAGCTTCCAACGCTTCCCCGGGTGACCGCCGGCTTGTCGGCGGTCACTTGAGGTGCCTGCCACCTCCCCGCACCCCCCCTAACCCTGTCCATCTCCCTGAAGCAGAAACAGACAGGGTTCCCATTGCCCCGCCGACGGAAACTGAGACGCACGTGCGGGAGAGACGCACGCGCGTCTCAGTCAGATTTCGAGCCCGGCTGCTGGCGGATCGCCAGCGGTGATGTTCTGGCGATTCGCCAGCAAAGAATAGCTCACCACATAGAGCTCTGGTCCAGCAATGCACATTATAGCAGAGCACAGGTTCTAATCCCACACTCCTATGACCTCGCAGGATTGATTTTTTCATAACAATATTTTACATAAACACTAATTGTTTGTTCTTTATTATGATTAATTAATTATTTATTCATTATTTAAGCATTATTTATACTAATCTAATTGTATTTTCTACACAGTTGAATCTACTGATAGTATTGTACACCATTTGTCTGAAAATGTGATAACTAAAATGAAATATACTATACTATAGCGGGTGGTCTTAGAGCCAACCTTATAAAGCATGAGGAAAAAGGGAAGGGAAAAGAGGTGAACAGATACAGCATATGAAAAAGCGTATCCTTATGTGTAAGAGAAAAAATTACCACAAAAGATTTATTTCGATGAAGGGTATATACTAATGGGGTGCAAGAAGAGGGTTAAAAGTCAGATGTTATTCAACTCTATACATTCATTTTGACCTGCCGGATGTAGGCTATTAAATGCAAATATCCAATAAGCCTCCTTCCTGCACAGTTGATTTGGCCTATCAACCCCCCCCCCCTTGGGGTGGTATCGATGGTCTCAATCCCTTGAATGGTTAGATCATCGATAGCACCCTGATGTTTAAGCTTTACGTGGCGTGAAAAGCTATGTGTACACATTTAAGGATATTCCTTCTGTGTTCTAAAAACCTCACATTTAGTGAGCGAGTCGTGCTGCCTACATACTGAGCACCGCACAAACAAGTAATCAAATAAATGACATAAGTAGAAGTACAATTAATAAAGTTCTCAATTGTGTGTACTGTACCAATAGCTGGGGAAGAGAAATGTGTACTGTTTAATTTACATGTTATACATTTCGATCTTCGGCATTTATGGCAACCTTTATGATGGTTATGAGATAGATTTGTATTACTGGGGTCTGGTAGAAAATTACTTGGGGCAAGGGAGTTTTTAAGGGTAGTGTTCCTTTTGAAGACCACCCTTGGAGAGTCCTCCAATGAATCTGACAGAAATGTGTCGCTTTTAAGGATTTTAAAGTTCTTATGTATAATCTATTTCAACTGTTTCAAATAAGTATTGAACTTAGAAACAAAAATGGGTGTGGGGTTCTCTAAGAAATCTGAATTTTTGTGTTTGATACTGCTAGTTAATAGAGAGTCACGATTGACTTCTAATATGTCTTTCTTAGTACTAGATAAGAGATCTTCAGGATATCCTGCATCTCTAAAAGCAATAGTGAGTTCATTAATTTGTCTCTCAAAGTCAGGGTCATCTGAACAATTATGCCGAATTCTCAAATATTGGCTCTTGGGTATATTCTCAACCCAAGGCCGATGGTGGCTGCTTTTAAAATTCAGATAATTGTGACTTCTGTATGATAAGTTGAAGTATGGATGATTCCCTCCCTGACCGAGAGAGCGATATCCAAAAAGTTAATTTCTGAAGTGTGAACAGTGCTGGTGAATTTTAAACCATAAGTGTTAGAATTAAGGAATGTAACAAAATTGTGCGCTGAAGAAATGTCCTCTTCCCAAACAAAAAATAAATCTTCTATGTACCACCCATAGAACACCAGATTCGCCCCAAATGGGCCACGCCAGACATAGTCCTCCTCGATGTGACCCATGTAGAGGTTGGCAAAACTCGGGGCGAATCTGGTGCCCATGGCTGTACCCAGAATCTGTAAATAAAAAGACCCATTGAATGTGAAGTAATTATGTGATAAATAAAGTGTACTGCATTCAACAAAAAAATCACGTTTGGTGTCACTGAGGCCCTCATCTTGATCTAGATAGTGTTTGAGTACCTCTATACCTCCTTGATGAGGGATAGTACTATATGGAGATTCAACATCACATGTTATAATTAAATAATCTGGTTTCCATCTAAAAGTTTTGATTCTATTAAGGAACTGTGATGTATCTCTAATGTAGGACCTCAGTGACACCGCTCGTCCCTGAAGTTGCACATCTACAAAAGCCGATAAATAAGAAGTGAGGGACCCTACACCTGAAATAAAAGGGGGGTGAAGTGACAGATTTGTGTATTTTTGGTAAATGGTAATATGTGGGAGAGACCGGAAAAGGATTGTGTAAAAAATTGTGCTCCTTCTTGGATATCGCTCCCTCAGCCAGGGCTTTATCTAGCAGATTTAGTTTTATTTAGAGTGTGGGGGGGGGGGGTTGGGTCCTTTTGTAGAATCTCATAGAATTTTCTGTTATTCAATTGACGGTAAGCTTATTTGACATAGTCAACTTTATCTTGGATGATTGTCCCCCCCCCTTATGTGCTGACTTTATGATGATGGAATCATCCCTTATCAATGATGATGGTTATCTTTTTTTAGGATAGTATTTTTATCATTAGCTTTATCACATAAGGATTTAAAATCCTGCAGGGTTAAGGAGTAAAAGGCCTCAATACAAACATCTTTCTGTTGTATTGGGTAAAACTCAGATCTTTTCCTGAGTTTACTCACATTTTTTGAAGTAAGGTACATAGGGACAGGGGGAGGAGAGCTCGTTCCATTCTCACTCTGTAAGTCTTGCAGTATACAGATGGGGCATGTCTCATCTTTGCAGGGGATGGCGATGGCGACGCCAGGCGCTATCCCCCCCAGCCGCCATCTGTACAGCGAGAAGGGGACGCGCGCGCACGAGAGACGCACGCGTCCCCTTCCGACGGAGCTTCCAACGCTTCCCCGGGTGACCGCCGGCTTGTCGGCGGTCACTTGAGGTGCCTGCCACCTCCCCGCACCCCCCCTAACCCTGTCCATCTCCCTGAAGCAGAAACAGACAGGGTTCCCATTGCCCCGCCGACGGAAACTGAGACGCACGTGCGGGAGAGACGCACGCGCGTCTCAGTCAGATTTCGAGCCCGGCTGCTGGCGGATCGCCAGCGGTGATGTTCTGGCGATTCGCCAGCAAAGAATAGCTCACCACATAGAGCTCTGGTCCAGCAATGCACATTATAGCAGAGCACAGGTTCTAATCCCACACTCCTATGACCTCGCAGGATTGATTTTTTCATAACAATATTTTACATAAACACTAATTGTTTGTTCTTTATTATGATTAATTAATTATTTATTCATTATTTAAGCATTATTTATACTAATCTAATTGTATTTTCTACACAGTTGAATCTACTGATAGTATTGTACACCATTTGTCTGAAAATGTGATAACTAAAATGAAATATACTATACTATAGCGGGTGGTCTTAGAGCCAACCTTATAAAGCATGAGGAAAAAGGGAAGGGAAAAGAGGTGAACAGATACAGCATATGAAAAAGCGTATCCTTATGTGTAAGAGAAAAAATTACCACAAAAGATTTATTTCGATGAAGGGTATATACTAATGGGGTGCAAGAAGAGGGTTAAAAGTCAGATGTTATTCAACTCTATACATTCATTTTGACCTGCCGGATGTAGGCTATTAAATGCAAATATCCAATAAGCCTCCTTCCTGCACAGTTGATTTGGCCTATCAACCCCCCCCCCTTGGGGTGGTATCGATGGTCTCAATCCCTTGAATGGTTAGATCATCGATAGCACCCTGATGTTTAAGCTTTACGTGGCGTGAAAAGCTATGTGTACACATTTAAGGATATTCCTTCTGTGTTCTAAAAACCTCACATTTAGTGAGCGAGTCGTGCGGCCTACATACTGAGCACCGCACAAACAAGTAATCAAATAAATGACATAAGTAGAAGTACAATTAATAAAGTTCTCAATTGTGTGTACTGTACCAATAGCTGGGGAAGAGAAATGTGTACTGTTTAATTTACATGTTATACATTTCGATCTTCGGCATTTATGGCAACCTTTATGATGGTTATGAGATAGATTTGTATTACTGGGGTCTGGTAGAAAATTACTTGGGGCAAGGGAGTTTTTAAGGGTAGTGTTCCTTTTGAAGACCACCCTTGGAGAGTCCTCCAATGAATCTGACAGAAATGTGTCGCTTTTAAGGATTTTAAAGTTCTTATGTATAATCTGTTTCAACTGTTTCAAATAAGTATTGAACTTAGAAACAAAAATGGGTGTGGGGTTCTCTAAGAAATCTGAATTTTTGTGTTTGATACTGTTAGTTAATAGAGAGTCACGATTGACTTCTAATATGTCTTTCTTAGTACTAGATAAGAGATCTTCAGGATATCCTGCATCTCTAAAAGCAATAGTGAGTTCATTAATTTGTCTCTCAAAGTCAGGGTCATCTGAACAATTATGCCGAATTCTCAAATATTGGCTCTTGGGTATATTCTCAACCCAAGGCCGATGGTGGCTGCTTTTAAAATTCAGATAATTGTGACAGTCTACTTCTGTATGATAAGTTGAAGTATGGATGATTCCCTCTCTGACCGAGAGAGCGATATCCAAAAAGTTAATTTCTGAAGTGTGAACAGTGCTGGTGAATTTTAAACCATAAGTGTTAGAATTAAGGAATGTAACAAAATTGTGCGCTGAAGAAATGTCCTCTTCCCAAACAAAAAATAAATCTTCTATGTACCACCCATAGAACACCAGATTCGCCCCAAATGGGCCACGCCAGACATAGTCCTCCTCGATGTGACCCATGTAGAGGTTGGCAAAACTCGGGGCGAATCTGGTGCCCATGGCGGTACCCAGAATCTGTAAATAAAAAGACCCATTGAATGTGAAGTAATTATGTGATAAATAAAGTGTACTGCATTCAACAAAAAAATCACGTTTGGTGTCACTGAGGCCCTCATCTTGATCTAGATAGTGTTTGAGTACCTCTATACCTCCTTGATGAGGGATAGTACTATATGGAGATTCAACATCACATGTTATAGTTAAATAATCTGGTTTCCATCTAAAAGTTTTGATTCTATTAAGGAACTGTGATGTATCTCTAATGTAGGACCTCAGTGACAACACTCGTCCCTGAAGTTGCACATCTACAAAAGCCGATAAATAATCTTTTCCTGAGTTTACTCACATTTTTTGAAGTAAGGTACATAGGGACAGGGGGAGGAGAGCTCGTTCCATTCTCACTCTGTAAGTCTTGCAGTATACAGATGGGGCATGTCTCATCTTTGCAGGGGATGGCGATGGCGACGCCAGGCGCTATCCCCCCCAGCCGCCATCTGTACAGCGAGAAGGGGACGCGCGCGCATGAGAGGCGCACGCGTCCCCTTCCGACGGAGCTTCCAACGCTTCCCTGGGTGACCGCCGGCTTGACGGCGGTCACTCAAGGTCCCTGCCACCTCCCCGCACCCCCCCTAACCCTGTCCATCTCCCTGAAGCAGAAACAGACAGGGTTCCCATTGCCCCGCCGACGGAAACTGAGACGCACGTGCGGGAGAGACGCACGCGCGTCTCAGTCAGATTTCGAGCCCGGCTGCTGGCCGACAAGCCGGCGGTGACACGGGGGAAGCGCTGGAAGCGACATCGGAAGTGGACATGCGCGCCCCCTTCTCGCTATACAGATGGCGGCTAGCGGGGGATGGTGGCTGACGTCGCCATCGCCATCCCCTGCAAAGATGAGCCAATCTGTTGTTTCCCTGAATCTCCTATTGTAGGACCTAACCTGATTATTTGTATAATCGGCAATGTCACGTGAAAGTTTGTTGTTCTTTGATTTAATTAGAAATTGTTCATACTCGTCTATTTTCTGATTTAGTTCAATATCATATTCAGCAAATTCTGGACAAGTTTTATGCGCTTTTAACAAATTTTGAACCTTTGTGATCTCTACATTGGTTTCAGACACTTTTGTTTCTCTATAGGAAATGGGAAGCTTGATCAGATCAATTGAACACTGTTTAAGGGTCTCATTCCACTTGGAGGTTAACTCGGGATCCTCTTGAAAAGGAGCAGGTTTTAAAAATACGTAGGCCACTTGGAATCATTTTGTTATCTAAATATTTGGTTAATAACATTTTATCCAACCAGTGAAGTGTTTTGGTTTTCAACAAACCTTCTAGTTTTATGAACAGATGTGTAATCCCAGACGGGACAGGGTTATGCTGTATTCCATGAATGTACACTGAGCTGGACTAATATTATTTAAATCCTGGCTCAAGGAGAGCTTATTCTAAATACTAAATATCAGGACTATAGCTGCTGTTAGAATTCACAAAGGAGTGCATATATGCTTTTTTATATATAATCTTTTTTATAAGTCTGTACCAACGGTATAGTTTTATATTATTTGTATGTATCAATAAATCAAAAACACTTTTTACTATTTCCAATTGTGTGGCGCTCTCTGGATGTATGTGTTTATTCACACACACCCCTTGACTTTTCCAGTGTACCCATCCTGTAAACCATCCAATTTGCTAATTGGGAGCAGCCACCTACTTTAACCTTTATAAATTCCCTAGTTCTAAGGGTGAGTTTTTTAGTGCTTGCGGACGAATGGTTTTTCCTTAACCTAAGTCCTTTAGTTTAGTATATTTGGTGTATATTTGGGCAGCATTTACTATTGGTTAATATTAAAATTATAAATTCGCCAGTTATCTACACATTGTGGTAATATACATTCTGCTATCATTAGCGCTACATTTATACCGTTATTGTGAAGATTTATTTTCCTTGTAATTTTTTTTTTCTGTTTTTGTGTTTGAGGAATGGCATCTTTTGATATAAATTCTCGTAATCTTAGGCGTAGTCATCTAATGGGTACCAACATTAATATTGAAGATTTACAGCATAACCCTGTTCCGTCTGGGATTACACATCTATTCATAAAACTAGAAGGTTTGTTGAAAACCGAAACACGTCACTGGTTGGATAAAATGCTATTAACCAAATATTTAGATAAAAAAATTATTCCAAGTGGCCTACGTATTTTAAAACCTACTCCTTTCAAGAATTAACCACCAAGTGGAATGAGACCATTGATCAGTGTTCATTTGATCTGATCAATCTTCTCATTTCCTATAGAGAAACAAAAGTGTCTGAAACCAATGTAGAGATCACAAAGGTTCAAAATTTGTTAAAAGCGCATAAAACTTGTCCAGAATTTGCTGAATATGATATTGAACTAAATCAGAAAATAGACGAGTATGAACAATTTCTAATTAAATCAAAGAACAAAAAACGTTCACGTGACATTGCCGATTATAAAAATAATCAGGTTAGGTCCTACAATAGGAGATTCAGGGAAACTAACTATATATATATATATATATATATATATATATATATATATATATATATATATATATATAATCACACTTTGAAGTAGCACTCCTTAGCATAGAAAAGTTCTGGTGCACGCCACAAGCATGCCCGGAGCAGGTCAAAACATCCACAATGTAGAGGCGGCACACAAATCAGCAAAAGTAGCAGACACGGACCCTGTAATAGGTCAACGTTTCGAAGCTTTATTTTTTGCGCTTCTTCTTCAGGACCAATATACAAAATACACCAGTGACAAAAAGCAATATATACATACATACCGGTACGCCCACCGTCGTTCGTTTCCCAGCACCCCGCCGTGAGGTGACGTCATCGAGGCCAGACTGGTCGCATGCGTCCATACGTCAACGCGTCATGCCGCTGCCCATCCTGCCGGTCTCCTGCACTCAACCCCCTGGCGTCATGGCGTCTCCTGGTAGTCATAACGACCGGAGCTGTGTCTGACAAGACAATAACAAGAAATGCTTATAGTAGCAGAAGAAATGAAATCAGTGCATAAACAGACAAGCGGACATAACTCTGTATGAACTAATATATCAACAGTAAAGAACAAAACAAAATAAATCAGGAAAGGAATGTACAGATACATAATTGCAGTAAAGATCACTCATATTATACAAGAACAAACAGGTTCCAAAAGGGCATTTTCAAATAAAGCAATGTAACCCGGCTGATTCATTCAGCCCTTTAGGCGCCAGTGTCCCCAAACGGTGGATCCACTGAGCCTCACACCTCAACAGTTTTAACGATCTGTTTCCCCCTCTAATATTCACGGGTATATGGTCTATAATAATATACCTAAGCATGGGGATCGTATGTTTAGCCAGCATGAAATGCCTTGCTACGGGCTGATCGCTTTGTCCTTTAGCAAGAGCAGCTTTAATAGATGATCTGTACCCAGCCATTCTCTCCCTCAGGGTGCGCTCAGTCTTACCGACATAGTGCAACCCGCACGGACATGTGATCATATAAACAATGAACCGTGTTGTGCAGGTTACCCTATGCCGGATGACATAACGTTTGCCACTATGGGGGTGGCAAAAGGAGTCAGCCCTGGTGAGAGACTGGCACGTCGCACAACCAAGGCAACGATAGCATCCTGGATGCTGTACCAGAAACTGTTCACTGCTCTCAGCTTTTAATCTAGAGATATCAGTTTTCACCACATGGTCCCTGATATTTTTGCCACGTGTATAGCAAGGCATGATCTGACACCCGGACAGGTGTAGTGCCTGATCCGTCTGGATAATAGGCCAGTTGCGTTTCACAACTCTATTAATCCCGGCACTAGCCATATTAAAGTGGTTGACCCATGGAAGTTTGTTAGAAGCCCCAGAAGTTTTCAGAAGGTCGGCTCTGGACATAGCAAGGGCTTTGGATTTGGCCTCCACCAACAACTTACTCTCATACCCTCTAGCAAGAAAACGTGTTATCATCAGTTCAATCTGCTTTTCAGCCTCTTCCCTCTCACTGCAAATCCGCACAGCTCTGATGAACTGAGAGAAGGGAAGCCCGAATTTGAGTGACTTCGGGTGGAAACTACTGGCGTGTAGCACAGTGTTTCGATCCGTTTCCTTCCTAAAGAGATTAGTATTGATCTCACCTCAATTAATGGACACCAGGACATCAAGAAAGGCCACAGAAGTAGCACTAGTAGAGTAGGTGAATTTGATGCTACTATCCGTAGCATTATGTGTGTTAATCAGTACTCCAAACTGCTCATCACTTCCACTAGACACCATGAACAGATCGTCAATGTATCTGACATAAAAGACAATCATGCCAGACACATTGACGTCCGTGAAAAATATATCCTTTTCTGCCATAAGCATATATGCATTAGCATATGCCGGCGCGAAATTGCTACCCATAGAGCATCCGCTCATCTGGATATAAAACTTGTCGCAATATAGGAAACAATTGTGGGTGAGGAGCAGTTCGAGTACCCCAAGGACAAATTGCACATCAGGACCAGTGTATACCGGGTTGTCAGTCAGTAGTTTGCGTACTGCCAGCAACCCACCACCGTTGGGAATTACGGTATACAAACTGGTCACATCAACACTACATAACAATGCGCCAGTAGGTACATTTCCTATTTCAGTAAGGCGATTAATAAAAGATGTAGTGTCTAACAAGTAGCCAGGACTGGCCTGAACACAGGGCTGTAACAGGCAATCAATGTAGGTAGCAGCATTCTGAAACAGGGAACCCCGGGCTGCAATGATCGGCCGTCCTGGCGGTGCAACCAGCCTCTTATGGATCTTGGGTAAGGTGTAAATCAGCGGGACGGTGGGGTGACACACCCTCAGAGCTGTTGTCAATTCGGAAGATATGTGCCCCGCACCGACCGCCTCACCCAAGAAGCCATCCAACTTGGCTGCAAATAGCACAGTAGGATCACCATCCAACTTCCTATACACCTTGGTGTCAGATAGCTGTTTCTCTATTTCAAGCTGGTAATCGCAAAGGTCTTGAATGACCATGGCACTGCCTTTGTCGGCGGGCCGGATCATTATGTCAGCATAAGATGACAGATTCTTAAGGGCTTTATGCTCACCCATGGTCAAATTCGACCTGGGCAGTTGTTTAGGTAATTTAGTGAATACCTCATTCTCAACCTGTGTCTCCACCATCCTAGAAAACGTTCTTAATGAAGCATTATTAGAGAATGGTTCAAAGGATGAACGTCCCTGAAGTCTCTTAACAGGTAGCGGTATGTCGTCAGGCACAACTGGAACCTGTCTCAAATCGTCACGGTTCCCAAAGTGTTCTTTCAATTTGATTTGGCGTGTTAACTTATACTTCTCAATATCCCATTTCATAGTATTGAGTGGCACCGTGGGTACGAAAGATAAACCCCGGCCAAGCACTCTGTTCTCATCATCAGTCAACACATGTTTGGACAGATTCACTACGACTTGCTCACAGGGGGTCTCCCTCTGCTTCCCCTTGTTGTGCCCTCCACGACGGGTCCTAAATCTCTTATGGCGGGTCTCCTTGTTCTGGAACGTACCCCTAAAGGGACCTGTGTCGATTGACTCCCAGCAGCAGAGTTAGAGTCGGAGTCACTGGTAGTGCGTTGGTCTGTCGACGAATTTACATTAGCGCCATATCTGCGCTGCCTGTATTGGCGTCTCTGTTGTTGGCCATTCTGCGTTGCACCCTGAATCCACGTGTAGACGCGGTTCTGTTCGTAGTCTTGATTGACTTTTGCCAACTTTTGTCGTTTAAACTGGATCAAGTCACGTTTATACGCTGCGACCTGTTTTTCCAGTTTCTCAAGCCAGTTGGTATTAGTATCAGCTTGAAAGTTGGCTTTGTGCAAATCTTTAAATGTCTTTATACGATCTTGTGCAATGGCCATTTCCCACCCAGACTCCTCGATGACTAATAAGATGAGGTCTAGACTGCATTTATTAGTTATTGCAATCCACTTGCTGCAGAATGCAGTACTAAACCTCCCTATCGTTGGTGCATTCCGCACCCTAAAACCACGAGGGATACGTTTGCTCCGATAATAGTCACTCAAGGTGATACTGTGGTACTGGTAGTCAATCTCGCGTTGTCTCAACCGCAACCAGTCTTTATACAGAAACTCCAGGGGTCGGGCATCATTATCCTCATCCAGTATCTGTTTGGATAGAATCCCTTCCACCTCTGATTCCGAGTATGAAAAAGTTTTGCCGCAGGTCAACATGGACAGGTTAACACCGCCCACGGGTAAATCTTCACCACCACTTAAAAGCTCAGCCATACTGGAGATGGTACAGAGCAAGCAACTTGTATGTCCTGTATTAGTAGTGTAAAGCAAACACAATGGGTGCTGATACTCCTCCTCTATATATATATATATAGAGAGAGAGAGGTAGACAGCCTGGCACTCCCTCAGATGGGATTCAGTACCTGGGTGCCTTCTGGAACTAACAGGTAGTCTCGTAGGAAGGAACAGACAGCGGCACTCCAAGGATTTTCAACAGCGTGTATTAAAGCAAACCAACGTTTCGGGGTATCATTCACCCCTTTGTCAAGGTTATTGCACTTAAACCTTGATAAAGGGGTGAATGATACCCCGAAACGTTGGTTTGCTTTAATACACGCTGTTGAAAATCCTTGGAGTGCCGCTGTCTGTTCCTTCCTACGAGACTATATATATATATATATATATATATATATATATATATATATATATATATATATATACTACACAATAGTGTCTTCAGCGCCCTTTTCTTGTAATGTCCATATAATACAATAAAACAATAATAAAATCAATAATAGAATCAAAAAATTCTTTCAAGGTAGTTCTTTTGAAGAAAATTTCTTTTTATTTTGAAAAACGTGATCAGTACCCAACGCGTTTCGCCTCCAAAAGAAGCTTCATCATGGGTTTGTGATCTATAAAAGTATAATATACATACAATCACATATTTGGACATTACATACAAAACAATTTACATAAAAATTTATAAATATTTACATAAAATTATAGCAGCAATGGTATACAGATAGGGGGAACAAGCTTATATTAATACATTTCTTTTTTTGGGTAATTAATTATTTAATTAATCTATGAGATTTTTTATGAAATTTTTTAGAAGATTTTTAGAATTTTTTTAATTTTTCTAGAGAATTTTTTAGAGAATTTTCAGAGAATTTTCTGGTACATACCTTTTATTTGGAATACAACATTTTATGTCTTTCAAAGTCAGGTCCAATTTGATTGTGGACAAATATCCATGAAGGTCCGATAAATTATGGACCAAAAGATAGATAGAACCTGGTGGGTTTATACAAAAATAATTCCATTTAGGAATCCAAATAATATATGTATATATATATATATATATATATATATATATATATATATATATATATATATATATGGCCTTTTAAATTGGGTTTTTACATTTAGTACACATACCTTATTCACAGAACATGTAATATAAAATGAGTAATTTTCTCTAGAAGAACATCTATGGGAATGCGGTGGAGTTTCTAAAGAAAAACATAATACATGATTTGATTTTAACTTGTGGAAGTATAAATATATATATATAAAACCTTTTGGGTCCAATGCGTCTAGTATTTTTTTTACTACATACCTCCCAGGATTTAATTGGAAGCACATTCAGTGGTAAATGCAACCATACTAGATCCATAGGTTAATTAGATCCATAGGTTAATTATATCCGTAGATTAGTTTTTCATAAACCGTGGACTTCTGGGGTTAATCACCATAAATTTTTGGAATAAATCCTAACAAAAAATACATAATACATATTCACATATTCAACTGGTACCGAACTTTGCAATTAATTAGACTCTAATTTGTTTAAATTCAAAAATTACTGAATGTGTCTTACCCTCAGGTGTGGGGATATGTGCTCTCCTAGGGATCCAAGCAGCAAGTGAGTGAGATCTGGCTTGGACTGTGTATATATAGGGAGCTGTCTATGACATCACTTCCCTTATCCAATCAGAATGGAGTGATTTTGTTCCATTTAATTATATATTTTATCTTATATTATTTTATAAATAAACTCTATATACTGACTCAGTATATAACTGTGACTTAGTGGATAAATTTGTATATATATTAAATTTATAAGTGCAGAGATAGATATAAATAAATAAATAAATTGAGAAAAACGCCCCATAATGCATTGCGTTTATTTAGTTCTTATAAGTCTTTTTAGACCTTTAATATCAACCGGTATTACAGAAGTGTGGATGAGGCTGATGTTCATTTACATCCCTTCTATAAGATATTGATCTCTGGGGTAAAAGATTTTTTTAAACGTTTGGTTTTAACTTTATTTTCGGTTTGCGTTCCACCCAATACGGAGTGGAATGCACCGCCTTCTTACCCAGGAAATAAGTAATGCGAGGAGTTCTAAGGCGGAAGTATAACGTCCGCCGGCTTTAAGGTTTGGCGCGTCATAGCTTTTCGTTAGCTTCCTATGTTCCACCTACATCTAGGTAGGAACGCATTCATCTAATTCTCAAAACCTGCTTCATATGTATCTATTTGAAGGGCTATGCTGATTGCGTTCCATCTAATATGAGTTGGAACGCATCGCTATATTTTCTAGTGAGCGTGAATTCCAACATTAAACTATTTTATAATAGTGTGAACTAATTTATAGTGATGTAATGAATCCTATAGGTGGTGCTCATTATTCAATTGCAAAATTCCGGTCTCAGCTTTACAAATTAATAATATATCATTTAGCGTAAATACATACGCAATGACATAATAATAATAACTAATCAATGCATTAATGCAAAAAAACAATACAAACATAAGTAATAGCGTACGTACATAACAGGCATGGGAAATATACCCTACATATACTACACAACAAAAAATAATAATAAATAAATAATAAATAAATAAATAAAAAATAATAATTTATGGAAAAATATATATATATATACACAAATATGTGCATATAGTTTGCACATAGTTTTACATTTTCATATACTTTCACATTTCCATATATGTATATGTGAACTTCCGACTTTCGCCTCCATTATTAATGTATAGGCAAATAAGGATGATATACTTTGAGTTTTATACTTTCAACCCCATCAATGTTATATTAGCCAGAATTAAGGTGACATATAATAACTAATACAAGTAATATAGGTGTTAGTCCATTATTTATTACAATAATACCAGAGTAAATAATAAAATATTATGAAAACAATTCATTATAAAAAGGCTGTCACTTCAATGTTTTCATTGAGCCCCTTAGGGACTAGGGTATCCAATGTAAAAATCCAATAGGATTCTCTCATTGCCAAGGTACGGTCTTTATCACCCCCTCTAGGATCATCTTTAATATGTTCCAAGACCGAAAAACGAAAAGAGCACACCTCAGAATTATGCTCCTGTTCGAAATGTCTGGGGACACTGTGGTTCTGTACTTTCTTTTTTATATTTCTCAGATGTTCCTGGATGCGGATCTTTAAACATCTTTTGGTTTTTCCCACGTACCATTTATTACAGCCACATTTGGCCAAATATACCACGTAGGTTGAATCACATGTTATGACCCCATTAAATCTACATTCCTTTTTTAGGTTTTCTGGGATTTTGGGACCCTGTTTTTCTATGTACTTGCAGCAAATACATCTATTGCATGGGTATAAACCTTTTCTTTCAGGGAATAAAGAGATAGATGGAACTAAATTGTCTTTTGTTCCGATATTATTCAATTTGCTCGGTGCGAGTATACTTTTAAAGTTTTTAGCCTTCTTAAAGACAATATCAGGTTTATCGGGCAAGTGAGGTCCTAAAACTGGGTCTAATTTAAGCAAATGCCAGTGTTTATCCAAACATTTTTTTATTTTGTTATGTTCTTGGCTGAATTGGGTTATAAATGGCCTGATTTTCTTATCACTGGGGTGGTTCTCTTTCTCTTTTATGAGATCAGCTCTAATAGCCAGCGAGGCTTTTTTCTGATCTTGGCGAATATTACTTTCCTTATATCCCCTTTCCAGGAACCTATTTACCAAGATTTCAGACTGTTCCCAATAATTTTCGATATTGCTACAATTTTTGCGCATCTTCAAGATGGGCAAACGGAACGTTATTTTTCCATGTACTTAGATGGCAACTATCTGCCGGAATATAACTATTAGCATCGGTTTGCTTAAAAAAGTTTTTGTAGAAATGGTTTTATCATTTGGGTCAACAGAGATCACAATATCCAAGAAGTCTATTTCAATTGTATGATCCTTATAAGTGAATTTTAGATTATAATCATTAATCTGTAAGGTAAGAATAAAATCATCTAGACTGGTTTTATCTCCATCCCAGACCAACAGGATGTCGTCTATGTATCGTTTATAGAATTTTATTCTGTCATCTTTGTATCCCTCATTTGCATATAAGGTTTTATTTTCCCAATTGTCCATATAGCTATTCGCATAAGGGGGCAAATTTCGTACCCATAGCAGTCCCCTGCTTTTGAACGTAATGAGCCCCATTAAATTCGAAATGATTATGCTCCAAGATAAATCGGACCCCATTCAATAGAAAAAACATTTCCTTCTCCTCTATTTTAATGTCAGATTGGAGAATTTCTTTTATGGTTTGGACACCTTTGAGGTGGGGTATCGAAGTATATAATGCTTGTACATCTACTGTTACCCACCTATACGTGGGTTCCCATTCAAGATTTTGAATTTCTCTCAAGACCTGTGTAGAGTCTTTTAGGTAAGATTTTTGTACTTTAACATATATTTGTAATTTAAGATCTAAGAAATGAGAAAGATTTGCAGTAAGTGATTCTATTCCGGCGACTATAGGTCTTCCGGGAGGGAGGTCTCTATTTTTATGTACTTTTGGAATATGATAGAAGATAGGTATCTTCGGTTTCTCAATGTATAGATAATCCATTTCTTTCTTACATATAATACCTTCATCCTTCGCTTTTTTTAGGAGAGAGTACAGTTCTATTTTGTAGAGACTTATACTGGATTGCCATTCAATTTTTGGTACGTATCTGGATCATCTATTAATTTATAAGCTTCTGTTAAATAGGTAGAACGATCTTGGAGCACCACTGCCCCTCCTTTGTCTGCAACTTTTATTATTAGATCTTTATCTTTCTGCAAATCTTTCAATGCCTTTTTCTCTTGTGGAGTTAAATTACTACATTTTTGATTGTCGATTTTTAAAGTTTTAAAATCCTCCTTCACTAGATCTGAAAAAAATCTCTAAATGGCTACCTCTTGATTCCACCGGGTAGAATTTTGAGGGTGGGGCCACCAATGGTTTAGGGGTATTAGATTCTTTACATGGGTTTTTCAAAAAATGTCTTTCTAACGTTAGTCGTCTAATAAATTTGTTCAGATCTATGAACAGGTTAAATTTGTCTGAATGTTGATCTGGAGCAAATTTTAAACCTTTATTTAATATCTCTGTTTCTTGTTTGGATAGAATTTTTTTTGAAAGATTGATGACCCCTGTATGGTTGGGTCTTTCAAGAAGTGTGCTGTTCTTTTCTTTTTTGGGGAATTTTCGCCCTCCTCTTTTTCCCCTTCTCCTAGGTATCTCTTTTTTGTCGTGGGGGATTCCACTTCTGTAGAATATAGATCTTTCCTTAGTGTATGAGGGGAGATTGCCCTTCTTCTCCCATCTAAAAAATGTTCTGTGGGAGGAGATCTAAGGGTCTCAAATCTATTTGAGGTTTCTGGATAATACATTCTATTAGGTGACGCATACCTGTGACCTATAGATTTTTTGTATTCCCTTCGTGGTGGGGATCTATAAGGCTTTTCGTTCCATCTTTGGTGTGGACTCTCTCTTTGATATGGAGTTCTTTTTTGGTAGGAATTTCTTCCCTGATGGTAGTTTCTATCACGATATACATCCTGATAGTAATCTCTATTTTTATAGGAGTCTCTCCTCTGATGGGAGTTTCTACTTTGGTAATAATTCCTCCTCTGAAAGGAGTTCTTCCTTTGATAGGAGTCTCTCCTATTTTGACCCTGGAATGTTTTTTTAGTGAAAACTTCATCATCCTCATTATTTCTATAATTTTCCCGTGGTCTAGAATTATCAGATAGAGACCAATTGAGAACTTTCCCATTATCATAATCCAATTTGTCTCTTAGGAATTTCTTTTGTTTCCTAATAATAATATCGGACTCCAAAGAGTCTATCTTTCCCTGCATATCCATCACATCTCTCTTGAAATCTTCATTATCCTCAAATTTGGACAATGTAGTTTCAAGTTTCTTAATTTGATCCTCCAAAACACTCAACTCTTTTTTACGATCGCTTACTATTAGATCAATAAGTTTTAATGAACAATCGTTAAGGATTTTGTTCCAACTGTCCATAAACCCATCGTTTGTTTGTCCT
The DNA here is from genome assembly GCF_055691185.1 of Crinia signifera. Lineage (NCBI taxonomy): Eukaryota > Metazoa > Chordata > Amphibia > Anura > Myobatrachidae > Crinia > Crinia signifera. The sequence goes on from NC_139217.1 coordinate 39,597,064, forward strand.
AGGGTGGGTTTCTTTAAAACACTTAATCCTCTAGGTACTCTCCCAACCTCCAAATATTTTTCAAGAGTTATCAATTCGTACCATACTTTTATCTCTTTAGTAGCCAATTTTTCCATTAGATTTAGTGATCCATAATATTCATCCGTTGTTCCCTCCATCTGTTCTACATTTGTTACTTCCTCTAAAAATATAGAGCGGCATTTTTCCGTCCTACTTGTCCTATCTCTAATGACAGGCAAAATTTATATTCAGCAGCAGATCAGAGATTACTAGTAGCAAACACAAATTCCAACACAAAATCCCTAAAATTGCGCTATTATTTAAACTCTATATCGGTCGCTGTTGACACTCAATCCCCTACTAGCTGGGACTGCAAACACCTTCAATACACTACACAATAGTGTCTTCAGCGCCCTTTTCTTGTAATGTCCATATAATACAATAAAACAATAATAAAATCAGTAATAGAATCAAAAAATTCTTTCAAGGTAGTTCTTTTGAAGAAAATTTATTTTTATTTTGAAAAACGTGATCAGTACCCAATGCGTTTCGCCTCCAAAAGAAGCTTCATCAGGGGTTTGTGATCTATAAAAGTATAATATACATACAATCACATATTTGGACATTACATACAAAACAATTTACATAAAAATTTACATAAAAATGTATAAATATTTACATAAAATTATAGCAGCAATAGTATACAGATAGGGGGAACAAGCTTATATTAATACATTTCTTTTTTTGGGTAATTAATTATTTCATTAATCTATGAGATTTTTTAAGAAATTTTTTAGAAGATTTTTAGAATTTTTTTTATTTTTCTAGAGAATTTTCTGGTACATACCTTTTATTTGGAATACAACATTTTATGTCTTTCAAAGTCAGGTCCAATTTGATTGTGGACAAATATCCATGAAGGTCCGATAAATTATGTACCAAAAGATAGATAGAACCTGGTGGGTTTATACAAAAATAATTCCATTTAGGAATCCAAATAATATATGTATATATATATATATATATATATATATATACAAAAGCAGTATGATGGCACTCAGAGGATTTTTCACGAATATACAGGACACTGGAAGTGTAGCAACGTTTCGGTTTTATTAACCTTTTTCAAGCTCACAAAAAACAAATGACAATCTTACCTATAACCGAAACGTTGCTACACTTCCAGTGTCCTGTATATTCGTGAAAAATCCTCTGAGTGCCATCATACTGCTTTTGTATATTCCACGTGTACCATACACGCTGAGGGGCACCAGGGGTAATACCATTGGAGATCATACAGAGTGCCGACCCCGACAACCCGCTATATATATATATATATATATATATATATATATATATATAATATATATATATATATATATATATATATATATATATATATATATATATATATATATATATATATATATATGGCCTTTTTAATTGGGTTTTTACATTTAGTACACATACCTTATTCACAGAACATGTAATATAAAATGAGTAATTTTCTCTAGAAGAACATCTATAGGAATGCGGTGGAGTTTCTAAAGAAAAACATAATACATGATTTGATTTTAACTTGTGGAAGTATAAATATATATATATATATATATATATATATATATAAAACCTTTGTGTTGGAATATATATATATATATATATATATGTAGTGGGCAGTGAGCAGACTCCTGTATTTACTGCTTGCACCCCACCCCCCATGGAAATTGCAACATTTAGTACCACATCCTGACAGGGCACAAGTTGTGGCTTTTATTGGAATGGGGGTGGGGCTTAATGGGAGTGAGGCTTAATGGGGCAAACCCCGCCCCTGGAAACAGCTGCAGAGAGTCTTCTCCCGGAGAGGAAACCATCAAAGTAGGCAAGTATGGTTAGAGCAGCTATAGTGATAGTGTAATGAGCAGCAGCAATGCTGTGGCCCCATGTATAGGGCATATTAATGACATCTGTCCCCATGTGGGCTGAGAATGACTCATGGATGGGTCCTATATGATGCCGTGTGGGGGAATAAGGCAGCTGCATTGATGTGCAAGCATTAGAGTTACTGTAACTTGCAACATAGGGCCTAATTCAGACTTCCACAAATGCTGCCAAACCACCCCACCAAATGGCCACCTACCCCTGCTGAGAGATTCCCGCACTAGCATGTGAGGGGATGTGTATGATAAAACATCCCTGGCATGCATCCGCACCGGGGAAAAAATCCAACTACGTCACGCGTAACTCGAACAGTGACAAGGACAATGCAACAAAATACAGTGTATGTGGATGAGCCAAACAAATCCAACAATACCAAGCACGACGGGGTTCACATCAGTACAGGCGTTATATCGGCACAATTTGTGACACTGCATTAATGTATAACAAATGTGAATAATTAAATAAACATCTTAAAATTCAAATGAGTATCAATCGAACTCATGAAAATAACAATGGCTGTTGCTCGGACACGGCCTACATCGATTTCTTAACAACAAATGCTATCAACACGGCAATCACCGCCCTGGGGTGCTGGGGATAGCCCCAGGCTTCAGCACTGGCCCTTGGCTACCCTGTAGGTGCAGACACTGACTAGTTAGGGGCTTAATGCCACAGCCGCAGGGCACTATATGAATATGTCCCCGGCTGTGATATAGATGATAGACAATGTCTAGGTCAACAGTCACTCGCTAATGGTCGACAGTTATATTTGCACTTAGATGTTATTAAATATTTAACGGGCATCCTCTTTACCAGTGGTTCTCAAACTCGGTCCTAAAGTACCCCCAACAGTGCACATTTTCCAGGTCCCTACTCAGTATCACACGTGAAATAATTAGCTCGACCTGTGGATCTTTTAAAATGTGTCAGTGAGTAATGAATGCACCTGTGCACCTGCCGGGTGACCTGGAAACATGTACTGTTGGCAGGTCCTGAAGCGGCGGGAGGGGCGCAAAATAGGTAGTTACGCCACTGTGCGGAGACCAGGAGGATTGGTGGCTGTGACCGGGGCAGGCGGTGTGTTGCACCCCAGCAGCAGTTGCAAATGTAAACCCTCTCCCCCCAAAGGGTACAAGCTGCCACTGGCAATGATTGTGTCAAATGTTTTTCATTTTTGTGTTTACACAGTGTACATCGGAGAGAATACAGACATCTCAGAGCTTTCATCTTTATAATTAATCAGATTAACAGTAACCCAGATATACTTCCCAATATTACTCTGGGCTACCATCTGTATGATCCCTGTGGAAGTGAGGTTAAAACGGTAAAGCATGTTCTAGAGATAATGTCTGGACGTGAAGAGCTAATTCCTAATTACTCCTGTAGGGAACATGGTATAGTGGCTGGTTTTATTGGAGATCTTAATTCGTACACCACCATTCCTATGGCACAATTGCTGAATGTATATCGGTATGCACAGGTAAATTCAGTTGCATTTAATATTTGCATTAATATGGATGACTCAGGAAACTTTCAAGGGTATCGACCAGTCACCTACCATTGTGTTCGCGCAGGGGAGCGATGGTGAGCAATGGTAAACGACTGCACATAAGCATAAACCGTAATGCGCATCTGCAGCCGCTTGGTGCACGCAGCCACTGCAAATTGATTATTCGCCAGGTGCTCACACACAGCACTGTGGGTGGGGATGGGGGGTGTTGGCGAATGGTCACGACCCCATGGGCGTTCCCATGAAAATGCTGGACATTACCATGGTGATGGTACAGGGGGCAGGCAGCTGACATCAGCGGATATCAGCTACCCACCTGCTTTCCGCACAGGAAGCGGAGAAACTTGCCATGCAAGGGGGGCAGGCAGCCGTGCGGGTGGCATTTGGTGGACTCGTAAAGCTGCAAAATTTGCAACCTTGCGAATCAACCAGAATAAGTCCTATATGTGAATCAAGTCACAGTCACAGGTGGAGGGTTGCAGAGTATTCCTTGAGGATATCCTGCTATAGCTCCCAGGTAATCCAGGTATGGGTAGATCCATCAAACAGTTGGGTCCACAGCAGCACAGTATATGTGGACAATGGATTTTGAGACTTGTAGTCTCCTCCTCAGGGCTTGTGATGTCACTGTCAGTGGCGCACGCAGGGGGGAGGTTTGAGTACCCAGACACCCCCTCAGGAGTCTAAGGGCCCTAGACTGAAAGCTGAGGGTCCTCTCTTTCCATGGGTAGAAGAATTTTAAAAATTGGCCCTGGGGAACCGGAGATATCTGAATTCAAAGCAGTGGTTCCCATCCAGGCCTGTTAATTGCCCTTCGCAGTCAGATATTTCAGGTTCTGTCTGACTTACGGTGACCGAGGGTATATTCCAAAAGCTGTGCCTCTCCTCCTTTGATGGACACTAGAAGCTTGTCTCTACTGTTACCAGAACCAGGGATATCAGCCTTCCAGCAGCTGGTTACTGCTCCAGCTCCACACACCTGGTATGTAGTTTTATATTCTCGTTGGCGGATTGCTCTATCTCCTGAAATCTGATCCCCTAGTCCCCAGTACCATTTGGTAGGTGGGGTTCTCTAGTTTTTAATTCCATTAAAAGCTAAGAAATCTAGTTCCGAAAACTGGAGATATCTGCAGTCAAGCAAGCTGTCCTCCCACCAGAAAATTATGAATAATGAGCATAGGCGAATCTAGAATTATGGTAATGGGTGGTCCCAGATCTAGACATAACAGCAGGGGGACCTTTGCGCGGCGCAGCCGCGCGCCAAAAAGGGGGTGTGGCCCCATGAAAAGGAGGCGTGGCATCACAAAAAGGGGTGTGGTATTACACTTTAGACCATACACGGTAATGCCCATTACACATTTTAGCAAACTCCATAATACCCATTACACATAATGCCACACGCCGTAATGCCAATTACACATTAGGCCACACACCATAATGCCCATTACACATTGTGCCACACATCATGATGCCCATTACATACTATATAACAAACCGTAATGCCCATTACATATTTGCCACATAAGTGCTGCTTACCTACGTGCTCATTGCTAGGGGGTTCTTGCTTGATGGCACCATAGTACCCATTACACATGATGCCGCACACCATAGTACCCATTACACATGATGCTGCACACCATAGTACCCACTACACATGATGCCACACACCATAGTACCCATTACACATGATGCCGCGCACCATAGTACCCATTACACATGATGCCACACACCATAGAACCCATTACACATGATGCCGCACACCATAGTACCCATTACACATGATGCCGCACACCATAGTACCCATTACACATGATGCCACACACCATAGTACCCATTACACATGATGCCACACACCATAGTACCCATTACACATGATGCCGCGCACCATAGTACCCATTACACATGATGCCACACACCATAGAACCCATTACACATGATGCCGCACACCATAGTACCCATTACACATGATGCTGCACACATAATGTCCATTACACATGATGCTGCACACATAATGCCGCTTACACATGATGCTGCACACCGTAATGCCCCTTACACATTAAGCCACACATTATGCATAATGCCCCCACATACTGCCACTTGTAGTGTCCCTTAAGCAATGCCCCCAAAAGTGCCACTTACTGTAAATTTTTATATGAGCCTTCGCTGCTGCTGCAGGGAGAGATGGAGAGCGGTGCAGCTGCTTCTATGGGGAGAGGAGCAGAGCGCAGCGCAGAGCACGCTCCCACTCCCCTCCTGGTGTCCCCTCTAGCCGAGTGGACATTTGAAATATTATGCGCGCTGTTGTTGTGCGTGACGTCGGGGGAGCACACCGGGCGCCGGCACAACATGATTAAAGGGGGGCGGGCTAAGGTGAAAGCGGGGAGAAGAATTGGAGCGGAAGCTGCAGGGGTGACAGTCATTGACAGCTGGGCAGAGAGCAGGGGGCTGCCCGGCTGTATTCAGAGCACTGCAGGTCACGGCTGTTTGAAATAATACCCCTTTCACAACAGAAAATGCAGGGATTTACCCGGTAATGTGGTACCAAGATCATGCAGGGACATTCCCAGGCTGATCCCTTATACACCAGCCTAGTCCCTGCATTTTCTGGTGCGAGGGGGAGAGACAAACACTCCCCTCTCCCTACACCCCTTTAACCAACAAGCTATATCTTTGGAACCAACTGACCCATTTACATGAGACCAGTATCATATTGAAGAACTTTTGAGTTGGCTTCGAATGAGTTTTGGTCCCGTGAAACTGGGCTGTTTGGTTCAAGAGAAATCTGCCCTCAAAGAACATAAACAGTCATAAAATGACATTTAAGAAATAAAAAAAAACGGTTTAACCTCAATATCCCTGGAACCAATTAACCCATATGGATCCAGCCTGGTATCAGATTGAAGGCCCGGCGATTTGGGTTTGACTGACATCAACCTCGAGCTTCAGTGATGCAGAAGGGGGAACTGGCAGCTGTTGAACTGGGTGCGGGTCGGAATTAGCGGGTCCCATGTTATCCTATAAGGAAAATGTTCCAGCTTTGCCTGGCAGTATCTCCGGTTCCCAGGGGGCTAGAGACACGGGGCTGGGCTCGTTGGAAAGCCCCATCCCTCAGCTACAAAATGGGCTAATGGGTGGTCCTGTGCACCCCCGGACCACCCCCTAGATTCGCCTATGATAATGAGCCCACTCCACTATATACCCCTCCTCATACTTGCCTACCTGCCCCTCTCCATGGGGGAGAAAATGCTCTGTTCCTGCACTTCGCTGGTAATGAATGATTGCCATCACCTGTGGTGAAACACCTTTCTTATCAATTACCTAGCACCCCACAAATGATGGCAATCATAAATTACCAGGGAAGTCCAGGAAGAGAGCATTTTCTCCCTTATGGAGAGGGTCAGGTAGGCAAGTATGCCCCTCCTCTGCGTATTAAACATCCTCTACCACCCTGGAAGTTATGTATCAGGACCCCTTCATTCAGCCCAATGCCCCCTTCTCCCACCTCATCTCCCACCATCTGTGCAGTATTAGTGGAAATTACTGATCCAGGCCCTACATGCTGAGCGGTTGATATAATACCCCCTACCACCCGCAGGACATCAAAGCTTCCGCTCATAGCACCCACCACCCCTACCGCTGGAGGATTGGTAGGGGCCCCAATACATTGCTATGCCCAGGGGTCTACACTGCTGTTATATATATGGGAAGCGGTCATCTATTAGAATGAACTTAGGTCGACCCCACTAGGTCGACTGGAAGGAAGGTCGACCTGACTTAAGGTCGACATGGGCCAAGGTCGACATGACTTAAGGTCGAATTTGCATAAAGGTCGACATGAGGAAGGTCAACTGGTCATAAGGTCGACATGGGTTTTTCACTGTTTTTTGAGCCGACATGTGCCGACAGGCGGTATTTCATGCCCTACCATCCACTAGGGCGTGGTGGGAGAATAAAATAGTGTGCCGAGCGCAGCGAGGCACCGTGCCCGAAGCATTGCGAGCGAAGCGAGCGATGCGAGGGTCCGATTCTCATTGCCAACTGTGTCCATGTCGACTGTGTCGACATTCGGATAAAAAAACAGTGAAAAACCCATGTCGACCTTATGACCAGTCGACCTTCCTCATGTCGACCTTTATGCAAATTCGACCTTAAGTCATGTCGACCTTGGCCCATGTCGACCTTAAGTCAGGTCGACCTTCCTGCCAGTCGACCTAGTGGGGTCGACCTAATGACTGTAGACCTAAATTCATTCTGACAGATGTACCGCTTCCATATATATATATATATATATATATATATATATATATATATATATATATACAGTCAGTGATAGACAGTTGCGCCTTCAGTGTAAAAGTGACAATCCTTAAATAATTAAGTGATGTGCGTACCGGAAATATTTGAGATATTCACGTGTAGAAAGGTCTTTCTTATATCCGTCTCCTATTCGGTCCTTCCTGTCCACAGTCACGAGACTCGGATAAGGTATAGGATCCAAGGGAGATATTTTGTATTAAAAGCAGAAAATTGCTATAAAGGTGACTATTAATAAATGGTGGTTTGCTGCCACCGTGTGGTCAAAACTTGAATTACACCCAGTGAAAAGTGCTTAAATAGTAAAATATTTGACTCACATTTGACAGGGGTCCAATGTTGATAAGGACCCCTGTAGCCTTTCAAAGTTTGGGTACCTTAAATAGACAAACCTCCCACCAAAAGGAGGGGGTAGAGAAACTGGATAGTGTGATAACGTTTTACAAAGGATTTTAATAGAAAAATAAAAAACATAGGTAATGGACTCGTACAATTTAACAATGTTAAAAAAGCTTATCTGGAGTGTGCATCAATGCACATTGGAGAGTGGAGGTAGGTGTCCAGTGTGACCAACGCGTTTCATCCCCTTTTCTTTGTTTGGGACTTCTTCAAGGGTCATGTGAGAGGAGACTATGCACCTACAGGGTATATATAACCCTGTTCTAATCAATTTCCGGGTTCATCGGCGTTCTCATTCATGCACTGCGCATGTGCGAGATTCGCCTGAAGGATCTTGGGAGATTTGACTCCCATTGAGTGAATCGCGCATGCGCAATGCGCACATCCACTCGCGGCACGGAGTTAGCATCTCTCCGGCCGTGTATGAGGGGCGGGGGGCTATCACTGACTGTACCTACAAAACCGGCCACGTCGGAAAAACGTGACCACCAGAGACTCTTTGCAGCCCCTTGTACCTTCTTGGAGTGTATTATATATATTTTTACACATTTTTTTGTCACATCACAATTGTCACTAAAACAGGTTGTAGCGCTTAGTGCACCACACAATCATATATATATATATATATATATATATATATATATATATATATATATATATATATATATATATATATATATACACGTATTGGTAATCCGGCACTCTTGCTGAATTCAAGAATTGCCCGTGGTGCCTTCCTCAGATAATAATAGGTTACAGTCCCATTTCGCTGATTCCCAGCTTCAATAAGACAGGCGGCACTCCAACGGTTAGAGGTATGAAAGATGTTTGTTTATTCCATAAATGCTGTTGCCTACGTTTCAAGACCTCAGTCTTGTCATCAGGGCGTGCATAAAATTAAAGTGCTGTGCAGAAAACCATTAGTATGTTGCTTTCTTACCTTAAATAGCGTGTATGCGAGGTGCTGCTGCTGGATCCCCGGGCGTCTGTGTGCGCTGCTTCCGGTCGTGAATGCTCCGCCTTCCTCTCACCTTGGCCATTGCATAGCGACGCTGGAAGCTTTCGTCCCACTGCGGCTCCGGGTTTCCTGTGTGTGATACAAATCATGAGGACCAGCTTAAAAACTACTGGATTCTAAAGTGCTGTGTGCTAATCAAAAACTGTGTCATACCTGCTATTCGTTCTATACTGTGCCTATATTTAAAAGTGTACCTATATTGCAAATAATAGACACAAGTAACTTTACCCATTTATTCAGTAATTGACCCAGTACACTTTTAAATATAGGCACAGTATAGAACGAATAGCAGGTTTTTTGCAGCGATTTCGCATATGTAATGAGATGCGAATTTGCGACAAAAAAGTGCGATATGGTGCGATTTCGGGCGATTTTTAAGTCCTGAAAATGTGCGATTTTCAGTCATGAAAATCGGCACATTTTCAGTACTGTGCGGTGTGGTGAAAAAAAAAAAAAACGACGTGCGGTCCCCTCTCCTAAGCATAACCAGCCCCCGGCTCAAAAAGCCGGTGCTGGTATCATAAAATCAGAGGGACAAACAAATAGGGGTTCCCTTGATTTAATGAAACCAGCACCAGGCTCAAGGTCCAGCGCTGGTTCCCAAAATACGGGGGACAAAATGACTAGGGGTCCCCCTTATTTTAAGAACCAGCACCAGACCCAACCAGCCAGCAGGGTAATGCCACAGCCGGGGGACACTTATTATATAAGGTCCTGCGGCCAAAGAATTATCCCCGTGGCTGGTCAGCATGGGCAGGGGTCCTGGGGAAGTGGGGACCCCCCCAATGAAGGGGTCCCCCCCATCCAGGACTTACCAGCCCATGCTATAAGTCCGGGGCTGTCCCCGATGCCCCTGGGCGGTGGGCATCGGGCTGATGAAAAGTGTAAAAAAAAGAATAAAAACTATTGTCTTCTACTGTAGAACTATGAGTCCCAGCAAGCCTACCCCGCATGCTGGGACTTGGAGAACCACAAGTCCCAGCATGCGGGCCATTAAAGGGCCCGCTGGCACTTGTAGTTCCACAGTACAAAAAATAGTTAAATAAAACACACTAACACCCTGAAAAATCAAAGTTTAATACATACATAACACACACATACTGATACTTACCTACCTTGAGCCCGTAGGTCGGTCCCTGGAACCGGGGTCCGGGGCTCCAGGGCTGAAGAGTCCGGTTCCGGGGCCTTGGTCCTGGTTCTGGGGCTGGTCCGGGGTCCGGGGCTCCAGGGCTGAAGAGTCCGGTTCCGGGGCCTTGGTCCTGGTTCCGGGGCTGGTCCAGGGCTCCAGGGCTCCAGGGCTGAAGAGTCCGGTTCCGGGGCCTTGGTCCTGGTTCCGGGGCTGGTCCAGGGCTCCAGGGCTGAAGAGTCCGGTTCCGGGGCCTTGGTCCTGGTTCCGGGGCTGGTCCGGGGTCCGGGGCTCCAGGGCTGAAGAGTCCGGTTCCGGGGCCTTGGTCTTGGTTCCGGGGCTGGTCCGGGGTCCTGGGCTCCAGGGCTGATGTCTCCGGGGTCCAGGATCCGAAGTAGTCCAAAAGGGGTACCTAAGGAAGGAAATCCTACTCACCTGGTCCGCGGCGACGACCTCGGCATCTTCTCCGGCAGACGCACTGCTCCGGCTGGTACCCGCTCAAGGACTGGAGAGGAGCAGAGATGTTTCATCTTCTGCACCTTTCCTCCGGATGATTGTATTGGCCGCCTAGCGGCCAATCAGGAGCTGAGAAAGTCGGTGACAGTGGACACACAGTGGAAACAAGAACACGCTACGGGCACATACTCAGCATCTTTTCACGTAAGTGCGGTACGCACAGGTTATTACTTACCTTGGACTCATTATTCACATCTAAAAGATACCTTTACAAATGTATCTTGCTCTAATCTTGGGTGAGTAAGGTACGATCACTATCTTTTCCCAAACCACACGGGGTGTTAGACAACCTTACCGGTCAATACACTAACCGGAGATACAGTTTAAATAATTAAGTATCGAGGCACTAATACTGTTTTTACCATTATTTTTTATTCACTGAATCATACCACTATTGAGAAAAAATTTGGTCCTAACGGTGACAGTGGACACACAGTGAGAACAAGAACACGCTACGGGCACATACTCAGCATCCCTTCACGTAAATGCGGTACGCACAGTTCATTACTTACCTTGGACTTAATATACACATCTAAAAGATACCTTTATAAATGTATCTTGCTCTAATCTTGGGTGAGTAAGGTACGATCACTATCTTTTCCCAAACTGCACGGGGTGTTATACAACCTTACTGGTCAATGCATTAATCTGGAACTTTTACTTTCATATCTTCTACACAATCCATTGAGTGGAGGAACTCCCATCAGAATAAAGCAGGAAGGAGGAAAATTATAGAAGAAAAGAAGAGGAAAAAAAGGGGAAAAAATGAGTAAAGGACCAGGACAAGAAACCGCTACGTGTCTGTACACCACCCTACTTACCTACTGAGTGGGGGTACGCCCATCTATCCATCTTCTTTATATGTCCTATTGTAGATATTACTATTTAGTCAGTATAACAACTGATCCCCCCTTTCTCTATTTTTTTGAGAATTATTCTTGGAAATTGTGAAGATATTTGAGGACCCTTAGACTCACCTTTATTCAAGTATTGCGCCAGAGACTTGGAAATTCCCACTGTCTGTATGTTTGCAATTTTGACTAAAGCCTTTTAGTGTGTGGTGAGTGCAACCAACTTACCCATATATTGACTTATTTCTTAGAATACCTTTCCTGTAAAAATATGTACCTCTATGATTTTTTTTAATACCATATACCTTATGGCAGGGGTTCCCAATCTTTTTCTAATCATGGCACCCTAGAGTATCAGAAATTTTCCACGGCACCCCTAGGCCCCAAAAAATATATATCAAATTAAGTCAATTGTGTTTATATGTGCTTCTTAGGTTCAGTTATGTGGTAAAGGGCAGGATTTGGTTCTGATTGTACACATTTTATGATTGGCAGCCACCAGCACTGGTTTTGTCCAGAAATACTTGATCATAAACAATTTGAATTGGTCCTGGACGACCAACCCGAGGCACCCCTGCAAGTGTCCCGAGGCACCCCAGGGAACCTAGGCGCACAGTTTGGGAACCACTGCATTATGGGATAACATATCTGAACACAAATTTCTCAATACATTTCTTTGCTGTAAAGGATGCTGTTCATGGGACAGCTGGGATGTTCCTTCTAATTAAGATAACATATCAGATATCATTTAAATATAATGACAATTTTGTATGCATGTGAATTCAATACATTTATTTTTAACTATTGGGAATGGACCAGGAAAGGTCTTTCCTGATTGGCCGCTAGGCGGCTAGGCGGCTCCTGATTGGCCAGAATTCATTCTGAGCCCAGACACCGACGAGGAAGGTTCTCTCCGGCTCTGAAAGCCGGGGAGCGTCGCGGAAGATGCCGACAGCTGCTGGAAGTCGCCAGCAGCTGTCAGAAGACCTGGATGTCGACAGATGAAGAAGACCATCCATGCAGGACCTGGGTGAGTAGGATTTCCTTCCACAGGTCCAACATGGATTATCCTCGGACAGGACGCCGTCCCCGGAGCCGCCGACACGGAGCCGCCGACACGGAGCCGCCGACACCGGAGCCAGCGACCTACCAACGGGATCAAGATAGGTAAGTATCAGTATGTGTGTAATGTGTGTATTAAACTTTTATTTAAAATGGGTGTCAGTGTGTTTTATTTAACTATTTTTTTTACTGTGGCACTACAAGACCCAGTGGGCCCTTTAATGCCCAGCAGGCTGGGACTTGTGGTTCTCCAAGTCCCAGCTTGCTGGGGAGGCTTGCTGGCACTTGTAGTGCCACAGTAAAAAACAATAGATTCATCTTTTTTTTACACCGCTATCAGCTCGATGCCCACCGCCCAGGGGCATCGAGAACAGCACCAGGCTTCAGCCTGGTCAGGTAAGTCCTGGAGGGGGGGGACCCCTTTATTGGGGGGGTCCCCACTCCCCTAGGGCCCCTGGCCAGGCTGACTGGTCGGTAGGGTTAATGCTTTGGCCGGGGGGACTTGCATAAAAAGTCTCCCCCCGGCTGTGGCATTACCCTGCTGGCTGGTTTTGCCTGGGGCTGGTTCTTAAAATACGGGGGACCCCTAGTCATTTTGTCCCCCGTATTTTGGGAACCAGCCCCGGACCTGGAGCCTGGGGCTGGTTGTTAAAAATCGGGGAGCCCCTATTTGTCGGGTTCCCTGATTTTTAATTACCGGCTCCAGGCTCTGTCAGCCTGGTGCTGGTTTCGGCTGTGGGGGGGACCCTACGCCGTTTTTTTTTATTTATTTAATTTTTCTATTTTTTTTACACTGAAGCCTGCACGGATCTGACTGATCCGTGCAGGCTAAAACGCAAATAGAACAGGAAAATGGTGTTCTATTTTCCTGTCGTATTTGCGTGGGTGTTTTACACCACTAAGCAGCCGTATTATCAGTACGGCTGCTTAGTAAATCAGAAACCACCATTCTTTTGAATGGTGATTTCTGTCGTATCCTATCGATGGTGTAGGGCATTCGTATTTGTAACTACAAATACGAATGTTCCATCTTTAGGACTACGAATTGTTGTATTTTTGGGATTGTAAATCCCGAAAATACAAATTCGTAAAAAAAAAGGTGTATTTCTCCCTACGAATACACCTTTTTTCTACGAATCCATTTTGGTAAATGTCCCCCTAAATGTAAAAAACAAGTGTAATTCTGGATACAAATACACCAATTTTTTTTTCAAATTTCCTTTAGTAAATTTCCCCCATAGTGTGCGGTGTCCTGTAATTTCTATACAAGGGCTGCAGCAACCGCCACAGTCCTTAAACATGTTGGTAAAGCAGATGCCACTCGGTCAAGTGCGCAACTGTAGCACCCGATGGGTCTATGTGAACCCCCATGTATATGTTCCAACTCCCAAGGCCGCTGCCTGTTGTTCATTACAGTAAAGACAGGTATATGATATATCTGATATATCCAGTGCTGTGGTTTCTGTCAGTGCGTGTATCAGAGCCTCAAATGAAGCAATGATGTTATCAGTATATTGTACTTTGTCAGCCTGATGTACAGTGTCAATTAGATGTAATAGTAATAGAAAAAGTGTCAGTAATAGAATCCTGTAAAGAATTTAAGCACATCATTAGATCATACACATATTGAATCAGCATTGTGGTAGCAATCATGCAACTTATTGTGGGATATAGTAGGGCTGTCAATAAAACTTTGGCTTAATTGAGTCCATGTATATTGGACTGTGCTGTAAATTAATGCAGTAAGTCCTGACTATCTGCTATTTGATAACAAGAATAACCGTAAAATGAGAAGCATGTGATGCGATTTGTACCAAAATGACAACTGGTTAAGGCACCACAGGGACCTGTGATTGCACTATCCTGTCAACTGCGCGCAAATCCCAACACATGCGGTAATCACGGCCATTGGCCCTAAAGACTGAAAACAGCGGTGTGTTACATCGACGATGTGTGCGGACTAGTATGCTTTGCTGCAAGAACCTTTTTATGATTAGAAAAAAATAGCAATTTTGGGGGGTACTGTGGAATACGTGGAAGTTTTGCATCTGGGTTTAATTCAATATGTACTGGGTTTACCTGCTGCATCAGCCCAACCTCCTGCATGTCAGTGGTCCAGATATGCTCAGGAAAACTTATACTTGTTACTAGAGATGTGCACATACATTTTTGGGGGGGAAACTTACTAAGAATACGAATAAGAAAATTTTAATTTGTAGTCTTTTTTTTTTTTTAAATATTTTATTAATTTTCTTTCGTACGAAATATAAAAACATACATATATATAACAGGGTTGCCGACCCTCCCGGAATTCCCGGGAGTCTCCCGAAAATCGGGTCCCCCTCCCGGCCCCCCGGAAGGGTGGGCAACCCTCCTGGAATCTGGGGGACCCCCCTGAACCCACTGAATCGCGGCATGTAAATGCCGCAATCCGCGGGTCTCAGAGGAGGGGGCGGAGCTAAAATGGCACAATCGCGTCATTTTAGCCCCGCCCCCTCCATGGATATCAGTAATGTCTTCTATTTCCCGTAGAGGGGGCGGGGCTTAATGACGTCACCGTCAAGCCCCGCCCCCCGATCGGGTAAGCAAAGTCTCCTCTCCGGGCTTCTCCCGGAGAGGAGCATTAAAAAGTCGGCAACCCTGATATATAACGATACATAGCAATAATACACATATATAACAATACATGGCAATAGTACGTGTCAATCCCTTAGCGGCATCAGCTAATGCTTTATCTATATTATCAGCGTCTTTTGCTGTAA